>NC_073697.1:70110518-70418850 GCF_023634085.1 Falco cherrug
CAGGAGAAAAAGATGCTGAAGCCTCAGCAGCTCTAGGGGAAAGAGATTTAAATTTAGGTTTGGTACTGAGAAACGTGCCTCCCCTCTGCTTGGAGACCAGTCTGTAAGAGATTACTGTACCCCAGAGCAGCAGTTTGGAGGATGATAGAGATGTCAGCCTGTGAGTGCAAAGATTTGTACCACTGGATGATGAACCAGCAGGGATTTCTCATTAATGGAATGAATGTTAACAAGAATAATTCTGTTTTGTGAGCTTGTGTGTGTGGGAAGGATAAATGATAGGGACTGATGGATGGTCTTCACAGAGATTTGATTAGGGAGAAGGTGAATGGTAGTGTGTGTGAGAGAGAGGGGGGGAGGTGTATGCACATGGTACATCTATTGCAGAAGGCAGGCACACTTCTAGTTGATAATGTCTGACAGAAGAGAGTCAGCAGAAGTAACCAGGCGGGTCCTAGGCAAAAGCAGAAGCTGAGCAGTGGTGTGGGTATTTCCTTTTCAGTGTCTTTTGCATTGCTGGGATTTGGGGTTTATGTTGCATGGTGGTAACAAACCTGCATCCAAGAATTTCTCTATAAAACTTTTCTCAGAAACGGAGGTTTCTGCTTTATGCTAATAAAATATTTGGCTATTTGATGCTAATTCCCACCGTCAGTATGGGAGCACCGGGTGACAGCTTTTCTGACCTGCTTAGCATCAGTCTTAGCTCTGAAGTAACACTGTGTTAGAGACTGTACGAGCCCTTCCCCGTCCCTGAAAAAGCAGGAGACGGGCCAGACCTACTGGTTGAGAGGCAGAACCAGCAGAAACAGTCCCTCATCCTGCCTGAGGCCTTCAGATGCCGCTGGAATGTAAATAATAAATAGAAAAAGGCAAAATAGTCACATAAGCTGAATAGGCATTCTAGCAGGTCTAGCAGCCCCATCCTCAGGGATAACTGAAAAACCGAAGGGACTGCATGAAGTGCTTGGGAGAGATGCAGGAACAGGGAAAGAAGCGTGGATCCCTTTGGCAGTGATTTAGGAGAGACCCCTAAGCTGAAACCCCAAACCTCGGATGTCTTCCCTGCTGCCTTTGCCAGAAAGCAGTTGGGAGCCCTGTCTGAGGCCGGAGAGCGGCCAGCTGGAAGGCAGCTGCCGGGTGGCAGACGGCAGGAGGAGTTCCTGACCCCGGCTTGCCCGGTGCTGCCAGCCCTGCACGCGGGATGCCAGGCACGGGCAAGCTGGCGGCCAAGCCGGCTGCATCCCTCGGGAGTGAGCGGGACGGCAGAGGTGGAGACTTGGCTCCGTCCCTGGGCTCGCTGGCCAAAAGAGCTGCGCTGGCACAAGGGAGGGAGTGTGCTGGAAGGCGGCCGCAGCCAATTACTCCCCGCCCGGGAGGGAAGGGGGAGAGGAGATGTGTACCTTTCCAGCAGCCTGCCCGCATCCTGGGGCGACGCTTGTGCTGCCAGCCTCGGTGCAAGCAATGGTTAGCGGCTCGAGCTGCCTGCCGGGGACTCCAGGCCCAGTGGTGGAGTGTGCGAGCCGCTCCGCTGAGAGCTGGCGTGGCTGCCTTCAGCTGTCGGTGCTTGCCGGCACCGAGAGGGGCTCCGTCACTAACGTGTCCTGGGACTGAGCTGTTTTTCTTTTGACAGCGTTGGTCTGGATTCCTTATGATTTCTCATCTATATTTGCCATCTGTTTTCCCCAGTGGTGTTATGCATTTTTTCAGATCAAAAAAGTGAAATTGTTTACCCATTCTCCAAATTTAATCTCATATATAAAGTGAAAAAAATTAATATAGAAAATAAACTGTGGTGTGTACTGAATGTAAATGAGAGGCACATTTGCTCTTTCTTTCTGCCGTGGAGAAACGCATTACTCCTCAGACTAATCCTATTGATTTAGTTGGGGAGCTGCTGCCTGCTGCTGATGCCGAGTCCGAGTGGCAGGATCCAGCCCTACAGCGGCTGATATCCGTGACCATGGGCACAAACCCTTTACTCTCCAGCTAGCCCCACTGAAATCTGCTGAGGTTAACTCTGCACGAGCTGTTTGAGAGGAGACGGGTTTTCAAAGCATGGCCCTGAACTAGGAGCACATTTTTTTAATTTCTGTTTGCAGCGTCCCATGGCGGAAGTTTACTTTTCACTTGGTGGAGCTGGTGGTGGAGAAAGTCAAATGAGTTTCCTAATCTGGTATGTTCTAAATCTGGTTTGTCTCAAATACAGCCTGAGAGATACGTGGTGCAAGTGGCAAAATAACTGCCAGCACACAGATGCATGTCCTCTCGGGGCAAATACAGCTGACTTTTAAAGTAAGTGTTAAATCTCATCCTTGGTATGAAGGGACACAGGCCTGTAGCTCAGGTATGGGGAGAGATATTTTAAGGTGGGCTGTGGAAGCAAACTCACCACTGAGCTTCTGACCCGCCGTACGCGTCCCTTTTTATCTGCTAAGTCCAATAATAAGCTTGTTATTAGAAGACATCTGTTACTGCCTGATAACACGTACGGCGAGCAGGAGTGCAGCGTCAGTGGGCAGCCAGGGATTTTGGCAGCTGTGGGGAGCAGCAGCTTCGTGGACTGTTTCACACCTCATCCAGAGCTGGCGAGTCTCTCCTGTGGGCCTGCGGCTGGCTGGGAGGATGCCAGGAGCTGGAGGCACGGGCTGTTCCAACGCAGAGCTCTGTCATGCCAGCCGGTGTTCGTGTGTGCTGAAGCAGCAACGCGTGCAGGAGCAGCGCCTCGTCACCCCACAGCCAGCCCCCTCGGTGTGGGCACGGTGGGACTCCCAACATACCTCCCGGGCAGGGAGCGGAGCGGCTGGGGGAAACTCGCTGTGCACCAGGCTCTGCCTTTTCCTTCCTTCCGCATCTCCAGGAGATGCAATGCACACACCGGTTTCTTGCCCCCAAGCCTCCCTGCCTGAAGAAAAACATTCAAGGAGACTCTGTGTGAGCTGAATGTGAGCGTCAGAAGGTTTTCCCCAAAGTCATTGCTGTAGGTAATGTATATTTATGAGCGGAACAAAGTGGGCCATAGATACTTTCAAAGGCTGCTTTCCTCTCTGGGTGGCTCGGTATTTAGGCAAGTAAGGAGGGGAGATGCTGTCCAGACCGCGTTTAGTTTAGTGGTGGCAGAGCAGGCTGGTGCAGGGGAGGTGGCAAGCATCCCTCCGCCGCCAGCCGTGGGCACTGCTCCAGGGCAGCCGCTGCCTGTGGGTCAGGAGATGGTGTCACTGCTGTGCACCAGTATGTCCCAGTGAGGCGCACAGCCCTGTTCAGCCATGAGGCTGGGTCCATACCGCCACGCGTGCCCTGCAGCCCAGCCTGTGGCTGGGGAAGGGGCTTTCCAGAGAGGGAAATTAGGGACAGAAAGTGAGTTTTGGAGCACGTGGATTTGCACCAGATTCTGCGCTGTTTATGTATGAGCAACGCTGTGTGTATATTTGATGTCATTTCCAGCGTGATCAAGCTGACACCTAGATTAGCTTGCGGCACTGAAAATACAAGGCGTGATGTGGAGGAAAGGCCAGTTTGCTTTCCTGCTGGCAGTTGCTTGAGTTTCTGAGGCTGATTAGGTGTGTAGCCCGCATTTGCACAGGCGTAAGAAAACTGCATACAGTCACTGGTTTGTGGCCAGTGGTGGTCAGCATTGGCTGGGCTGGGCTGCTGATGGATCCAAATTGCATTTTGTGCAGGTGCCATGGCTTTTCAGCTAATGTTTTCGGCCACTGCGGAGCACCAGCATTCTCTATCTCTGATCATGTATCTATATATGTACATATATATGTATATAACTTAGTGGGCCAGATTTCATGCTCTATGTTGCCTGGCCTAAGTGCCAAACTGCTTCTCTTGTGGAAGGCATTTCAAGAAAGGATTGTCCTCCAGGCTGCAAAACCCGCGTAGGGTTCTGTGCAGACCTTGGTAAGATCGTTTTTTCCTGTGGCCAGCACTGGTCCAGCTGCTTTGGGGAATACACTGGTTTCGTTTGCCCTTGCCATGTGAATTTGAGATTTGTTAAGGACAAGGTTCCTTAACCGCTGTCTATTTCTGTGGTTGTGTCGATCTTTGTAAAGACTGTCAGGTAGCCCACATCTTGTTGAACATGCCTCAGATGCAATATACTTCCCAAAGGGCCTCTGTTGAGCTGGATTATTTCAGCCAGGACTCCTCAAGAGGAGTGAGGAGTGCCACACCTGGCCAATAATTTGCTGTAGCCAATGTGTGAGTTTGCTTCAATGAGAGCAGGATTTTTGCTCATGGATCAAACATCAAAGGTTTCTTACATAATGCAACATCTTTTAACATTGGTAAAGTATTAGGTCATAATCATGTAGCACTCTGATATGTTTTATTATTCTATTTTATTTCTCAATGTGGTTCATCTCAACCCAAGTGATTCCCTAGCCTTGCAGAAAATCATAATGCAGATGACTTTATGCAGCGGTGAATTTGGGCTGCACCCCACGCTACAGCATCCCAAGCAGGAGCGGCCAGCTTTCCTGAATCCTAATCTCCACACCAAATCTTTCAGGCTGCTGTGAGCTGCGAGACTCAGAGAGCCGAGGAGAGAGGCATCTCCGGCAGGTTTTGTAGGCACGAGCCTGCCAAGGGATGGGGCTGGGCTGGGCAAGCAGAGCCTGTTGTCTCGCACCCCACGCTTTGCTCCATCAGTTGGCCAGTCGCTCACTCTGGGGGGCCGTGGGAGACAGCATTCTTTAATGGATGCTTTCGCTGTGAAAATACAGAGCACAGCTGTCGAAACAGAGTCTCTGGTGAGGAATTTACAGCACCTGCCAATGTGCGGTGTTCATGCGTTGGCAGCGCGTGCACACACGCTCACACGTAGCACAGGTCTGCTTTTATGTGTCTGTGTGGGGCAACCAGGATACATACGTAGGTATCGTTTTTCCATTGCTGCTTCATTGTAGGGATTTTCACTCTTCTGTTAGTTTCCGTTGCCTTTTTTACCTCCTCCTCCAAAAATGTAGTGTGCTTGCTTGCCTATATGAAGCTGATTTTTCAAGGCAACAATTAAAATTTCAGATTTCAGATGATTGAGCTACTTCTTTTGCAGTGAAAGCCGGCAAGAAGGGAACAGAATAGAGAGTTTGAAAGCATGGAGGTCATTTCATACCAGGTTTGTGCAGGGATAAATTCTCTCGAGCGCCATGCTTTATGGCATTACCTGCTCGGAGAAGCCAGGGCTGCGGGTTTCTGAGCATCCTCCTGGGAGCGAGCTTGCCGTTTGTCAGCATTTGCACTGGCATGAGCAACGAAGGTTTTTACAGCAAAACCACACTGATCAGCTCTGGTTGTGCTCCTTGCCACCCCTCCCCAGGCTTCCAGGGGATCTGTCTTTCCTGTCACTCAGGATAACGATTCCCTGCTGGCAGCACAGAGATCCAGGGATGCGCTGTAATCTTGCCGAGAGTTTGATTCCCCAGCTGGGACTCCCAGGTTTATACAGCCAGGCGGTAGATGGTCATTGCACTTAAGCTCGTACGTTGGTGTGCTGAACCACTAAATGGGCTGAAGGGTCTCTTTTTGTCTGGAAATAGCCTTGTGTCTGGAAATAGCCTTGATTCTTGGAGTGGCAAAATCTATGGATTTCATCACGTAAATTGGTTTAGATTTAACTCGATCCACCTATTCAATTCTAAAAGCTTTCTTTTTTGTTTAAGCGTGGATTAATAATTCATTCCCAATTTGGGGGTTAGCGCAATGGATATTTAATTGTAAATGTGTATCTTTAATTAGAACTCGGTACGTGGATGCAAAATTCCTTATCTTGTAGTTTTTCAAAAGCACACCTATTAAACCACAGCTTTGCCCTTCAAAAATATTTTCCCGTGTATTTAAATGTCTGAATGACCTTTTAATCAGACACTGCACCTTTACTTCCAGCTGATATGACAACGTCTGACAGTAACTCAACCTGATGCTGCAAGAAAATAAATAAAGGCCATCTCAGTCACTATGTCTTTAAATCTCTCTGTCTAGCTGTGGTTTTGTGTTTAGGCAGATGGACCCACAGCGGAGTATTACATTTAGTTTTCAGGTGAAGGCAATCTATTGGGTTTAATACATTTGCATGTTTGGCTGCTCTTTTGAGGTCAATTTAGTCGGATGATTGTTTCCTGTCATTCTGAACTCCAGCCTTTTCTGCAGTCAACCTCTTTATAAATTATAAATCTGTATACCTCGCTCTCAGCAGCCATCTTACAGCCCACACAGACCGGTGCGGATGGTCTAGCAACTGCATTAGCTCTCCTCGGTGTACCTGGGGAGGAGGGCTGCTGCGCTTTGTCACTACTTGTGCTTAGGCTAAACACACATAATGGGGCAGAACAGGGACTGGTAAGGGTGGACAGGAGCAATTCCTACTTTTGGACCACCGGCACAAAGAAAACTCATACTGGTGAGGGCGATTGTATTCAACAGACCAGCTCATTGTCTTTGAAAGTTAATTTTCGGATGATTTATTAAACCCTAATGTTTGCGGAGGGGGAGAGGGTATTGAATTGGTCAGAATTCTGGTGACACAGCAGAAGTATTTTCATCTCTGGTATTTTCATGGGCATGAGCGATAAACATAACAATAACAGCTCCCTTTTCATACGGCTTTTACAAAAAGAGGAGCTGTGTACTGCTTGAGGCTGACTATCACAAAATGGGCTAATTATTCAACAAAAAATACTTGCCATACTAATAAGCAGTTCCCTGGAATTCCGAAAGATATATTCTGACTTCAAGTACAAGGCACACTGTATACTGCAGGGTCCATGGTTTGGGGATTTTTGTCAAAAAAATAGGAAAATGTGTAAAAGCTCTTTCCTGAAACAAAAATGGAAGAATTCCTTCAGAAAGAGACATGGTATTTGTATATGACACTAGCAAAATCAGTGAGAACTCTTTCATTACAGGTATTTATTTGCATATTTCCAGAGTTTTGTTTTTAGGGGAATTTAATCAGATGTGATGCTACTATTTGTGGGCAGTTGTTAATGAAACAGGTACTTGTGAGCTGAGACTGGCTGATACAAAGTCATCTCAGGGCTTGCTCTCGCCTCCCTGGTCAGTGCGTGGTCATTAGTTCTGGAGGAGAGACGTGGGTCTAGATGCATGGGTTCAAGGGCACTTTCATCATCTTTTGACTTTGAAGGAAATTGAGGGCAAGAAGTACCTCACGGCCCCTGCAGGCTCAGCGCCTCAGTCTCTCATGTATGTGGTACTTTAAAGCTGTGAAGGGAATTTTCCTGGACTCAGATGTGTATGGAGGCACCTGAATGCAAGTGGGTATCATTTGTGGGGGACAGCAGGCGGGGGAAGGAGGGAGGGTGTCAGCTCTGCAAGCAGACTATTTCTGTGTAAGCCAGGGTCTAGCATGCATGCAAAAGGAAGCACAGGGGCAGTCTGGGCAGCCCCCCCCCCCCCCCCCCCCGCAGTCAGCAGGATGTTTCCCTCGCTGAAATGAAGTCAAGGATGTGCTTAAGTGCTTTCTGCATTGCAACCTAAATGTGGAATGAGGTGACTGGCCTGAGATTTGAAAATGCCGACCTCTGCTCCCAAGGCGTCCGTAGACAGAGCACAGTTTCTGAATGACAGATCAATGCCTTCATTATTCCCTGATCAAAAGAAGTGTTCTTGCCAAAGCGTGTGTCTAACCTGCAAACCCACCAAGCCATGGCTGCACATCCCATATGCCAAGGCACAGGCAGAAACCATTGTACAACTGTGTGGTTGTTCTAAAAGCACTATTTTCCAGGAGATTTTTTTTTTTTCTAGCAATGTTTACATTTCCATGACTACCTTGTTTAACTAACTAAGGAGAAGAGAGCATGTTAGGTGTGGTATATACCGAGTATGATGTATCGCGTGTGATTCTAAAATGGGGTGTGTTTGGAGAAAGGATGTTTTGATTTATTGTAGAGCAATGTGAGGCATCATGTTGTTCCTAGATAACTGAAAGTATGCCTAAAATGTAAAGGAAAAGAACAACTAGAAGAACTCAAGTATGCCAATGCCGCAAAAGAAAGCTTAACTTGTTTTCTTGCTTTTTTTTTAGAGAACACCTGTTCCCAGCGCTGAAGCATTCCGATGGTTCTTTTAAGCAGTAGTGTATCTTATTTTCAAGGCAGTCCGAAGTGAATGGCAAGCTAAAGTCTTGTTTTAAGAAACTGCTTAGTCCACCATTGAAGAATATACTCAGATACTATTTTCATTTATGTATAGGGGTTTCCTCAAAAGCAAAAGACAAAAATCTGGGAGCCTGGGGAATTGGCCAGCTTCTTCACATTCAGTACACTGATTCCTTCTTTGATGTAACTTAGCTATACTAGTGAAGTTGTTGTCTATTTTTAAAGTGGCTGTAAAAAAAAAAAAAAAAAGTTTGGGTAAACCCCTGCTATAAAGTCATGTATCTTTGAAAAGTAACATATCTATACTTCATTTTCAAATATATGTGTTTCAGTACTGTAAACTGTACAGATAGCCGCTTGTATTTTGTGTGTTTAGACACAAGGAGACAATCATGTCTGAGCATCTATGGAGATTAACGGTTTGTACACAACGGTGTGGTTCTGCGAGTTAAATCCGGAGCAATAAAATTCTAGCTTTAACTATTATTTTGCTCGTTGTTTAGCAGCAGCAGCAACAGCAGCACTGTTTTACCATGCATCCTTCCATAGAGACTTGATGCCAAGTTTTCCAAGATCAAAAGATTGTGACACATCTAGCAATTACCTTCCGTTGTGGTGGTGTAAGAGGGGAAGACGTAACATTTAAAATTAATCTTTCAAGCACTGTATTAGCGTAGTGGTTTGTACACTTGCATTGCTTCTAAAGGAGCTTTACATTGGGGTATCTCTCCAGAAATGCTGTCTGGTGTCTGACTTGCTTTTCACTGTGCCCTGACGTGGAGTGCCCAGCATAGGCAGATGTGCAAAACCAGTCGTCTATACAAAGGTTGTTCTAGGATGCAAAACAAAGTGAGTATGAGACCTTAGAAAAAACTATGATTCAGCCTAATTACCCTTCATCTATGAGTTCTTATGTAATATTTTCAGTCAATGGAGTAAATATTTTATTAAGTGGAATGCCATATTTTTGGTCCAAGTGGAACTCTTTATAACAGTTAAGTGAGTTTTGACAGTTGGACTGGTTTTGGTCTCGCACGTGTGTTCATTTGAGAGCCTGGATATTTTTGCAGTATAAAAATGAACTTTAAAAAAAAAAAGTTTTAAAAAAAGACCGCTTTTCCCTTCACGTTTCTTGGTTGACTGATCTCGGCTTTGCTGAACGGCCGGTCCCTTAGGCCCACAGAAGAATGCTCTGCCGTTCTTCCTGCTCTAGCTGCGCAGAGGAGATGCCTGCTCCTTGGAAAGGCAGCGCACGGAGGGATATAACTCACATGTCATAAAAAATATGGAGGATACTGAACTTAGGGATACTTATCAGTTGATCATTGCTTTTTATTGCTTGGCTTCGTCATACCACTCATGAGCGAGAAGGCCATCCCATCAAAGTAAACGAATGCTGTTGTGCCATGTATTTGATAGATTTATCATTTTGTACAAGATAGGACTACCAGTAGTTTCACAGACAAGGTGCTGGGCATGGAAATAACCAGATAATGATGCACAGCATGTTCCAATCTGCTGTCGTTTCAGCACTTTCTCCATTTTTGGCCAAGTACTTCGGCCTTTGGCCCCTGGTCACATTCACTTGGTGAAGAACAGGGGATGGGCTGGGAATGCTGCGGTGTGGGACCTATGCAGGCGGGGGGAAACGCCAGCTTTGGCAGGGGTGGGGGGAGCTCACAGGACTGGCGGATGTTGGGAATGGCCCAGAAAGCGAAGACTGAGGGATGGAGGAGCAGAAACCTCCTGAGGTCACTCGTGTTGGGTCAGCAGGGCTGGGCAGAGCATGGATGACACAGGATAGCTGGGGGAGCGCGGGCGGGCTGGGCTTACACCTGCGTCCTCAACTTAGGGTCAATGCCTGTGCCTGTGTCTTTGCGTCGTATGACCTCACATACCTGGCTTCAGAGATGGAATGTCACACTTGAAATGCTTCTATCATGGTGCCCCTCTTACAGTTTGTGAGAGATCCTCAGTTGAATACTCAACCCATACCCATTCAATGAGCTTTACGTCTGTTTGTATGGCAGCCGTGTACAGATTTTTTTTGTGTTGGAAACTTTTTGGTTAGGGCCTCTGTTACTGACCACTAGGCCAATACGAGCTCTGTAAGGCCTTCTCTACCAAAATGCTGGTTGATTTACAAACTGAAGCCTTATTTGCACATTTGGCTGGTAAGCTTGCCTTGCTTTTTTGGAAAACTGTGATTGCTCTTACAGAAGCAGAGGCAAAATTAAGTTCAGGCTACATTAGGTGTACAAAGATATTCATAGCAATGTACTTACTGTCTAATACCCTAATGTTGCATGTCTTGATGTGGTTTCTTTTTTTGTTTTGTCGTTTTGTTTTAAAGAACTGATGGATCTGTATATTGTAATTGTGGTGTTTTACATGTCAATTCAAAATTGTTAAAACAAACAAACAAACAAACAAGCAAACCTGTTAATTACTGAAAATGAACAAGAGTTGATTTTTCTTTGATTTACCTGTATGGTTTTCATTTTGGATGTTGTTTCTTTGCACCATCAGATTTTTAGATTTTGCTGAAACAGTATTTATATGATGTAGTGCACATAGAGCATTTTAATTAGTGATGTTTGAAGAAGGAAATCCCTTTTCTGGCCTGTCTCTCTCCACTGCAGCCCTACCCCCCAGTTTACGCACATATTTGTCAATTGGATTATTGTCCAGTTCTAATTACCAAATTTGTGCTTTTCACAAGGTCCGGTACCGTTTTGCAGTGTGAAAATTTGTATTCCACTCTGTCTTTCATTCTCATGATGTAAAAAAAAAAACCCAAAGCACAAAGCGGGGGAGGTGGCAAAAAAAAGGCAGAACATACTTTTGCCATCTTCTAGGTGTGAGCACTAAGCCTAATGGAAGCATTTTTGGCATACCCCAGATAAACTTACGAAAAATGGTAAGGCTGAAAGGGAGGCACACATACCCATTCTGTCAATTAATAACAGACCCTCCCTATGAGGGAAAATACTCGCTTTTGTACAGAACCCCTGGTTTGTAAGTCCTACAATTAATGTTAAAGAATATAAAGTCTTTAAATGGGCTATATCTGTAATCAAATAATGAAGAAAGAAAGTAGTTAAATGAACATACTATTCAGGGTCGAATGCATTCAGCAAAAAGCAGTAGTGGGTCTTTGATCATGGTTAGATGCATAGCGATATCAAACAGTGGGTTCTCATGTAACAGCTAAATGTTTCAGATTTTGTTTTTATTAAATTTGGCAGTTTCACGCTGAGCTCTACTGTATTCTTAGTGAATAAAAGACAGCTCCTATGTTAGAAAGTACTCCATTTTCACAATTGCAGGGAACTAGGAGGGTTTTTTCGGAAACACAGGCCACAGAAATGTACTCCTTTCACAGTGTTCTCCTATTTCTGAACTGTGCAGTTATCTATTAAATTTTCTAATAGATATTTGTGTAAGGTGTATGTATGCTTGTGCAATTATGGAAAAAAAACAGTTTTGGAAAACAGTGTATTTATGAAAAAAATAATCACTTATGGGGCATGTACAAAACTGTATAAAGACATTCAATTTGCCCAGTAAAGTTGTTTTTGTGATATTTCTGTGTTGTTGAATAAAGGACTTTAGTATTCAAAATATCTCTCTTTTTCCATAAACAGGTTTTGTTTGTGGGATCTTAAACAAAGAAAACCTCTTTTAAAAAAGAATCCTCAAAATGAGCAAGCAGGTCCAAATGCTGACCTCAGGCTTGCATATGGGAATGAATGCTTATGAAGTGATGGTATAATAGCTACAAAACTAATTCCTTCTCAATTGGCAATTGATGGAAACTCCCTAAGTTGTTTACCTGAAGGTAACATTGTATTCTGGATTTTTTTAAATAGCAGAAAAAAAAAATACTGCCTTTTTAAGACTGGGAATGTTATGTTGAGATTTTGAGGCTACGAGAAGGTAGTGAAGTAGAAGCAAGACGGATTGCAGAAAAGCCTTCAACCCTTTAACACAGACCTCTGTTGTATAAAAAGAGTGGATTAGTGAGGGCGATGTGATAAATTAGCAGTTAGCTTTGTAGGGAAAAGCATACGACGGTGATATCTCATCTGTAACTCTTGCAACAAACAGTCTTGAGATTAGATCATCCCTGTTGCTGTTAGAGTATTTGGGATTACAGATACAGTTTGTGAGAGAATGACGTATCTTCGTTTTTGGTTTGCTGCTTCTCAGTTCAAGGTTCTGCTCTTTACCTGCCTCATGAACTACACAGTAGCAAAGGAAATGGTTTCCTCTTGCCATTTTATTTCCCCTTACTACTTAAAGCAACTTCAGATAGGTGAGAAGGTTTGTGACTGTGCCGGCCTGATTTTGGTGAAATCTAGAATGTCTTTTTCTGTGAATATTCCTTTAATAAACAGAATGCCTGCTCTTAGGTGCCAAAACAGGATTTTGAAAGAGTTTGAAACATGAGGTAGGTCCTTTGGTCTGTGAGATTCCTTCAATGCCAGCTGGTTTTCCAGGGGAAGCCTTGGTCTAGCCTTTTGTTTTTGAAAGAAAGCAACAATAGTGAAGGGAATAGAAGTGGATTTTCCACTGATCCTGTCTGCTTTCATTGAAATCCGTAAGGTTATGTGTTCTTGGGAGACGTAGGCCGCTCATTAGACAATGCCAAGAATGAATCTTGAGGTCTGTTTGAAGAGGAGGAAAAGGGCTGCCAGGTTGCTCAGGCGTAGTCAGTGATCTCTCTGGATTAAATATAGAATTCACAGGGAGGAAATACACTCATTTCATGAGATGGTCGATTTGGAAGCGAGAAGAGGTCTCTGAGTTCCTATTCCTTTAATGCTTTCTCTTTCAACTTCTTTTTCCCCATGAGTATTGTTTTATACTAGTCTGAATGAAAAACGTCCCTCAGCTCTGGAGAAATACTCGCCCCAGATATGAACCTTGCAGTTTAAAACTACCTCTAGCTTTTTATAGCTTTTATTTTTTAATTTAAAAAAAAAAATATTAAAAAAATCCCAGACAACCAGCAGGTAATTCTTCAAAGCCCAAACTGACAAACTCATTACTGAGACTATTAAAAGGAGGGAAAATACCCTTTTGTGTGGAAGCTCAATTCTTCTAGGCTGTGTTGGACTCCATTTGGTTTTGCCACTAGCTATTTGAGTGCTGTCTTACATTTTTCCAAGGAGTAATTCTGAAATTACGAATGGTCTAGTGATACAGGGCAACATGCCTTCTGGGAGGCTTCAGTCCTCCACAGATTCCCATGGGCTTTACTAAGATAGCTTGTGAAATTGGAATATATTATATAGGTGACTTAGTTGTAAGTTCTACCTTCCTTTACTGTAAAGATCTAGCCAGTCACCAGTGCATGGTGAGCTTGGATAGGTGGCCCCAAAATCTATAAAGGTAAGAAATACATCTCGGTAATAACTGCAGAACATACGATAAAGTTTGAGACCACTGGAACTATCTGAGGAAAGGAAGGTGAAGTTCAGCATCAGCAAAGACATCGGGATCCTCCGCCACCATAGCTTTGTTTCTCTTTGCCATTTGGTTTTTAGGATGGGCACGCTTGGCTGGGTAGCTGGCTCCTTCAGCAAGGCACTTTTGCCTAAGGTAGGCAGAACAAAGGACATGCTGGTGGCAGGCTGTAGCCCGGCGAGACAAGGGTCTAGGTTGCCTAAATAAACTGCAATGTTTGGGATTTTTTTTTCCGTTGCTCTTCTAAGTTTTTGAACTATTAAAGGATTGTCAGTTTATTCTTAAGTTAATAAGCAGGAAGCATTTGTCGTGCTACTGCCTGTTCCCTGAAGAAGGAGGTTTGGAAATTAGCCTTAACGGGTTAATTTTCCAACAAACTTTGAAGGTACTACTTAGTCTAATATGACTTACCTATAAGAGAAGATGCTGTAACTGTGGGTTCATTGGTCTGTATAAGGTCCCTTTGACTTGCAGAGTTGAAGGTCTTTGCTAGAAAATAAATCAGCAGAATTCCTGCATGTGTCATGATGTCAGGCAAAGCCCAATTAATTACTCAGTGCAGTTCTCCCCAGCTTGGTTTATGATGTGTATAAGCATCCTACATTTGAGAAGAAAACACCTTTCTTCCCTCACTCCTTTAAATCTGCTGTCTTTACGGAGTTAATAACGCTAACCTTCTCACTACTTCAGGAAAACCCAGAAGGTTAGAAGGAATAGATGTCTTTTTGGCCAGACATTTTCCTTTGGAAAGAGAGAGAGAAGAGTTAGCCCAGGTCAGAAACCAGAAAGCCCTGTTGCTTGCCCAAATCTCCTAACACCGGTGTTCTCTGCATCAGGTGTATCTTGTGAGCAAAGTCCATGAATCAGCTTGGCAATCAGACACAGCCCTACAGAAGACCAACACCAAAGCAAACAGACCCCAGTGGGGGACATTCCCACCGCTGCCTCCCTGGTACACGTGACACACACAAGTTTGTGCCACATCTACAACATCCCTTTCTCTCCCAAGGAAGGAAAGTTCATGCCTACAGGGAGGTGAACATCCCCTGGTCTGATGAGCAGATAGTACACTGGAGGGTTTTTAGGAGGAGAGAAGGCACCTGGACAATGACTAGAGTATCTCGACCCATGGGTCTCGTGTTAGCTTCTCATTTCTAGCTGTGAGTGTCTGAGGCCACCAGGCTTTAGGAGAAATAACTGGACTGTTGAGTATCTCTAGTCTCTTACGTGCCTGCATTTTAATAGTCATTCTTGGAGACTGATTGTGAATTTGACCAGCTGATATGTTGACTGAGAATGTACTGTTTAATGTAAAATTGTAACAACTGGCTTTCAGCCCGTTTTTGGAGAATTAGTGGGTAAATAACCTGATCTAAAGAAAGCTGTCACCCACATTAGGAACTGTGAACTAATTATTGCTTTCTGATATTCTGCTCTTACTTGTTTTGCCTTTTTACCCTGATTGTTTGCATTCCTAGGACTGATTTGCCTTTTTGATGCAATGCCATGTGATCTGCTGATTAATTTTTGTGAGCAATCATAAACTCCAACCTATGGCTGACTCCGTATATTTTTATGCTACACTCCATAAACATTCATTCATTTCTTATGATTACTGTGTGGAAACAGACTTTTACAGGCTAATAAACTTGGATTTGAACTGGATGAAGAGTTTCCTTGTGTCACTTCTTTCCTCTTTTTAAGAAAATAAATAATACGGAGACATAAAGGTGCAAACCTTGACTTGATTTAACCAGGTCTCTATAGCTATCTCCACAGGTGCTACCAGTAGTAAACTTGGAAAAACCAACAGCAAAACCTTATTCTCAAGTTGATTTAATTGGCAGAAACACTCCTCATTTAAAATAAAACAAACTTTCAGGGTTTAGGGCCAAGAGAGAGGGGGAAGGGAAATCAGGGTTTTTTCTTTAATTGATTACTCTGGTGCCTTCTCTCCTGTAGACCTGCTTCCTTAAGCACGCTGACATGCACAGAGCAGCTTCCAGCTGAGACCAATTAAGCAGAGCATTTGCCTCCAGTATGGCTCACTCGCTTTAGCCGGGCAATGCTCGCTGCAGCCTGTGTGCTGGTGCAGGGGCGGCCGGAGCACGTGCAGGCGGAAAGCCTCTCCGCAGACCGAGCTCTGGGGCCAGCATCCTCCCACGCTCCCGGGGTCCCGGCGCTCCCCGACCTGCAACGCATGGCAAAAGTCCAGCCAGAAAGGACTCTCTGGGTGGTGGAGGTATTTTCTCTCTTAGATGGCTAGTTCAAACTCAGACAGCTTAGAAGTGCCGATAGTAAGTGTGTGTAGTAAACAGAATATGAATTCCCATGTGAGCTGTTTAGGGCATCTCGATAGATGAGTGAGCTGGTAGTAATTGGTAACCATTTAAATGGCCTCTTCAAGGAGACCATTGGGATGGAAGAGCATTTCTGCAGGGAAAGGCAGCAGGGCTAGAAATCGGTTGGCCTGATGCCTGCACGCAACTGCATGCAGCCCTCTGATGTAAAGAAGTCAGCATCCTTTCCATATGTCAGTCTGACGCATGTCACAAGCATGCATAAAAATTGTATTTTTCAAACCACTGGAGGCCCAGGGCACACACGTGACCTTAATCTCGCCAAAGAGCGTGCAGGAATTTGATAGCTGAAGGAGGGCTGATGCTTTGTCAGCTTTCAGGCCTTGGACACGAGCGCTGAGATCGAGTATCACTGAACTGTGCAGCTGGGTGAGACAGGACCCAGCCTCCATAGCACCAAACCCACCAGAGGCACAGCCACCCTAGCCGGGGACCTCTGGGGCACACCCGTCTGGCCCCTGCCTTTCATGTCCTAGTTTTGCTGGAAAGAGTGACTTTTGTAAGATGGGAGCGATCCCAAGGCAATCTCACCACAAAGATAAAGCGTGAGCAGGATTATTAGCTGATAGGTTTTTTCCCTGTTGCGACCCAGCACATCTTGCTCCAATAACCAGCTAGAACTGCAGCAGCTGGAAGAAGAAGGGAAGCTGGGGAGAACTGCAGCTCCCCCAAGCCAGGCAGAGGAAGAAGTTCACTTGCTCACTTTTTCTTTGTTGTGTTGTGTTCGGGGTTTTTTTTGGGGGTGGTGGTGGTTTGGTTGGGTTTTTTCCCCCTTCCCCTGTATTTCCTTTCTGTAGCTCCTCCCTTCTCAGGTCCCCAGCTGTGGTGTTCAGGTCCCAGGAAGGCGGTGGGGCTGCAGCTGCCTGGTGGCCTGAGCTCCCGGAGGCTGGAGCACCTGCAAGGTAGGTAGTGCACTCGGGGTGCAGAGCAGCGAGGGTGGGAAGGTAGCAGTGCTCTGGGGTTGCTGTTCTCCTGCCTGTGCCAGCAGTTTCCATGGGGAAATCGTGGAGCATGATGGCCCAAAGCAGTTGATGCTGGACTTTCCACATCCCCAGCATGGCAGGAGCAGGAAGACAGTGAAGGTTGCAGTGGTGGCTGTGAATACATAGGCTCCTTCTGCCTTAAGATGCTGTTGCTGACCAAATCTAGGGGGACTTCTAAGGGGCAGAGAATAAGAGGCGTGCTCGATCCATCACTGGTGTGTCCTAAACCTTACCCTGCCAAAGCTGAGGGTTCTGCAGAACAGGTTAAAATAAGCCAGGCCCTAGCTATTTTTTTGCCTAATTATTTTCTTGGGAACAGCAGAGTTGGTTTTGCTAGGACTTTGAAAGCACACCAAGCTCAAGGCAGACATGGAGCTCAAGGCAGATGCCTCACCTGGAAGCTTTCAGCCTGCAGGATTAAAGGTCTGAATAAAGCTACAAACTGCTGAAGATGGGACGTTGTAATAGGCACTTTAGGTGACATGAACTGCAGGTGTTGCCGCCGGCTTTGCTGGGAATAAAGGAGGGAGCGAGAAGGGCATTAATTCTGCAGCGCTGCGTGGGGAGACCCAGGCTGGTTCTGCACCAGCGAGGCTGCAGGGTGGCAGCCAAGGTGGATTAGTGCTTTTTGGGTAGGCATCCCCACAGCATAGAACACCACTTGTGTGATGGAAAGCACGGCTGCTGGGCAAGCCACGTGGGTGGCAATGGCTCCTGGTGTAGAGGTAGCCCCAGGCAAACAGTTGCCCATGGTTGCTAAATCGTGCCCCAGGGAGCAGGCTGGTGAGATGCTTGCCCAGCGTGTGCGCTTTTGCCACGGTTTCTGTCTCTGGCTCGACTGAAAAGAGAAGGCAGCCCAGCTCGTCACCTGCCTGCCCCGGCACGCTGTACATAGAGGCAGGTTATATCCAGGATGGTTGTTTAAAGAAACCTCCCAGGGGTGATGGCAATGCTATGGCAGAGCTGTGCTGGGGTGTGCTGTGCCCCCCTCCCCACCGCTCGGGCGTGAGCCACCACTGTGTTTTGATGCGATGCTCCGTGCTGCTGTTCTGACACATTGCCGCTCCCACTGCAGTCACTGCGTTTCTTTTCTGCTTTATGTTAAAACAAGGAAGGTGTTTAAATATTTATTATCGCTAGAAACTCCAGAAGCCAAGTTTCATTTGTTTAAGCAACTGGGATTCTTTTTTTCCAATTGTCAGTAATAATTCATTAATTATCATTTTAAAGTTGTTGTTGTTCTCTGTGCAATGTGTCACCTTCCCACTGACTTGGTGGCAATCTGCACTAGATGTGGGATGCACGGCACCGTGGTTCTTGCTTCTGTGGGTTGTCACTGCTCCTTCAAACACCTTCTCCTTAAAATGGGTGTTGGGGTTCCCGGTGTCTGTTGTACCAAAGAGTTTTGGGTTTTTTTGCTCTTTCTGCAAGTTATTTTTTGTGTCCGAGTGCCTTCTGCTGTCATTACCACACCTGCAGAATTGGGGTCTGTTCCTGCCCTTCTGCAGATGCAGGAGGCAAATCTTGTGTGGCTTTTGGCACCCAGGGATGCTGCATTTGGTTGTTGCTATTGGATGAGCATTTCTGCTCACCCTGGTGGGTGCACTGGGCTGTGCCAGGCCTCGGTGATCCTTAACACAGGCTCTAAGCATCAAAGCAGTATAGCCTGGAATACAGAGCCGTGCAAAAGCAATCTTGGTGGCCATGGCAGGCTGGCGTTTTTCTTACTCTAAATGCAGAGCGTTGCTTGCTTTCCCCTGCTTCTGCCTGCAGATGAGGGAGGAGGTGGCTGGGGAACAGCAGGCTGCACCCATGAGAAATGGGAATGGGAAACTTGCACTGGCAAATGCTTCTTGTTTGTTTTTTTAGCCCAGAACATGAAGATTGTCTCTTGAATTCCCTTTTTCCAGTGCCTTTCCATCGAACACTGTGGATACTGTTTGTGCTTTTGCCACTTTTGCTGGAGAAGACTGTCCCAAGGGAGCAAAGCCGCTCCCCATCTGACCTACCAGGGACATGCCTGTGCCTAATGCCACCATTGCCATATTCCCATAGATCATGGCTGAGCTGGGTTCCAGTGCTGCCAATGGCCATGGAAACCGGGTGGCAGGCTGCTCAAGGCTGTGCCCTAACTGGGCTGTCCAAAACCACTGCTGGGAGCTGAGGAGAAGGCAGGGAAAGAGTCACCTGGGTCGGCAAACCTGCTTTTGCCTGTGGTAACTGCAGGTTCGGAGTGTCCGTGGTGCAGCCCATGGGGTTGAGAGGAGAAACAACTGCTTCTCTGGCCTAAAACATGCCGCTGAGCCGCGTTTGCCAGCTCCTGACTTGCTTGGGAAGGGCAGCAGCTGCCAAGCTGGAAGGTACAGGGCTGTCCTAGTCTGTACAGATGGGGCTTCTCTGCTCCTGGAGCTTGGGGTCAGGGACACTTCCAGGCAGAGGGGCAAGGGCAGAAAGAGATACCTGTGTGGGCACGTTCTGATGCACACGCTTACAGACATGCCTGCACTTGCTTCTGTGCCCATGTCCCAGCCAGCCCGAGAGCACCAGCCACAGCCCAGAGACCGTCTCCGCTGTCAAACCCATTGGTGACACCATATCCTAGAGCATTTGCACTTGCTTGTCTTGTGTGTGGGCATGTACCAACAGGTAGTGCTGGGCTGGAGATCAGGTTTGCTATTCTGGCTACTTTTTACTTCTTAAAAGATGCACCATGCAATTTGGCTCTGTTCCTGCTCCTTCCCTTCCTCTTCCTCCCTTCCCCTCGACTGAATGGCCCCATAACCCCATTTCCTTAAGGGGAGAAAAAGAGGACAGACCAAGAAAAAGTTCGACCTTGATTAGTGCAGCCAAGCAATACCATCAGGTCTGGCCTCCCTGTCCCTGGAAACCCATGCACCAATACTGCAGCAAGTCAGGGAGCTCCCCCCCAAGGTGTTTCTGCTGGCACCCCCTGGTTTGCTGCTGGAGCAGCTGGGACTGCACTGGAGTAACGGCAAGTGTAGCAGGAGCTGTGCTCATAAGTTTTTTTTGCGGGGTGGGGAGATGTAAAATTTTGCCTCCTTTCCATGGGACAGAGCTTCGCCTTTGCCGCAGCAACAGCTCGTGGGAGATGCTTTCTGGGAGGCAGGGCAAGCTGCAGGAGTGGGGGTGAGCTGCCAGGGCCCTGCGGGATTCATCGCCTGGATAACACATGGCCAGAGTTCAGCCCGAATGGCTGGCTCGCGTTGTGTGGTCACAGGAGTGATTTGCTGAGAAGGGCTAAGATGAATTGCTTCGCCTCCCAGTGGCCCAGGAGCGTGGACAACCCCAGCCCATCGGTGCCTCTGGTTTCTGCTGCCCTTCACCAGGGGTCCCCACCTCGTGGCAGAGCTGCCCCCAGGAGGGAGCCCGGCTTGGGGTCAGGACTGTGAGTGCCACCGGCACATCCAGCGGAGCTGTGGTAGTGAAGGAGAGCTTTTGGTGAGGGTGCGTTAGCCGGGGAAGGAGTGCTGAAACACTGCTTAAAACATGCACCCCCACAAATAGAGGCATGGCAGCTTTGGGGGGTAAGCCCCAAAGAGCCCTGTACTGAAAAAACCGTGAGCGCAGCCCTAACCGAATGCATGCAAGCGTCGCTGGCTGTGCTGGGAAACGTGCTGTCAATCTGTCCCCCATCCCCGCATCAGAGGAAGGTGGTAGCGCTGCAAGGAGAGGACGTCGGAGAGGAAAAAAGCCTGACAAGCGCTGCCTGGGTGCATACGGAGGAACCGAGCGTGGGGGGGCTGGGTATGTGGCCATGCTCCTGTGGGTGCATCTGGGCTCCTGGCACTTCCCACTGCCCCAGCTGGGCTCTCCTCACTTGTCACAGCCGCCCACGCTGAGCACCTGCCTTTCCCTCTCCCCTCAGGAGGTGAAGTTGCTCCTCACAGTCCTTCCCAGTGGCTCAGAGCCCAGTGGGGTGTAAGGGATATGGCCACATCTCCAGGAAAGGCCCTGCTGGGACGTCCTGCTCCAGCCATGGGACTGGCACGGGGGAGCTGCGGAGTGACACAAGCGCACGCTCTGCCTCTGAGGCTCTGCGCTGCATGGTGCTGCTCTGGGCTCTCTCTTTCAGGTTTTGGTCACATTGTTGCTTCGTTCCTGTCACAACCATCTCTCAAGCTGTGTTTTACATCAACTCTTACCGGGCCCACAGAGCCGTATGCAGCCCCTAGGCAGGGCACTGGAGGAGGATCTGGGGGAGCTGCAGTGGTGTCCAAGTGGCATGGTGGGGACTCCCTGGGCCAGAGTGGAAAAGAGGACCTCAGCCTCCACCAGGCACTGGCAGCCTCTTTCCTAGAGCATGCGTGGAAAGCCCAAAGCTGTGCAGCAATAAATGGGGGGGGGGGGGGGGGGGGGGAACTGCTCCTGCATGGTGGCTGCCTCCCATGCTGGTGCCTCTTCTGCACTATGGGCTTGACCTCCAGCTTCTTGCCCATGTACCAATCCAAACAAGTATTACTGTCTTTGCACCGGCCACTACTGAAGACCAGCACCCCTCTCCTGCTCCCTTCCCAGGTCCTTGGAGCACAGGCCACTGCCGTAGCCGGCAGGGCTGCAGGCAGCAGCGTGCCTTTGCCTGGACGTGCAGAGGAAGGGGCCGCCAGCTGCTCCCAGCGTTGAACCATCGACCTGCACTGAGCAGCAGAGAGTACAAGCGGGCTGATTTGCACCAGTGTGGCTTCCCTTAGAGCCACCAGCTGGTTTCTAGTGAGTAGATTTAACTGTGTTTCCCTTAACAATGTGGCTGTATAATGCCCACTTTTGAAAAGGTCACGCTTACTGGAAAAGTGATTTTTCTATTCAGGTGCCGATGGTGTTTACATTGCACATGAGTATTGCAGGGTGGACCTGTAGTCTAGGCTTACTTCTGGTTCTGCCTTCATCCAGGAGCATCTCCTCATCAACTGTATTTCAGATGCTGGCAGCAACTGGGGTAGGAGTAATTTGCTGGGCTGGGGTGTTGCTCAGCAATGAGCGGCGGGTGACAGCTATGATCGAAAGGGACATTTATTTGCCTTTAGGATGGAAGGGACATGACACCTCTTGTCAAATCCCATCTTTGCAAATTTGGGCTGTGAGGCAATAAGGCAGAGGCCATGGCAAAAGGTCAGACAAAGCAGCGCTCTGCCTAGGCAGGCCTTTGCCCAGGTGCTACAATGGCACGAACACGGTGCAGGATAGTGGCAAGTGTGAGGAGCAGCTGGTTCACCTTCCACAGGCTGCTCCCCTCAGCAGCTCAAGTGGTTTTGCCCATTAATGGCTTACACACTGCTTCAATATATGCACACTTGATTTTACACCTTGGTGATACTTTATACCATGAGAGTTACTCATGAGGCCAAGGGATGCTTCATGTGTTGCTTTCTGGTTTGATGGTCCCCCACGTGGGTTTTCACTGCTTTGGAGGCTTGAGAACTGGAGGTGTGCAACCCCTCTGAAATATGAGTATAGATTTTTTTAAATGGATTTTAAAAATCTCTATTTAAATATGGACTCAGATCTGTAGTTGAGCCATGGTGGTCAACACAGAGTGAAACAATGTGAACTAAAAGTGACCATCAGCTGTAGGCTGTAAGGGACTCCCACAACCTGCTCGGCTGCTGTAAACATAAAGACAGGAGACTAAATGGATCAGGAAAAACACAAGTGAGGGACTTCCATGCCCAGGGGTGTGAATTGTGCTGGGCTGCAGCCCAGCACCTGCCCCATCCTGGATGTCAGGGTTAGGTCCCAGGTGTCAGGTTAGGTCCTGGGTGTCATTCCTGCCGCTCTCACTGCCAGCGACACTAAGGACACCCCATAAGGCTGTGGCACGCATGCAAGCCCTTCTCTGGGCTTTTCCTACTTTGGCCCTGCCTGTGCTGCCGAAAGCAGCCCATCTTCAGCATTCATGGAAAAAACAAGCCTGCAGTTTACAAAGACCCACTCAGCTCCTCTTTTCCCATCAGTAAACTCGGTATAACCAGCACTTCGCACCATTACACCTCCTTAGAGATGCAGAAAACACATAGGTTGTTTGTTTTCACATATACCTACCTAATTGATGGGTTGAGAAAGGGGAGGCGGGAAGAGAACTTCAGCCCTATTAAACTGCTGGGAATTGCGTGTGTTAGATTAGAAATGTTTGTATTATAAATACTGTGAGGGGCTGAAGCAGTGAGTGAGCTAGCTCTCGGCATTGGGATAAAGCTGCCGGTGATGGTCGAGCCCTTAATAAACATTTGCATTTTTCTGGATGCAGGGGATAGATAATCCAAACTACACGCCTGGAATTTAGCTCCTGTGGCCAGTGGCAGCATTGCCTCTGTACTGGGACCCAGCCTTAGGCAGCAGGGCTGGGATGTGCATGCATCCCTGCCTTGCCTGCCTGGTCCCCCGCTCCAGAGGAGCTGTTGGTGAGCTGCTCCCTGGCTGTAAATACCAGCAATCTTTGCAGGTAGATTTTTAAGTCTAGAATTGAGCTTTGCAGCTCTGATCTATTTATATACCATGTGTGAGGCAGAAGTATATTCAGGTGAAATTTTTCAGGGTCCAGAGAGATTTGAGGCTTATTTATAGATGGGCATAAGAAAAAACCCTTCAAAAACCATCCAGAGGGGTTTTTTTCTTTTTCTTCTCCCCCCTCCCCCCACCGCCTTTATGGCTCTGTACAATGCTAATGCTGAACCAGAAGGAGAGTGGCTGAAGCAGACCCACGCAAGTGTCTGAAAAGCCATGTTCACATTTCTTAGGTAGCATTGATGGATCTTTGTTTCTGGGAGTGGGACTGCATCCTGTGGGGTCATGGCACCTGCAGAGAAAAGCAGAGTTATTACAGAAAACAGAACCAAACAGATCTCGCTCTGTCTTCTCCTCATTTCAGGGGATTGTGGTGAAATTTGCATGGTCAAACCCTCCTTTTTGGAGCTTTTTGCTTTTATCCTGACAGATGGGCCTGACACCATGCAACCATGCAAGGTTAGAGATGGCTCTCTGTGCTTCTCCCCAGGCCCACATCCTTAACTGTGGGCTGCAGCCCCCATCCCCTGCCTCCAGCTCAGGCCAGACAAGCAGTCGAGGGCATTTCGGAGGGTTGTCAGGTGGATTGGGCCGTGCTAAGTGAAGTGTGCAGGGGGGAGAGGGGGAGAAGAGAAATACCAGGGCTGCGTGCCAGTTCTTCAACCTCTGGTAGGGTGACAACCTTGCAAGGGCAGCAGAGCTAACCGTGGCTAAAACGGATCCTCTGGGGTGGTGACTCTCCACTTGTCATCTCCAGCACAGAGCTGAACTCAGCCTGGCTGCCTGTAAAGCCGGGGGAGCGTATACATGGATTAGTGATTACCTTTCCCCTAATAAAAAAGAAAAAAAAAAGGGGAGAGCGAGAGGTCCTTTAGCAAGTTATTGCTTTTATATGCCGCACCTCTGTGCACTGAGCTGAGACAGCTTCCTCTGTGCATTCAACTGAAAACAAAGAGTGAGAAGGAGAATGAAGCAGCAGGACGCAGCCTTCCCTGGCGCTCAGACCTGAGCCTCGCATCGGTGCCTGCCTGCTCCTGCCTGCCTCCTGCCTGCCTCTGCCTGCGGGGGGGCACGGCCCGGAGGGGGGGGGCTGCAGGGGGGCACCCCCACCTTCTGCACCTCTGAAAGAAGAAGAGGAAAGGACAACAGGGCTCAGTTATGCAATAACTAACAAAAAAATAAATAATAAAAAAGCGCATCCCCCGACCCTCAAAATTAATAATAATATATTATTAAAACCACCACTCGGGATCACTCAGGCAATGATTTCAATGTGCATAAACCAGTCTAAAATGGAGAGTGTTGCAGAACCACGATCGGGTGTCGCTTAGGTAAAATGGGTGCGTTATCTGCAGTAATATAGCAATCTCACTCTTTCACCTCCACCGCTCCACTGGCATGGAGGCAACTACACAGACAATGTGCCATCCCTCGCTCCCTCCACTTTTAATCCCCCCCCCCCGTCAATCTATGCAATTTTCTGTTAATAAAAAAATAAGAAAGGAACTAAGCTCTTCCTCAGAAATCTAGACATTAGCATACTCGCCCTAATACTTTAATCCCCATCATTGTTTATAATCGGGCTACACACAAGGTTACGTGCGGTGCCGACTGATTTATGAATATATACGTGTGTGTATATATGTATTTTGTTTTAATTGAAACGGCAACATTTAGGTTCCACCTTAACAGTGCACCTTAAAAGATTATCTCGGTTATTTCACAGGCACCGAGCCGGCACTAATAGTCCAAGGCAGATATTGAAAAGCAGCACAGGGCCAGGCAGATCTATTAGAAATTCCCATCCACGCGCCTCATACATATTGATTTCTGACACCAAGCAGCAGTGAAAGCCCCCGTGGGAATAATATATTTAGCAGGGTTCGCTGCGAGGAGGTCACAGAGTGCATACAGATTAGCTACAGAGGACCAAGGCACTAGTGTTGGAGCCAAATGCTAGATTTTATATCATTTTAATCTGAACTTTTATAATCCTTTTAGTTCTTCTTTCTCTGGATGGCAGAGGAAAGGCTCCTCCGCACGTATCATGCATCTTTTTTTTTTTTTTTTTTTATTCTTTATTCCTCCTATAAATGTGCAAATGCTGTTGTAATGGGAAGGAATGCACCCTTAGCATTAGCAGGGAGAGGTGCAAACAGATTTAGGGGTTTTATATAGGTGCGTGTGCACATATGCATTTTATAAATATATATATATATATATGTGCCTGCTTGTGGATAATAACGGTCATTTCAACTGGAGACATCTTTATTTGAAGGTTTCCTTCCATGGGGGGGTGGGAGGGGGCGCCTGTAAATCTCAGGCTCCCGCTTTAACGCGCAGAAATAAAGAACCGCCCTAAGACCTTCTTTTATTTCATTTTTATCCCGCAGCTTAATTGAGCAGAAGTTGCATTTATGCTGTTGAGCCTCGGAAACCAACAACAACAACAACAACAGAAATACCTCAACAGTTTTAATTACCGTTCCGCGGGGGCTGCGGGGGAGGCCCTGCCCGCTGGCTGTGCGGGCGCTGTGCGGAGCAGGGGCGGGCGCTGTGCGGGCGCTGTGCGGAGCGGCGGGGCGCTGTGCGGGCGCTGTGCGGGCGCTGCGCGGGGCGGGAGCAGGCGCTGTGCGGGGCGCTGTGCGGGGCGCTGTGCGGGCGCTGTGCGGGGCGCTGTGCGGGGCGCTGCGCGGGGCGCTGTGCGGGGCGCTGTGCGGGCGCTGTGCGGGGCGCTGTGCGGGGCGCTGCGCGGGGCGGGAGCAGGCGCTGTGCGGGGCAGGGGCGGGCGCTGTGCGGGGCGCTGTGCGGGGCGGGAGCAGGCGCTGTGCGGAGCGCTGTGCGGGGCGCTGTGCGGGGGGCGCGGTGCGGTGCGGGCGCTGTGCGAGCGCTGTGTGGGGCAGGGGCGGGCGCTGTGCGAGCGCTGTGCGGGGCGGGGGCCGTGGCTGGCGCGGTGCCAGCGGCGCGGGGGGGCGGCTCGCAGTTGACACACTTTGACACCAGAGTGAAACGCGCCCCGATAACAAAGGAAACCGGGAGGTTGCAGCTACACAGACACAAAAGCTTACGGGAGTCTTGCGGGAGAGAGAAACACGCTGGCTCCCCCGTCCCCCCGTTCCCCCCCTTTTTTTTTTTTCTTCTTTTATTTTTTAGGGAAAGTTCCCCGTGTTTCCCGAGAACCGGCCAATATTCCCGCCCGGCTCCAGCCCGCCGACGCGAGGGGAGGGTTTGCGCTCATCGCCTCGAATAATTAACCCCAAACCTGTCCCCGGCAGGGGACCCCCCCCAGCGCCGCCGGGGGAGTCCCCGGGGCCCGGCCCACCGCGGCCCTGGCTGCTGCGGGAGCGCTGCGGGAGCGCTGCGGGAGCGCTGCGGACCGGTTGCTGCCCCGGGGGCGAAAACTCATTTGAGGCTCGTTTTCTAATTTGCAAAATAAGAGGGAGGAGCAGCTTTTGCCGCGCCTATAGTCACTCCAGACGGCAAGGTGCTGAACCTCGGGCTAGGGGAGGCTGCAAGCGCTGCCTCGGAGGCGAGAGTTGTCTCTTTCTTTTCTTTCTTTTCTTTCTTTTCTTTCTTTTCTTTCTTTTCTTTCTTTTCCTTCTTTTCTTTCTTTTCTTTCTTTTCTTTCTTTTCTTTCTTTTCTTTCTTTTCTTTCTTTTCTTTCTTTCTTCATTTATTTGTTTATTTATTTATCTATTTATTCTTTTTAACTCTTTGGACCTTGTTTTTCCTACTTAGAAGTGCTGCTGCCCCGGTGGAGCGGCGGTCGGGATGTCCTGCAGGAAGAAACCCGTGAGCCTGCAAAAGATGCTGGGAAAGCAGGGGGATCAGAAAAGCCCTGGCAGGTGCTGGCATGCTCCCCGGGGCCTGGGGAAGGCCCCCCGCCGCCCCAACATCTCCTTCCCCCCGCCGGGGAGCGGGGACCGCCAGGTGCCCTGGCGCAGGGACAGCGGGGGCTGCCTTCGCGGCCGGGCTGCTGGGGCAGCGTGAGGGACCCCCGGCTCCCCGACGGCTTCGGCTGCCTCCGGCCCCCACCTGCCCCTGCAAGGCCGCGGGAGGGCGGCCCGGGACCCGCTTTCCCCCCGCCGGGCCACCCAGCCCCGGGGACACACGCACCTTCCCCGGCCTGTGGGGTCTCTGCGTTTGTCAGAGGTGGGAGGGGGTCCCCGTGGGGCGGCGGGGGGCCAGGGGGTGCCTGGGGACAGCCGGGGTGCCCGCTGCCAGCCTCCTCTTCCTCACCACCTGGGTCGTGGTGCCAGCGCAAAGGGCAGGTGCTGGCCGGGGGCCTTCCCCAGCAGAAGGACGTTGAGCAGCTCGGTCCTCCCCATCCAAAAACTGAATTTACACCCACTTCGGCCCCTCACGTGCATCTCAAAGCTGTTTGCAAGGTGTTTATGCCTGGAATGGCAAGCAGTAATGTCATACGTACCTTCACAGTTGACTACTTGAACACAGGATTTATTTTCAAGGGTGGATTGTCTGCTTGGTTCTTGACACATAAAAGTCCCAGACCAGATCAACATGGGAAGGGTGACATCAGTCACCCCTTTGCTGCTTACCTGCAGCCTCCATGGGCACCCGGTTGCCAGCTCTTTGGCAGTGGGCACCTCTGATCCCATGGGTGCTAGCCCCTGTGGGCTCCTTACAGACATACTTACTGTTGATCTTGTCTTTGCATGCCTCCTGAGAGCAAAGATTAATCTGCTGCTTCCTGGGTTTCTGCATTCAGGAGAAAGGTTCATAAGCTATAAGGAAAGTGCAAACCAGCTGTGCTGTGACACGAGAGAACAGAGCTCTCCTTTCCTTGTCCTTCAAAAGTGCAACGGTTATGAGCACCTCAGCATAGCATCACATTTTTGTCTTGTTCCCTGCTAAACCTTCCCAGGCACTGGCCTTGATGACCCTTCCAGGGACTGCTGGCTAGCACCCACCTCTGTTAGCACAAGTACCCATTTATGGACGGGGCTGTGCTGAGCTTGGCTTTCATAAGTGGTCCAAAACTGCAGTGGCACAGATCTCCCGGCTTGTGCAATGCAATCTCTTGAAAATCCCCTTTGCATCACATCTGTGCTCTCCAGGGGCACCCAGCTGCAAACTCTGTGGCAATGGGTGCGCCTAGTCCCAAGGGTGCTGAGCTGCAGTTAATGTACCCTCCTGTCCTAAAGGTGAGGTTTAAAAGAATGGCACCAACGGTCAGATCTGTACGAGACCAAGAAGGCTGTCCTCTGAATCCTCAGGTTAAAAACCCAGGGCTGCTTTCCCAAGGCTCTGAATGAATCTGTCACCTCGCCTCGCTCTGTGATCCCCAGACCAGGGCTTAAGCTGATGCCAAAGCTCTTTAGGGGGTATGGGGTACATCTTCCCACCCGAGCACTGCATGGGTTGCTGTCAGTGGCCACTTGTGATTACCACCAGTATGTCCACAACCTTCTTATAAGAGCTTTGGGGGCATTTTTAGGGCCTTTGCTGTGGCTCTAGTAAAAAATGTAAGAGCTGTATAACAAGTGTAATCTGGATGCTCTGTCCAGCTTTGGGTTTGAGAGAAGGGATAAAAATGGGTGCCGGCTGAGGAATATCAATGGGAATTTCCACAAGAAATATAGATGCTCTTTGTGGATTATGGGAACCTTAGGTCTCCTTATGCAGCTCCAGCAGTCATGGGGGAGGCTGGCAAGACTATGGTTTTACTGACCAGCTGCATTTAGCCACTTGTCTCTGTTTTGGGCAGTCCCAGTCAGCCCTGTACCCTCTCTCCAGAGAGAAAATAAGCCTGAGGCAGGAAAAGACATACGTAAGCTTAGTTGTGTCGGAGTGGCTTTGGTTTCTTGCCTTCTGCTTTGTACTCTTGGCAGTGTGAGCAGTTCTTCACTGGGACAGACAAACTTTTTCCATCTCTTGCTGCTGCTGTTTAGTTTGTGATGCAAAGAGGCTCTGGTATTTCTGTTGCAGATTTAGTAAGTTAAAATCTCGCGGTGCACCTGTCACAGTGCGCTAGATGGCAAAAATGAATGGCTGGTCAAGCCTTCCACAGACAGCAAAATAAACCAACCTTCTGGAAAAAAGCCAATGGAAAATGCCATAAAATCGTAGCTCTTGTTAAATCAGTGTGGCTCGTGGTGCTGCTCCATGTACGTGATACATTTGTGCCATGGTAGGAGATACCTGTTTAGGTAATCTGACAAAAAGAAGGTTGACTATCAGCTTGTTAACAATAACACTGTAGATGGCCCATTGCATCTCCTGCCTCAACAAAACCCACTTCTGAACAATGTCAATACATTTATTCATGCTTCTTATGGTCAGCTTCAATGACTGGAACTGTATCTGAACTGCTAGACCTGCCCTGGAAGACTTAGAATGTGGTCACCATCCAGTCTTCATGTGTCTTCCAAACATGATGTTTGCTCTGTGGTGTTACGAATTGGAATGAAGCAGCCAGTGTGCTCTGTGCTTCTTAAAAGGCTGAGCTATGATGGGAGCAACAAACCTGCTTCATTTGAATCCCTCAGCCACCATCGGATCTTTCATGATGCATTTTAATTAAGAATAATCTCTTTAAATGGCGACACTAGCAAAGAATGTCCAAAAATCTCTTCATCAGATTCAACCTCCCATACCATAATACCTGGCATTTATTATGAGTTGTGCTTGCTTGAGCCATGTTATGATATTTTGCAGAAGAGTTTGGTGGAAGCTGTGTCCAGCCCAGTCCTTTGGCATTTGGAAATCCTAGGCCCACGTTACATCTGCACTGCCGGAGAGGTTATTCAGTCGAGCAGCTGCCTGGAGCCAAATCCCACCTGCAAAATCTGGTCTTTGTCTGACCTGGAGCTCAATGCTTGGGTACAATGCATGTGTTACCAAGGCCTTCACTTGTCAAATAAAATATTTATAAACCCTTGATTATCTTTGTCAAGGTAAAAGACTGGGGTTTATCCTCTGTTGTTTGCTACTGGATACTTTAAATTAAATTACAGCTGAAAAAAACATACTCATTGACCTTAGAAAACTAGTGGAAAGGGTGCCTGATGCAAAAGTGTTTAGGAATGGGGGCCTTTACAGCAGCTGCAGGCTTGATCTGTATCAATAAGAACACCGGATGGAAAACCATATTTTAGGTTTATATACTACCTCAGACGCCTGGCCACAATTTTTCATTTACCTGGCCTCCAGCCCATCACCAGTCCATCCATGCACCACTCAAAGAAAATTGCTACCAAGAACCTGGGACCTGATCCCCCTCAGATCTTGAATTTTTTTGTTTGTTCGGATTTTTAAGACCTCCATCTAAGTGGCAGACGGAGCCAGCATACCGAGGTGAGGTTGTTGCTGGCCCTTGGACAATCTCTTCTACACAAGTGCCCCATTTCCTTCTGTGTCTGGAGGAAACGACTACTCACTCCTATGTTGTGGTTGTCAAACTTCACGCTTTGTCCTCCCACCTTGGTGCTCCCCTGGAGCACTCTTTGTGGCTCCTTAGCAAGAACAGTGCAAATCATTGAAAGTGCCATCTGCTTCATCTGCTGAAAGATTTCTGGCTCCCTGATGGCACAAGCCCCATGCAATATTTCCTTGGGGCCACTCTTGAACTAGAGGTGCACCTGGAGAGGTGCCACAGGAGAGGAAAAGCTGCTGGTGGTGGGTATGGTCAGGAAGCTCCTGGTACTCTGGCTGGGAAAGGGTCCTTGTCAGTAGTGAGAAAACTTGTATGCAGACCCTTTATCAGCTGCTCTGCAGGGATTGAAGTCTGTCAAGGGAGGGAGACTGCCGAGGTCAAGGCTGGGTGGGAAGGCTGGGGGCATGCAGGGTGGTCCGGGGAGCAGGTGGGAAGCCTGGCTGCTGCTGGTGGTTGTGATGTGCCGCTTCCCATGCTGCTGGTGGGCTGGCAGCAGGCACTGGCTTTGGCATGTGTTTCTGAGGCTGCTTCTGCAGGAGGAGCTGGTAAGTCAGCAGAAGACCCAGAACTGGAGTGTGTGGGTTTGACGTCATTTCTGTCAGCAGCCTTCACACGGCTTGTGAGGTCACTTCTCCCTGGGAAGCTGATTGCCCAGCAGCAGACCCAGGACCAGAATACATGGTTTTGAGGTCCCTTCTGTCAGAGCAGCTCATAGACAGCTGACAGCAGGGGACCGAGGCATGAAGTTGTGTGGTCACTCTTCGTTGGGCAACTGTTTGGCCGATGGCAGGCACATTCCTGGAGTATGTGGCCATGGCGTTACGCAGGAGTGACAGCTGTTAGGCCAGCAGGACTGCGGCCCTATCTGGGGCCCACATCAGCTTCCTGCAGTTGCTGAGGGCTATTTCTGGCACTGGAGTAGCTCCTGATGCCTGGGCCAGTTTGGGATGGGTTGCCAGCCGTCCTCTCTCCCTGTCAGGTCCTGTCACGGCTCCGGTGGCTGATGCCTTGCTGTGCACCCAAACATGTGAACAACAAAGAGGTCTCTCCAGAATCCATGTCTTTCTATGCTGTTGTGCTTGGTGTGCATCCACATGCTGCAATGCACCTTTCCCCTGCTTCTTGTTTTCCCCTCCTTCCCCCAAACTGTTAAAACCTGGAGGGCTGCAGGCTGCGCTACACGATGGGTGGGTTATGGGTGACACACCAGGATGTACCCAGCCTGTGACACCACAACAGTGATCAGATGTGGCATTGCCCCTTGGAGAGCAAGGCCAAGGGAAAACAGCAGTCAGTAGGGGGATGCAAGCTAACCTTACTCTCTTGGAGGTCTCGTCCCAGTGAGGCAGGAATTAATAAATTCTTCTTTGTCTTTTACTGACGTGGTGGGAGTTTGATGGCTGCTTCCTTAGGCCAGTCCTTGGTTGACAGATTTTAGCTAAGATGGACAAAATTCTATCAATGCTTGTACTAAAGCAACATTTGTTTCCTATCCAGTGCTGTAATTAATCTCAGATACGAGTGGCCTGAGCTTTTCTGGCATATAGATATGATCTCTTAAGCACCACATTCCTGAAAGATGCTTTTAATCGTCAGGAAGAGTAAACATTATCTAACAAAACTGGTCTAGTCACAGGTCCCCACAAGTATATTACAGTCTCTGAGGGGCTGCATGTTTTTTGTGGGAGTTTTGTTGCATTTGGGTTTATTTATTTATTTATTTATTTTATTTATAATTTTTATAGTGCAGACCTGAATGCTGTTTGCATAATTTCCAATCAAACAAAGATCTCTTATGTTTTTAGGAAGTAGTCTCTGCTCAGGATTTCTGTGTCTTGAAGAGGGAGTCCCCACCAGATACTATCAAAATCTCTCAAACTAGTTTTTAATTTCAAGGTCTTGGGATAATCTAGAGATGTTCCTCCTCGGTGCAGACCACTGTTGCAACATGAATGCAACGGGCTAAGTCTAAGTTTCTGCATGGAAGAGGAGAGCAGGCAGCGGAGCAGAGAAGGCTGCATAAGTCCCTGCTCCTCAGACCCTGGCTTTGGAAGGGCTGCACCATGGCTGGATTCACATCAGGCTTACGCTTAAAAGCATCTCCACACAGGCCAGCTTCCTACTGTTTATACAGCTGGGTTGTAACACACCAAGCTTGTACTGGGCTTTTGTCTCATCACGTGGTAAAAAGCTGAGGTTTGGTGGTATTTCTTTTGGCACGCTACCTCACAGCCGGGATATCTGAAAATGAGCAGCGTTGGTAATGGAGGAGTACCCTGTTCACATGGGCATCCCACCCCTTCTGGTTTCAAAGTACCAGCTTGTTTCGTACCCACATATTTATATTTGCTATACATCCGTACATTTATAGACATCCATATATAGATACATTTTATTGAGCGGTTCTAAGAGAGGAAAAGGAAACGTCTGACTCCGATGCAGATATGCACATCATCTTGTCTGTATCAACCACAGCTCTACCCGATGTATAATTTCGGCTCAGATTTGGGCAAGTAATGGAAAACAGTGAAAGTTAACAGTTGAACAGTTGACCCTTGCTTCTGTCAGAAAGGGAACACAGTACGATGCAACCCGTCCTAGGTGACCTTGGGCATGCTGGAAAGAGGTGTTTGAGACAGCAAGTACAGAAAACAAGTGGACTCTATCAACAGAAAGTACTTTGTTTAAAATGTGAAAATAGAAGTTGGGTTAGGATAGTCAAAGCGTAAAATTATGTGGTTCATAATTCATAGAAAGAAAAAGAACAGTGATGGACATCAGTAAAATGAAAGATTTGTAGGTGAGACCCTGTGAGAAGTAGGGCTGAGTCAGTGAGTAGAAAAACACTGTGGAGCTGCAGGGGCAAACTGAGAAGGTCAAAGGCATAAAATGAGATAAAACCTGAAAATGACATAAAGAAAAAAAATATGTACCACAGGTATTTTAGTTACTTCTCATGATGACCAGGAAGGGGTGGCTCACTGTTAAATGAGATGGGAAAGCCAGCAATAGGTGATGCCAAGAAGACAAAAGCACTTTGTGCCTTTATTTTTTTTTTCTTTCAGCTTTACCCATGTAATCACCAATGAATGTTGCCTAGGCTGACAGCGTTAATCTCAGCAAGCAGGACATGGAGTTTAGGGTGGAAGAAGAAGACAGCAGGATATTTTCCACTAGACTGGATCTGAGGGAGCTCACAGAAACAATCAATTAGCTGTTGGCAGTATTTTTTTGAGAACTGGTGGCTACTAGGAGAGGTCCTGGAAGCCTGGGAGAGGATAATCAGAGTGCCTGTCTTTGAAAAAAGGCAAACCGAGGGGGCCAAGGAGCTGTAGACCAGTCAGTCTACTTAGCGCATGGAAAAATGCTGGAAGAAATAATCAAGCAAATTATTTATGAGCCTCTAGAATATAGCACTGAGATAAGTAACAGCCAACAGGGATTTGTCAAGAACAAATCATGTCAAACTCACCTTATTTCCTCCTATGACAGGGCAATAAGCCTTGTGGAGAGGCAATGAATATCATATATCTTTGCTCGGCAAGGCTTCTGATGCCGTCTCACACTGCACTCTCCTTAAGATGCCACAGGGTCGTGGACCAAGAGAGGAAGAAAACCACCCACGATGAGCCATTAGACATGTGCCCTGTCCCCGTGGTGGGATGCATGGTGTTTTTGTGTATCCCTTTGATGGGCAAGGGAGGGCAGAGGGATCAAGGGAGGAGAGGTGGGGAGACCACAGGAAGGCAGGGGTTCAACATGCTTGTGGGAGGCAGTGGGGAGAACTGGAGGAAACGGGATGTGGTTCAGTAAAGCAAGGGCAAAGGACTGGTTTTAAGTAGGAATAAACAACAGACATCCTGGGTGACAAACAGCAAAATGGTGGGTCAACAGGAGAAAAGGGTCTGCTGGGGCTGGAGAGCATCACAAGCTGAACACAATGCGTGGCTGTGGAAAAATGAAACGCCTCAGCGGGTGAAGCGAAGGGGGGAATCACAGGCAAGTAAGGCTTTCTGCACCACTCAGTGCTAGCAAGGGCTCAGCTGGCAGTGTCTGCCTCGGTGTGAGCACTGCTGGTCAAGAAAAATATGGATTAATTGGCAAGAGTTCAGCTGAGAGCGCTGGGGGCGATGTGCAGTCTGGGGAGCATGTCCTGCATGGGAGGGGGGAAGGAACGGGGTTTATTGAGGCTGAGGCTCCCCAAATGGTGGGTGTGGGACAGCGGGGGCGAGGTGATGCTCTCCCTGCTGCAGCCAGGGCTAGGAGCTGTGGCTGCCTGTCAGGAAGGGACTGGGAGGTTGGAAATGAGAGAGATGGATGGTCAAGGTGCAAAACGCTGGAAGAAAGCATGTGACTGGAGGAAGGAGGTGGGCTGGCCGCTGTGGGGAAGAGTTTGGGCACAGCTGATCCCACTGGGTGGGCAGACAGGGTGGTCCTTGGGGCTCCTTCCAGCCCTCATTTGGGGGGGGGGGTGGGTGGTGGAATTGGTGAGGGGTGTGTTTTTGTCTTCCTGAAGTTTTTTTCCTTCAGCCTGGGCTTTGTGCCGCACGAGGATGCTCTCCAGAAATCAGAGCAGGCTGCTGCTGCCTCGTCAGCATTTGGGATACGCTTCTGTCGACATGCCAAAACGAGACCTGTGTTAATCAGCACAACGGGGAGATAATTAATTATTCTCAGCACCTTCTCAATAGAAATATTAGAAAGGAGGGCTAAACCGTTCCCGCTGTCCCCCTGTAATCCTATGCCACGGCTGGCTTTATTGGCTCTAAGGGGAAAAGAGGCACATTTGCTTTCCCGCTGATACGACGTTAAGCATGCTCACTTCACAGGCGCGTACAGATGGAAGTGTAATTGCATGGAAGGTGAATTGATTGCAATTAACCTCGGGACTTGGCCTCGAGCTGGGGTGTCCCACCTTCCTCCCTGGGAAAGTGCCATCAGGGGTATAACGTGTGGCTGATGAATACGTATATCATGGCATGAAACACATACGTTATGGAAAAAAGTACATAAATCATCTAGGAAAACACATATTATACTGAAATGATCAAATTATAAATGAAGCACATAAATCATGAGATTACACCGTTGGATTGTATCAGGGACCATAAATTATGTAGTGAAGCCTGAGGTTCACTGAGAGGTTCATGAAAATAATGAAATGGGACTCATATAACTTAAGGAAAATGCCGTTATCTCCATGAAATGCAAACACAAATATCCAGCCCGACCCGCATGTATTTCTGCAACATTTTCTATCAGAAAGGCTCACAACAATAGGGCCAGTGGAGCACAATAAGCCCCAAGGAAGCCTCCCCTGCTGAAGCAAACAACGATTACACATTAAAAAGCATGTTCGAAAGATAAGTTTGTAAGGAAGATAAAAAGTCTCCAGCAGGGCTGATAGTTGGACGGCGAAGCTGCTCCAAAGGTTGGCGACACGCGAGCAAGCTGAAAAAGCCTCGCTTCTAAGTGCAAAAAGCAGGGAGAGTTATTCTGCGAGCAGTCGCTTGATTTCCTATTGATGGAGAGCGCGGGGTGCTGGGGCTGGTGGGGCGCTCGGGATGGTGGCTGGAAATGGGCTCAGCAAGGTGCTGCCCTGCAGCTGCAGCTAGACAATTAAAAGTTAACATGAAAAAAATTCAAATCGATACGCTCTACAATTGGAAGCCAATGGACTTCAGGAGAAAAAAGGGGAAGGGGATATTGAGTGCAGACATTTCGTACCTGATCTTCTGCTGCTTTTTGCTTCTATTGGTCTATTTTCCATTCCTTGCTCACTCCCCAAAATAATTTGCTTTTTAACCCCCTCCCCTAGGTTGGTTGTTCAAACAGAGAGAATTCAGCAGAAGAAAGGCCAATCCAATAAAATACAGGCTCCTCATTTATTTTTTCAAAATACAGCTTTGTCGTTAATCAAACAAGCAGTCATGAAAGAGACCGGCTGACCTTTGTCTGCTCCGGGATCCCATGGAACGGGATGAGTCAGGGTGTTGGGTTTTTTCCCAATCAGTCAGTGTGTGAGTGATGTTGGTGCTGCAGCATAGCTGCAGGATTTACACCCGGCCTCAGCGTGGCTGAGCTGTTATGGTTGGTACGTGTGTACTAGGGGATTCCTTAGTCATAAACAAAGTGTTTGACCCATTTCATTCCTCAGGGCAAGCGCAAGCTGGAGCCAACTGAATTTATGTACTGGGAATGTCTGGTTTATGGCTGACCCTGGAGGGGCACTGACTCAACCTGTTTCTGGCTGAAGATGCTAATAAGGTTGCAGAAGATGTCTCAGGTGGGCAGCAAAACTAACATTTCAGGGAGAGTGCCTAAAATGTTTCATGGTACATAGCCATAATTTTTAATTAGCAAGCATACCAGATGCAGCGCCCGCTAATACGCAATAACAAAATCCATCTTCAATAGCAAAACTGTCTTCAACTTGGATGCTCAGCTCCTGTAAGAGAGTGCTCCTTGCTGATTTATTTTGGTGAGCTTGGGATGGGAACCTGGGTTTGTATCGTGGGAATATAAATACGCTTTCGAAGAAAGAATGTGTTTTGGACTGCTAATCCCTGGGAGGGGGAGGGCTGCATCAGCCTCCTAACCAAAATCAGTTGGTTAAAAATAAATAAATGGTTGAGCCTGCTAGGTATGAGCATAATCATTTTACTATATGATCTATGCGTTTCATTAGTTGAGGTACACATTTTGCTATAATAAATGTGCTTCAGCAAATGATCTATGCATTTCTTTCTGGAATGTATGTGTTTCACTGGAAAAGGTATGTGTTCATCAGCTATGAGTAATGCTCCTAATGGCACCGCATTATATTGCTCGGCTGGTATCGGCGCAGCATTACACATCCATTCCCTCACGGCCGCGGAGACGCCAATTCGGCAAGACAGCACGTATCAGGCCCTGTCACTCCCGTGTGGTGATGCTGCACGGGCCAGAGGGCTCTGGCGCCAAGGGAATGGCGTGAAGGAGGGGAAGCGAGAGGGCTCATGCGCGCTGCCTGCCTGCTGGGCATGCATTAGAAGTGCGAAAAGCAGAGAAGGTGGTTGCAGCAGGCAGGCTGGGCTTTGGCAGCACACGCGAGGGGTGAGCTCGTGGGGATGCAGTGGTGCATGCAGCCGGGGGTTCGCTCTGTCCTCAAGCACTCGGCAGTCCTTTCTGCTCCCCCAGCAAAGAGTAGGGCGATTTCTTTCACTTCCCAAGCTTGCCCAATGCAGCAGCACCCTCCTACAGCTCCTGTGGGCCAGCCCCTACCAGAGGCCCTGCAGAGGCATCCCCATCACTGCTCCAAACTTTGGATTTCCCCTCGTCGTGTTCCTTGGCATCACCGCTGCCTTGTGGGAACAGCCCCTGCCAGCACCTGAGGTAACTAAGACTACGCAAATAATTCAGAGGTTTCCTAACTGCTTGATAATCCCCTCCCCCAGCGAGGTTCCTCGCCCATTACAGCATTGTTATTCACTTGTAATGACATCGCTTATTACAGCAGAATACATATTAGTCTTAGCCATAGGACTAATGATTTGTATCTGAGCCTTTGTTTTAAAATCACTTTTCATCAATACATTCCTTTTTATACGTAGAGTTTTATATAATTCATTACACATACTTCCCTTTCTTGACCTATTTTGTTGTACCCTGCATCTATCACTGTAGACACTATTCTGCTCCTGAAAAATTCCTGCCTTTTCTACTTTCCATTAATATGCTCAGAAGCTGCAGTTACGTGTATTTTTTATATTATCTTATAGTTTTCTCCCCTCCGTCTGAAAAGATTCTGGAGAGGATTGTAAAATCTGAATGAATCTGAATTAATTAGGAGCTCTATTGATGTTACGTAATGCTCGTTTCAGTTTACCCAGTATGTTTTCTGATTAGTTCCATTGCTTTCTCTCTCTCTCTTTCTCAAAAAAAAAAAAAATTTAAACATTTCATGGTGTGTCATTTGTTAGCAGCAGTTTTAAAGGAAACCATTTCTGATGGAACTAGTTCAGCGCTGAAATAAGGCTGAGTGTAGCTCACACTCCAAACTGGGTCAGCTGGGAACATTGGAGACCATTAGGAGACCTGAAGTATCTGTTTTCCACGAAGGAATAAATATTTTGGGTCAGGTCCTCAGCAAGTGTAAGTTAGAATAGGTCACCAATTTATAAGCAGTTCTGGATATACGTTGTTATATGCACCTCTCGGTAATGTGCCAGTCACCGAGCAACAGGATCATCATTAAGGGCCTCATTAAGAGTGGGTAATGATAGTCTCTTTTGCCTGGGAGTTTGGGAAGCGGCAGTGTCATGGATGAGCCCGGTACTCTGGATGTTTTTGTCACCCCTTGGCCTCTGTGTTGGTGTGGTACCTGTGGGCTCAGGGGAGGGAGAGACCCCCCCTGTGCTGGGCTCTGTGTGTGGTCCCAGCCCAAGGGACCCAAACCAGAGAGGAGAAGGGGGCTGGGAATGCACCCCTGGGCCCGTAGCAACGGGCTTGGGGCTGCAGTGGGGGTCCCGTGGGGTCTCCCATTGCTTTTGCCCACCACCTGGCGCTGATGCAGCTGACCCTGGCAGGAGCTTCTCACACTCTGCAGCTCCATGCCAGTCTCCCTGGAGGAGGGGGACCTGGCTGGAGCATCGTGGGCTCCTTGAAGCTGAACTTCAGGTCCCACCCTTGTCTTCCAGTGGGGTGAGCTCTCCCCTACCTCCATCTCAATGTAATTTCTCACCACCTTTTTCCCAGCCTGGTGCCTAGGGGTACGGTGTGACCGTGCCTAAGGGTGTTGTACAGCAGCTTTGGGCCTGTGGCTGTAGGGCACAGTATGTTTGTGAGGGGAGAGCGGGGCTGAAGGTGCTGTCACTGGTAAATGTTGCAGCTGCTGTGGTTGATGAACACACTGTGGACTCGCTGCTGGTCTGCAGTGCCCTCCTTCGCTCTCGAAAAGATGATGGAAGATGCTCTTGCTTCCTCCCCAAACAGCACAGCTCCCAGCTTGTCTCTTCCTTCAGCTTTTTTCCCTGTCCTATTTCATTCTGGGCTTGCAGGGCACATCAGGTTACCTGCCAAATATTTGCTGAATCAGGACTATGATTTGTGTACTGGCTTCTCCATACTCATTTGCTGACTATAAATTCTTTGCGTAGACTCTGGGACACGTTTTTTTTTAATTTGCTGCGAATTGCTGTATCCTTTTCAGATGTTTTTGCTACCATAGCATTATGGTTATGAAATGAAGTTCAAAGAACACTGGTGGGAAGGAGATAGACTGAAGCATTACTTTGGCTTCTGAAGCATCTATAGGTTTTGAAAATAAAAAAATAAGGTGGGTGGGTAGGTGGTGGGAGGGGGAATCAGATTATACAGATGACCACAAATCCTAAATTACTCTGGTGTTTTGGTCATCATCTGCAACCCCAGTGGGGAGATAAATCAATGTGCTGCAGCTGCAGACAGCTATCTGAGTCAGGGCCAGGACAGCTTGACTGGAGCGGCACGGCGAAGTCCAGTGACCGCTATCACAGGAGGTTTCCTGAAAGTGTGGAGGGATGGGGGAAGGACAGGGCGGAAATGAATCCATAAAACAATATTCCAAGTTAGCCTGACATTTTTATGAATTCAAACGTATCTGCGGTGCCTGACATTTGCAAACGTGATGTGCTCCTGCCTGTTTCCAATCTCTGAAAGCGATGCAGAGCGAAGGAGGTTGTAGTTGTCCGAATCTGCTTTGCTTGGTGCACTCAGCTGCTTCTTATTAGAACATGATTTAATGTGCATGGCAACAGTAAAACTACTAGGTTTATGTTCTTTTAATCTCAAATGGAAGCTAAACTTGGGGTTTCTAAAATGTGAAAAACAACTGTGATCTAATACAAGATTCTTGAAGGCCGTAATACTAGGCTCTTGTCAGGGTAGAAAATCTTTAGTAATAGTGTCCCAGATTGTTGAGATAAAGTATTTGCAATGATAATTTATTTTTTTTTAAAACTGTGGAAAGAATGTTGTGTAAACTACAGTTGGTCTGCCTCTTCCTGCAGTTTCCTTTACTTTTCTACCTTATATGCTGTTAATTTTGGAATATATCTTCAGGGATTCTTAGAATAGTCTGAATAATTAGTGTTTAGTTCTTATCCTTTTTGCTTTGGATCTACAAGGAACAGCCTCAATGGGTTAATGATTGTCCAATATCTGTCACAGGCCATCTTTTCTGCAAATTCATTTTCCATGTGTGATGATCACACCCAATTGTAGACCTGTGGCTGCAAAAGGGTTGAACAACATGCTCAAGCATCTCTGTAATGGGTGGCATTCTCATGCCAAATGATTTCAGAGTACTATCAATGCCAAATATATTCCTGGCTTTAAATACTGTTTTCCCCCTCATTGTGCTTATAAGCTCTGCTTTCCTTGCCATAACTCAGTGTTTGGAGTGGCTAATGACAGCTGCTGCTGCTGCATTTTAATATGTCTAGTGGGCAAGTACATGTATATTCCGCTGAGATGCTCCCTGCCTCCTATTCTTCCCTGCCCCCCCCCCCATCAAACAGTGGGCCGACAAAGGCAGAGATGGATTTTTATGTTTCGTCTCAGGATTGGTGACGCAATACCAGATATTGGTGGGGTTAAGGCAGAAACCCCTCCGGAAAAATGGGTTCTTGTGGAAATGGCCGCAGAGGTCCTTTCCTGGCACCTGCTCCAGGCACTCGCAATGGGTTGAGGTCTCTGGACAGAATTCTGGATTTTGAAACCTTTACAGCACAAACCAAGAGAAAAGCTTGGAAACAGCATCAGCTGTAAGGCAATTTCCATGTGGTGTTTTTGAAACGTAAGTACAGGCTGACCCTCCCACCCTTCAGGCATACGGGAGGTGAGTGGATGGAGAAAGAGAGAGCAAGAGAACATGGCACGATCACCAGTCAAATCAACCATTTCCCTGCTGATACCACTGGTTTCTCTAATTTCTTTTATACTTAACGTTATGGAAAGGATGAAGTGTTTCAGACCTCCTTTGTCAACTACTCTAATACATCATTTATAAGGACTACTTAGTAAAACCTTATTGATTGCACCTCAGATCTTGATAGACTAATATCACAGCTGAAAACTGTGATTTATGAACATTTTTGAGTCGTAAGTAATACTAACAGGGCAGAGGTTTTGTGGGACAAGCCCACAGAAGAGTTAAAGAGTTTTCCCTGCGTGAACCAAGAATATGTAGGAAAAATGTATCATTGAGGTCTTTATCACTGAAAAGGATTTGACAGCGCACTGATATACTGTCTAAGACTTTTACAGGTGCTGGTATGGGGTTCTCCACCACTATCAAAAACCCCTCCATATTTGATTTCTCCTTGTGCTGCCTGAGCAAGATGATGCATGAACAAGGAGGTGCCTGTAAGGGGGAACCGCGCCCCTCCGAACCCCAGAGAGGGCTCTTGGGGAACCAGTGTGTGCCCTCTCCCAGTAGTTTGCTGGTTGGCTAAAGGAAAATTGCTGGTGGGTCACACGTGCCTGGGGGCAAATGTCTGAAAGCAGGTCATTTTGACAGAGTTTTCCAGAAATTCAGTGTGGTGGTTATTCCAGAGGGGAGAAGTGGGCGAGCTGAAAGTCTTCAGAGAGCCACAGCTAGAAGTTTCACCATGATCCTAATTACCATCACTGATGGATTACTCAAGCTAAACTTCATTCTTCTTCATCATCATCATCATCATCATCACCATCATCATCATTCATTTTGAGGCAGGATTGGTAAGGGTTACATGTATTTACCCCACAGTTAGGATTTTAACAAGATTTAAACCCTCAACAAGATGACAAAGCAGAGAAATTTATTGGACTGCTCTTCTACAAAGCCGCTGGTGCCTCATATCAAAAGCTCTCTCACATGTGATAACCAAGAGCAGGACTTCAATTCTATGGACCTTTCTAAGGATGGAAAAAATACCCCCACCCAACAGTCCTCAGGGTCTGGTCATAACCTTTGGGCTGCATGTTCACGGCAAGACTGGAGAGCTCTTGTAACACCCCATTTGGTGTCTGAAATACCATTTGGAGCATGAAGCTGCTCCAAAAACATACGGTTATGTCACAGCAATCAAGTATAATCAAATCCAAGCTTCCTTCTGCAATTTGCAATTGCATTTGGATGGGGTTTTTGTATAAGCCATTGTGTCATACCAGTAATGCAGGTTGATTAATTCAGGGGATAACATGATGCCACGTTAGCCTTACAGCACAGTTGCTGCCTGGGTTTGCTCCAAGAGGAACCCCACATAATTAACATGACTCTCACCCTTTCACTTTTAACATGCTTCCTAATTAAGCTCTCCAGGATCTGAACTTCACTTTCTGGCTGCAGTGGCTGCAAAATGATTTATCCCCTGATGATGGTCACTAGCGCCAACCTCGCTGTCAGGGAGGCACGCTGATGCATTTAACTCTTTGAATTATTTTATCCCTTCTCTCCTGTTTAAGTATAGAGGTATGGGGCAAAACCTTACATTTCAAAGCCAGAACGTAAATGTGCAAATCTACCTATAGGCCATCTCTTACCCATTTGCGTATAATGGATGTATACATAAGAAATTATAAGGATGCGTATAAAAAGCCTTTGACCTGTAATTAGCCTATGTTGCTGTTTAAAAAAATCTTTATGTCACTCCATTTGCAGATTAATTAAACCTAATAGGTGTAATGAAACGCAAAGAGAGCCGATTGCTTTGTAGAGATTTAGTATTGATTTGTACGCTAAACCAGCTTTAGTGGATTTTAAACAATTATTGTCAATAGATAAATTTCTGCAATAACTGTTTTATGTATAAAAGGGTCATATTGAGGTACAAAGTCTACTTATATATATAGCGGACAATTAACCCCCCACACACCTCATTTGTATTTACACAGCACCTCCAGATCTTTGGCCGAAAGGTGCTGTTTACACAATATTATTTTAATTTCACATGAAAAATGTGCTACCATGAAGCTAAACATTCATCATTACCCGGGCGTGCTTTCCCCTTCTGTGGGGGGAAGTGCCATCAACTACTGACACAGGCTTTCTGCAGATAGCATTGGCTGGGGAATAGCGGTCACGTACCGGAGAAATCCCATTTCCAAAAAACCACTGGCTGTGGAGGTGCCCAGGGGCCGGAGGGGCCCCAGGTACCGCAGCCCCCAAATTGGGTTGGGCTTCTGCCTTCCAGAGTCGTGATTCCCTGGCTGAGCAGGCGGCGAAGGCAGGCAGCCCTGCCTGCCTGCATCCCTCGCAGCTGCCGAAATGGGAAGGACGTGGAGCCAGCGATGATGAGGAGGGTTCGCATGAATCCCCAGAGCCAGCAAGCAGCGTTTCCTAATTGTCAGCTGTGCTGCACTGGGCTTGTTTAAAATAATTAGTGTGGCGGCTTAAACAGACTGGGGGTGGCGGGGGGGCAGTTGGGGGGGGCTTTTTTTTTTTTTTTTCCTAATCCCTCTGCATGGGTTTTTATCGGTTGCTATCAGCTCCCTGCTCATTTCTGACACCGTCACTCTGCCAGGTGGGGGGGAGGGGGAGGGGGGAGGGGGAAGAAAGGTATTATATTTTAAGTACACGAACGCAGTCAGAAAGAAACAGGATGAACCAGCCCCAACATACGCGATGGATGGAAACAATACACTCAATACATGGAAACGATATTATTTTAAAAAAAAAGGGGGGGGGGGCTGTATAACAGGAAAATCTGCTTTCTCCTCTTCCTCCTCTTTTTCCTCCAAGAGGACTAGCTGGAATCTTTCTTAATTACTGCTTATTTCAATGACAGAATTGTAATTTATCATTTAGTTGTAATTTGACATATGTTCACACCTTTGCCATTTCCAATTTCCTCCTTCACTCTAATTGTCTGCCTGGCTCGCCTGTCACGCGTGCCTCCTGGGATTAATTCGAGCTGTCTGTCTGCAGCGGGCTACCGGCGCGCTCGGGGCTGCCGCCACTGTGACAGTGTCAATGCGCGCACCGTTTAGCCAAGGCATTACCCGGCCGTCATGCCCCCGCCCTTCCTCAGCCCCCAGTGTTTATTGTTTAGCCCGTTTTTTGCATTTGTGACTTTTTGGGGTTTTATAAGACTCTAATTACGCTCCCTGGCTGTCAGCTGAAAGGAGAGGAAACCTTGCCGTAATTAGTGGGAGGGGGCCCTGGCAGCGGGGGATGCAGAGACCGGTAGATGTCTCTCGCTCTGCCTTGAAAATACACACCGGCTTTAAATACTCTGCCTTCATTTTCCTCTGTGGCTGTTTATGCTCCACTGTCCCACTGACGTGGCCTCAGTAGAACTATCGCACCCTCCTTCCCTGGCTTTTGGTCTCCCTGGCCCCGATTACCCACTTTGACACGCCGCACCCTGCTTCAGCATCCTCTTAAAACAAGCTTTCCATGGCCAGGTCCTGCTGCACCTTGGTGCAACTCCACTGGCCAGGGGTGAACTTGGCCCAGGATACGTTTGCTTGCCGAGGATGGTAAAATAGCAGGGAAGGGCACTGTGTGCCCAACACTGAGTATACACTGTGGCTAAAAATTAACCTGTGCTTTGGTCACCCAGGAGGTGTGGCCCACGCATCTTTCCCCATGGCCGGTCATGCTGTGCTCACACTGAGCTGATCTCCTCATCCTTGTACATCTCCAACATGCAAGGCTGCTGCGGCTGGTCCAGAGAGGCTGCTTGTTTTACCAAAGTGTTGCAAAGTAACACCAAAAATTAGATTCTCAGCCATGCTTTTCACAGGCAACAGCTGAATTCACACTGTGACTTGTTACCTGGGCTCCTTTTCTCCGTCCCACCCAGATCTCTCCCAGAGGCTCCCCTGCAAGTCTGTGAAGCACACATGGATGCCATATACCTTTCTTCAGCAGGGCATCTGAAGATGCACCCCGTTTCGCCCATGGGGGACCACCCTCAGGGCTCCTCTTACACATAAAGATGGCAGGAGAAAGCTGTTCGGTGTGTCTGCTTTTTTTTTTTTTTTTTTTTTTTTATTATTTATCTTTCAACCTTTGCCCAAAAGGACAGAAAACATCAATTCTTTTCCTAATTTTCCTGGGAGATTTTTTTCCACAGACATAGGTATGTGGGCCAGGGCTGTCAGCAGATGTTTCACAAGAGCAGTTTCAACCCCAGCCCCCAAAAGGGAACTTATTTTCCCCAAGAGAAACCTGACTCTACCAACTGGCTGAGCAGATGCTTTGGACGGTTTGAAGGCAGAAAGCAGGCATCACCCTCTACCTTGATTATCATTATCTTCTATTATGCAGCCCCCCGGATCCCCACGTCTTTGTTGTGGTTTAACCCCAGCCAGCAGCTAAGCACCACGCAGCCACCTGCTCACTCCTCCTGCGGCAGGATGGGGGAGAGAATCAGAAGAGTGAAAGTGAGAAAACTGGTGGGCTGAGACGAAGACAGTTTAGTAGGCAAAGCAAAAGCTGCACACACAAGCAAAGCCAAACAAGGAATTCATTCCCCACTCCCCACGGGCAGGCAGGTGTTCAGCCATCCCCAGGAAGGCAGGGCTCCATCACGTGTAATGGTGACTTGGAAAGACCAACTCCATCGCTCTGAATGCCCACTCTTTCCTTCTTCTCCCCCCAGTTTTTATTGCTGAGCCTGACACCATACGGTATGGGATAGCCCTTTGGTCAGTTGGTGTCAGCTGTGTCCTCTCCTAAGTGGTTGTGCACCCCCAGCCTGCTCGCTGGTGGGGTGGGCGAGAGGTGGAAAAGGCCTTGGCTCTGTGCAAGCGCTGCTCAGCCATGACTAAAACACCCCTGTGTTATCAACACTGTTTTCAGCAGACATTCAAAGCATAGCCCCATACCAGCTACTGTGAAGAAAATTACCTCTATCCCAGCCAAAACCAGCATACCTTCCACTGTTTCCTCTACATCGTTGCTTTTGATACTCAAGTGAAGAAAGGTAAAGTAAGGAAAAGAGATAAACTACCTATTCCAGCTGTTAAGTGAAGCCTGAAAATGCTGAACAGAAAGGTTTAAAAAAAAGAAATAAAATATTTATTCATTTTCCAGTGAATTCAAATGTCTCATCCATCAGTACCTGCAGGCACAGAAGAGAAACTTGCAGAAGCCACAATAAATTGGCCAGCACCGTGCCCACTCCAGGGATGTGGATGCTGAGGAAGGTGAGTTTTGGAATGGGCTCACCTGCACTGCGTACTGCATGCTTAGTCCCCACACATAACCTCGATGAACAGTGAGCTCTGACCGTTGCCTTTATTTTTATCTGCTCTTCTCAATGGCGTAGCCTCAGGTAAGTGCTTTAAGCCCACTCTTGATGGCTCAAGTGCCTTAATAGATGCCTTAAGTATATAAAATTAAGACAATACCCTGAAAACACATGCCCAGCCAATCGACGCAATTCCTCCCTCAGTCCTCGCTCTGGGCCATCCTGAGCCATTCCTGGCATCACCTTGGCAACACACCATGGGAACAGCCCAACTGGAGAGTGCAAGCTAGAGGTCAGTGCATCTTGGCACGTTCAAATCCCAAAGGAATCCATTTCAGAGCCAAGGGACACTGGGGAAACAAATCAACCTAAACCACCCACCCACCCCTGTTTAGCTGGGGATAAAAAAGCTGTTGTTGGCAGCACTGTGAGAGGTTGGCAAGATGCTGCCTTTTGGAAACGCCTGGGTCAAGGCTATTTACTATGGTGTGAGCGGGCAGGAACGCTCCTCAGAGCCCAAGTAGGCAGAGCAACTAACACAGCGCTGCTGGAAAATATTGAATGCCTTGTAGGAGGCAAGACTGAATGGATTTACATTTATTTAGATTTTTTTTCTCCCTTTCAATGTCTGCTTCCTACACCACTGACCTTTTAAAATTATTTCAGTACTTACTGACTTTGTTTTCTGTGTGTTGGTGTTGAGCGGGATTTTTATCTTCCAGCTTCCTGCCTTTTGCCGTCTAGGATGGCCAATCTTCTCAGGCAGTTTGGTTTGAACACCGAGATTTTTCTGAAGTGTCTACAAACTTTTAGGAGCCACCATTTCTGGCCGCCTTAGCTGCCAAATCAGGAGCAGCTTGTGAAAATACAAAGTGCCTCAAGCTGAGTTCTAGAAAAGAAGGTCCTCCAAATACTTAGTTACATGCTTCAGCCTTGGTCTAAAGACTGGGGTATGAGGTGCTTATGATTTAATATTAGATCTTTGCTATATTTATGGCCTATTTCATATACTGGAGCTATTTTGCTGGAAATGGTGTTGGAAATCAATGTACTCATTAGAAGTTGATGCTAAGTGCTTTTGAAAATTCACCTTCTTTTTCATTTCTCCTAGCTATCAATTTTGTTTTTGTTTTAAACCTGACTTCCCGAGGCCTTATTCATTAATAGATAAGCAGTCATAAGTAGGTTATGAGCATACAGTAGGCTCATCTTCCATGTCGGCATACCCAGTGCAGTTTTTACCTGGAAATAAATCTGATTTTTCAAGGATGGGGAACACCTTCAGCTCACAGGGGGTCTCTGAAAAATGCATGCTTTCACTGTATCTGTGACAGGAATGACAAATGCCAAATGGCAAGGAAGGAGTCAGTCCAGACCCCAGCTGGAAAACAACCTTACAGATAGTTGTCCTCTACAGTACCAGCTGCAGTGCTCCGTACTGTCAATGGGGAGGGTAAAAGGGATAAAATAAGTGGGCTGAAACCTGAAATTCTGAGGGAGCAGAAGAAGGTGCTGACTTTTGTATAGTTTTTTTTTTTCTTTTTAAATTTTTACCCTACTTTTTGGGCATTTATTGTCTCAGCAGTGTTATTCATTCACTTGTGTCACAGGAACAGCAGATGCTTCAGTACTGGCCCATCCCAAGTGGTCTGTAACACACATTTAGGAGGAAACCCCCTCTCACTAGTAACTCAAACCCCAAACCTTGCTAGTCATTCACAGCTGCTGTAGGGCTAAATAGTCAGCGTAGGTACACCCGCTACACCCCATAAACCTACCCAGAGCTGGCAGGAGTAAGGTCTGCCTGAGCAGTACACCCCGAGCCTGTTGGCTGGGCACTGGGTTCCCCAGTCTCTTGGGAGAAGTTTAGTTTCAGTTGAAGAATTTGCCCAGAGCCATGCAAGAGGATAGCAGTGGAGTGCTACCGAAACAGCCATGGGTGGCTTTTCTTTGGTGCTCCCTCTATCCTCTCTTTAGATTTCAACAAAAACCTCTGTTAATCCTGTTGCTGCTAATGAAACATGCTGCTAATGAAACAAAAGAAAGGGGAAGAGACCTCAATAATGCTTGACTGAGAGGCCTTCCAAGCCCTTTGCTGTATGCTTTCTGAGCTTGTAGTAGTTTGGCATTGCTCTAGCTCCTACTTGAACGTGGTATAGTGCTCTTATAGATACTTGCTCAAGAACAGGTGTAGAAAACTCCTTGGTGTATCCTCAGTATGCAAGTTTGCATCCCTATAAATTGAACCTACTTATGTTTTGAAATAAAAAGAAAACCCCAACCCAACCAACCACAGTAGCTGTCTGTAAGAATATGAAATACTTCTTATAAATAATGGAGGAAAAAGCCTCTTTCATTCTTGCATGGAAAAAGAAAGCTGTAATAATTTTGCTTTGAAGAACACGCTCGCCTCTGTCCCTTAACCTTCACACAGAGAACAAGCACCAGCATCTTGATCCCTAAATGTAATGTTCTGGGAAACTATAAGACGGCAAAATCAAGACGGTGTACTCAGAAATTGTTTTTGTGCACTAAAATATAGTGGTTGCCAGTGGTGCCCACTATAAAATTTTTATATGTAGAAAGTGGCAGGCTATCACACTTTTTATATATGCATATATAAAAGTGACAGGCAGAGGAATAGGATGCCTGAAGCTGTAGGATATGAGTGTTATAGGCCACAGTCCTTTTATTTTTATTTTTATTTCATCTCGATGGGGAAGTTTTCTGTCATTAGCACAAAAACGCAACACAAATATTTTCTTCTTTTGAGGCCTGAACACACACAGAGACCTTCCTATTTTCATCCAGACATTTAGTACTGCTGCTTGCTGCTTGTTAGCATTTTGGGGTGAATTATGGCAGGCTGTGGGGCTGGTTCTGGCAGCCTGGACCCTGTGTTCCTCCCGCATGGCTCAAGCGCCCTGGGCACGGCCAGGGGGAGCGCAGACGGGAGGGTGGTCACCAGCACCTGCCAGGTAAAGCCTCACAATGTTTGAGAGCTGCTGGAGATGCTGTTTCTAGTCTTGTGGTTTCTATTCCTAGGCATTTTTAAGAACTTAGAGAATGAGTGCAGAAACAGGGGAGGTAAAAGGAGGAGATATAGCAAGGGACATGGAAGCATCACCAGCCATCCATCTAGTCCACAGCACGGTTTCTGGCAGCACCAGCAGCACTGGAGGCTTCAGGAGAATAAGTGGGAATCCCTTACGTGGGGAAACTTGCTGTACAAGTTCACCACCCATTTTCAAAGACAGACATTCCCAGCCACCTTAAATCCAGCATTTGCCCAGGTCTAGTTGGGCTGTTGAAATTCCTGCAGTAGTCCTGGTATGCAGAAGGTCCTGGTCACCCCAGGGCATGCAGGTGGCTGTGGCTGTTGCAACATATTAGCTGGTGCTGTGGCAGTGACGGTGCCTGCTGGACTCCGATGTACTGTCACATGTTTCATGCCATGGTAAGAAGGCGGCATTTGCAGGATGTAAAGCTACCGTTTTGTCAGAAATGTCTCATCTTTTGGACCTGGAAATTACATTTGTGTGGAAGCTGAGTACCTCAGGGACTAAGGCCAGGTGGAGAGCAGTTTGGGTTGGGGGAGTCATGGAAATCCCACAGCACAGGTGCAGACATATTACTGATGTTTTTGGGATGTGCTGGACTTGCCTTTGTGTGCTGTACTTACATTTCCTTGTCTGGGATACCCCAGACAGAGGTATGGGAGGTCTACACGTGTGTACATGTCCGTGAGCACATAGACACAGAAATACAGACCTTTGTGTGCACATTCAGACTGAAATGGTTTCCAGCCACCTACAAATACTTCGAGCTGCAGCTCCACAACTCACCTTAGATAGCAGCTCAGGACTTGCATTAGTGCATCCTGCACCCAGCAGGACGGTGCCCCCCAGCCCAGTGCAGCCTCTGGTGGGTGGGAAGTGCCTGCTGGGCCTGGGGAGAAGCAGGGAGAGAATCTCTGGAGGATCCACAGGGAGCATTCAGTGCTTCCAACATCTGTCACTGTAAGTGCTGGATTTTTACCTTGCAATTTGTTTGAGGAAAAAAGTCGGGGAGCAATAAAGTAATAAGCTGAGCGGAAAAAGAATTGTTATCAGAAAATTATTTGTAATGTAGCCTTTAAAATAAATATCCCAGATATTCCTGTGCTTTACAGTGTCATTTCTAACTCTAAAAAGTCAGTGTATAAATCTAATGGAGTAGCTATTCATAAAAGTTCAGCTTGAGTAATAAAAGTAACAATTTTCTGTAATGATATTTTATAGATTTGAATAAGACATATAAAATATTTTTGCTTTTATAGCATATGTAAAGAGAGTAAGTATACTATGCCTATAAAACAGGGATTACTTTTAAATTCTTAAAATATTTCTAGAACAAAGTAAATAATACTCATAATTTTTTTTCTGAAAGACCTATTGAAAGCCACGTAGCAAACTTTTCAACTATTTTATAAGAAAACAATTCTCCTGCAGTTTCAGAGCAGACATAACACACTTCCCTCTTTTATCTTTTAATAAAGGAAATTTGCAGGCTTTCTTCCCCCTTCCTATTGTGTATCCCTCCCTCTGAGCCCTTCAGCCCAGTTCTTTGCTGGTATGTGTTACACGTGAGGAGAACTTGGGCTTTTATCCTCTGTGATGTAATTTTCACAAATGCCAACTGAACACTGCAGAGAAGAGATTTTTCATGAAGTGCAGAGGAGGAGGGAAAACACAAATCTGAAAGGTAAGAGGCTTGGACTTCTGATTTATTTTGTACCAAGTCTGGGGGGAAAAAATACCAAGTTTTAATCGAGATACTGTGAATTGTGCATGAAGGTAAGCAAGATCAGAGCCTTAGTCTCAGACCTGACCCTCTGGCAGAGCAGTGCCACGCTCAGTGCCGCCCTCTGAGTCAGAGGGACAGCAGTGGGTCGGTCGTGCCACTGCTGCGCACTCCAGGCTCTGACCACCCTGGCAGAGGCACCTGGGGACCACACTACTCAGCCCCTGTGGCAGTGTCCTCTGATGGTGCTGTTGCACTTAATGATGGGGTCGTGGAGCACCATCTGTGTCTGGTTGAGCCACGTGTCCAGCAGTGGCACGGGGATGCTAGGAAGATCAGGTTTGCGCAGCTAGGATGCCCACGCAAGGGGAATGGGTGGGCAGCTGGGCACAGCAGTGCTTTTACAGCCACAGGGGAGCCAGCCCCCTGCACAGAGCTGAGGGTGTAAGCTGTAATCCTGTGGGAATGCAAAACCTGGTTAATGTAAATAGCTCTAGTTTGAAAAGCCTCATGAAAGAAACCAGAAAATGCGTGGCTTGCATGTGATTATTTCTAAACCTATTTCTATAGGGTTTCTCTAAGGCATTGCTGAGCATTAATTTTTTGCCTTGTCAATAAAATATGTTTCCAAATTGCTTTGTCCAAATGTGATCTGAGCTACCTTCAGTGGAAAGCAGAGGAGTGCAATTTGATTAAGTGATTTTAAAACCCCATAAAATAGATGGTAGGAATGATGGCCGTGTGTGGGGCTGCAGCCTCCTGGCCTGGGTTTTGGCTGACACCCAGAAGGTGCCCAGCACGGCCAGCCACATCCCCTGCAGTTCAAGCCTTCCCTCAGTGAACCAGGTCCTATTTGTTTTCAATCACAGCCCAGCAGGGTAAATTAGGAGCTGAGCAAGCCCATGCAGCCGTCAGGCTTGGACTCGCCACCCACCAGCATTCCCCCAGTGGCCTCTCTGCTGGTGTTTATGTGCCTGTTCCTTGCCCGCTTGCTGCCTGCCTGCCTGCAGCATTATATATATATATATGCTGTAACATATATAATGTGTAATTGTATATAGTTAGCTACCCTGCTCTGAGGTCCATGTATGCACACTGGTGGGTGTGCAAATGGGAATACACAAACACACCTGTGGGTTTATACACATACACACTTGCATACATATTTCCTTTCTACAACTACTTGTAGGGCGTGGTAAAAAGGGAGTCTTAAGTAAAAATAAAATGTGTATATTTTCATTCATGAGCTTACATATATGTATATATACGCCCACTAGAGATGTTGTGCAGCTATCTCAATTTGCACATCCACTCAATAGTAAATCTTTAGGTCTGTGGCATATGGTACAGCCGTAAATACATATATCTGTAGGAAAATGAAAACCGATATGACTCAACATAAAGAGTTTCTTTTTTTCAATATTTTTCAATATTTCTATTGACTTGTCTATATATTTACATCTACAGGTTGGCTCCTGTACCTAGCTCAGGAGGTATCACCATCACTTTGCCTTCATGCAAGCACAAAATACAGAGTCCTTCACGATGGATATCTCTGTACATATGGCCAGGTCATTATACAACCAAAGGTATCTTTTTATAAGGCTTTTCAAATAAGAAAACCCAGAAAAACCTTATACACAGCACATTCAAGGGCTGCTGGCAGTGGGTCAGACAGACTAATAACTATAAGCAAACCATGGTTTGGGTCAAGCACCAGGTCACCTTTTGGGGGTAAATCTTAAACAAAAAATGTTGGGCAAATTGCTGTGCTGTAACAGAGACGGCAATTCAGAGCCAGTGCTATTGAGGACTTCATGGTTTAAAAATTGGTGAGGTCTGATTTTTTATTTGATTTTTTATTTGACAGTTGGCATATTTCTAAAAAGTCATTGCACATTTCTGAAATTTCATTGCACATCCATGCATCATTACCTGTTTTCTTAGAGCTCGAGGGAGACGATATTGTTGGGGGTTTTCTCTCATGTAGGGAGGCAAGGCAACGAGGCGTAACAGAAGCGAAGGATGGCCTTTGGGAGAGCAGCATAGCTTTTCTGAAGCACAAGTCTTTGGTCCAACTGAAAGTCCAAAACAAAGGAGAATCTCTGTCTCTCTCCTTCTCTCTAGCTGTACCTTGGTAATGAAAAGGAAACAGCAAAGGAAGGAAAAAAAGAAGGCAGAAGGAAAAAAAAAAGCAGCATACTATTTTTCTATTTTTAAAACTTGGTCCAAAGTTAAAGAGGCTGGTGAGCAGAAGCAAATACTCTTCAGAAATGCCTGACTGCAATGCCGGGGTGAAATATTCCAGGAAAACAAGACAGAGGAATATTTTTAGCAGTAAATATTGGAGTTGAACGGGACTCGCTCATCTCAAAGAAAATGATGGACAAATGCTGCAGGGCATGCTGAAGAAAATAAAATGCTTACCCTTTATCCCAAACTCATTCAGCTAGGGACCATTTTAGGAGCTGAACGAAGTTCTCTGAGTTTTTTCCTTTGGCCTTATTCTTTTTCTTTTCAATAGCAAACCAAAAACATGCTAGTGTCTCTGTTGCTGGCTCTTGGACTGGGAACTCCTGGTCTGGAAAAGAGCAGCTGAACTTCATTATTTTGTCAGGGAGTGGAGATGTTCCCAAGCTCAGGAGCTACCCTAGAGCCTTGACCAGTGGTGGGACTTAAAGGTGGGGAAGACAGGGGAAAACCTGCCATTTCAGTAAGCTGGGACCTGCAGGCAGCTCTGCCAAGTCCCTCTCCCAAGGCAGCTTTTCCCTAAAACTGATTCTAATTTATTTGATATTTTACCAATACTCTTCCTCTCTAAAGACTTAGGTGTGGGAGGTTTGGGTGCAGGCTCAGTGGCTAAACTTGGATGGAATTTCTGGTTTTTTGGGGGTGTGGTGGTGTCATGTTATTCAGTTTTTCTCTGAGCTGGTTTCTTGTTCTGTGGTATGGCCGCGCATCCCCTACTCCTGACAAGGACCAAAGGGACTGTGCTAGAAGAGAAAAGCAGCATTTTGCAACTGGGAAGTACTTTTGCCACATTCTTCTGAGTTCTCCAGATTTCAGGAAAGCTTAGGATAGCTTTTTTTCTTTTTCTTTACATCTGGACTGAACAGGCACTATTAACCCTTTCAGATCTCCCATTACTGCCAATCAAGGGGAAAACAAATGTCTCTATCCCACCTGCTAAACCGCTCTCTGCTCTTGGTTCCAGGTGCTGCCACTTGTGCCTGGCAGGCGGAAAGCTGAGCGAGCTGTCAGTGGCACCTGGGGTGGTGCCCACCTTCTTGCAGCTTTCCCAGGGGGACAGCTTTCCTGGGCAGGTGGGTGGCAGATGCATGGGACTGGGGAGGCTACTGCTTTTGGCCGGATGAGGGATGCTCGCTACACGAAGGCTCCATGTACCCCCGCCTACGCCAAGGTTAATGCAAACCCAAGAGGTGCTCGATCGCATCTGGCCCTTGTGTATCCACATCTGTCTTCCCACCCTTGGACTTCCCTGCCTGTGCCGGGAGCAGCCGCCCTGCGGTCCCCGCGCTCCCCTGGGCTGCGGAGGTGCAGCAGGAGTTATGTTACAGACATGTCGAAAGCCATTAATTAAATTAGAGATCTCTGACAGGGGCTGCAGAAGCAGCTGTGTCATCAATCATCACGCCGCAGGCTGACACGCGGGCCGCATCACACGGAGGGAATTTTTTTCTTTTTAAAGCCAGCGGAGGGCTGTAAGCAGGGGTGCTGTGCGGGAGGGTGGCACTGTGGGGGCTGAGGTACCAGCTGGCCCGGAGACCCCCCCCTCTGCACTCAGCAGCGTCTGTGGCCGAGGCGCCTGGGTGTTGCTGCAGTGCAAATTAATTGGCTTCGTCAAATGTCATCCTGTGGCTGCTCATGTCCCTGCGCCTTAATGTGCGTTAATGGGGCCAAGCCCGCGTTTGGCAGCGGGTGAGCGTGCCGAGCGGCTGCCGGCTCACCTGCCAAGCCCTGGCTGGCGTGGGTGGGGAGCCCTGGCCCTGGGGCTCGGCATGGGGATGCCTCCTGCCCTCGCCGAGGTGCCCTGTGCTTGATAGTGTGGTGTGAAATGGAGGAGATATGTGGATCCCAACCGCGCACAAAAAAAAGTGAACTTCTGTTATTTACACGCGGCAGGCCACTCGATAACGAACTTGCCACCTGCCGCCAAAGAACTGGCTTTTAGGCAGTTAATCAAATAAGAAAGGCTAAGGGTAGTCACTGCACCCTTTGCAAATAGCAATCCAGACACAAGAGCAAATAATTTGTGTCAGCATGACAAGAGAAAATGGAATGTAAACTTGCTAAACAGCCAACAGATACCGGCTTTTATATGTATGTTTTTCTGTCTTGGCCCAAGGAAAGGACCCAGGCAGGTTTAGATTTGGGATCTATTTATAACGTCAAGTGTTCTCCCCCCTCCTAGCCCCATATTGGCGAGGAGATGAGGAGAAACAGCCTTGCAATATCTTAATGTTCCCTGGGTCAGCTTCTCCACATCCACCTCTCAGTGTGCTACCTACAGAGGAAAGACAAAGCTTCAGCAATTTTATTCAGGCCTGTTTCGCAGTGTAGGTCATCTCAGCAGAGTGTAGAAACAATAGCATGTGCCAATCTCTCAGCACAAATACTGACCCACAAATAATGAATGCTCCTAGCAACCATAGAGAGAAGCAGCAAAACTTTTAACACATTTTTGCGCAAAAAAAAAAAAAAAGAGGTAAAAATGAATTTTGCGCCAGTGAAAAGTGGCCTGCCTGTAGATGATCTGCAAAGAGAAGATTGTCAGATAAATTATTTGTATTGAGTAATTTGATCGCCTCTCCTTGGAAGCCTAATGAATAGGTTATTTTCTGCAACAGCTGCTGTTCAAATTCTCAGGCACAAGTCCACGTGGTCTGGCTGTTCAAAGAGAATTACTGTGCTGGCTTTTTGAAAGTAACTTAAAAAAGTAAAACTAGGCACACTGTTTGTTGACAGGGAGGAAAGATGGAGCGGAGAAGATTTAAGCAGGTGGTAAAATTATCGTGAAGCCCTAAAAATGAGCGGTAAAAAGGGTAATTGTGTGAAGGCACAAATAACTCGCCTGTCACTGGGACTGTAAGAGACCGAACCATTGTGGCTGGCCATGATGTAATTCAGACATGTCATCTGCATTTCACATATGCTACTGTGGAGAGGAAATGCCTCCCAGATGGGCTGTGAGGTTGTACGGCCCCGGGGACCCTGCTGCCAGGTAGGCTATAGCCACGCAGGCACATCAGTCTGAAGCTACTCACCTCTGGTCATCTATTTATATAAGGCCAAATACCATCCGCCTGCATGTGTCAGTGGAGGGGTCTAGGAAAAATATGGCTTTTTGGGTGTGTGTGGAAAGGGTTAAATGCATTTTGCACTTGTGCCACAATTTGCCACTCCGTCATCTGCATTTGCCCAGGAGGAGCCAGATTTCCTTCTGCATTTGTTAGTGCACACTTGCCTGCAGTAGGCAAAGGCTGACCTGAATGTTTTTAGGGGTGATATTTGCCCGTGTTTTTCTCTGACTAGGTCTAAATAGGGTAAAGAGTGATCTGCCAACTATAAAACCCTGAATTCTTCCACCCACAGTATAAAGGCACAGCTCTGCACACCTGCCTTGCTCCCTTGCCCTGCCTGCCCTGCAGATGTTCCCTTCCTTTGATGAGCTTTGCTCAGGTTGTTGTGCAGTTCAGCACACTCAACTTCCACACACCAGACCTTTTCGCACCTAGAAAGATTTTTTTGGGGGGAGTTATTTCATTGCTCTCTGCATAATCTGTTCAGAAACCCAGTGTTTTACTTCTCTTGCTCTTTTTCTTCCTCTTCTTGTCAAGGTAATCAAGAGGAGACTTGCTGTATGAACAGTGTTAAGTACGGAGTACATACTGAGGTGAAGTGAAAGGTACCTCAGGTAGAAATTGGCCATGAGCTCTCTCTGCCTTGTGTTTCTGCAAGAGTAGATTTAAACAAGCTACTGTAACAGGAGACACTGAGGGTGGATGGGTGTGGGCATGCGTGTCTAAGGGAAAGACAACCACCCAGAAAACCCTGAGGAAACAGCCAAATAGACATTTTGTAATGAAGGATTTGGTGGCTAGCTCTTCAAGGGGTGCTTACCACTGTGAGAACCAGCTCATTCAGGATGCTTTGGCACCAAGTCCAAGGTGGATACTTCTTCTTTATGAGGCCATCTCCATTTCTGCAGGTGGTTAAAGGATTGGGACAGCAGGAGGTGGGGTGGGGGGTTAGGAGTGCAACAAGGGGGCCTGGAAGAATGATGCAGCCCTCCCTCTTGTACCAGGACCGTAATCCTAGACTGCGGCATCACCTTTCTTTTGGGATGGAAGCCAGGTCCCACACACCATGCAAACCAAGGTGAGCATGCTGGCTTTGTGCCTGCCACCACTGAGCATCAGCTCCAGCCTCTTGTGGTTCGGTTTGCTTGGCTAGTGCTCTTCTGTAAGACACATTGCGCCTGTCCCTCTTCTCATTTGGCTTGGGGGGTACTGAGAAACCCCCAGCTGCACTGGGGGGGGCAGTGAATAAAGGGGACTATTTGCACCCATTTTGCTTTCATAGCTTCTCATGATGGTTGGGCTGAGCTGTGCCGAAAGCTGTGCTTTTCTTCACTAAACTGTCACAGCACTTTCAAAACTAGCCAGCTGCAAAAGGTCTTTTACCATCACATAGCAAGTTAGCTTCAGTAAGTAGCTAGCACACCTTGCCCTAGCATGGCCACCAATCCCCTGCAAGGTTTCTAAGATCCATCTACTGTTTGTGCCATTTCTTCATACTCTTCAGGCCAGTCCCTCAGCTTCTCACCTCTGCTGCCTTCTCTTTGTCTCTCCTCGTCCAGGGTGCTCTTTCTCCTCCCTTTCCAGATTTCTCTTCATTGGCTACTCCTATTCCATACCCCTTAGAGCTATTTAACCACTTAGCAGGAAGCAGCCACAGCTGCACCTTATCCACATCAGCCAACCCACTGCCCCTGAAGCCAGCCCACAGCTGTATATTATCAATGTTAATTAACCCAGCTTCATTCCTCTACACTAACCAACTGTAAAGTGAAACCCCACACCTCTGTCATTTTGGGGGCAGAATCTACTTTGTTTTTCATGAAGGTCATTTGGCGTATTACAAAGTGTGCTAGTTCATGTTTTTTTTTAATTAGCAAAGCGTGCTTATAGATGTCATGTATATTGCTACTGAAAGTTCTCTTAATTATGAAAAAACCTAAAGCTTTTTGCTTTTTAAAACCACATGAATTTTAAGTTTGCTCTTGTGATGAATTCTGAGTGTCTTAATCTCAACAAATATACAGTCTTTGATGTCACCTGTGAAAATTGCCTTCCTGCCAGTTTCAGCGACAGCATTTTGGTCTCAGTGCTGCCTGCCATCAGCAGTCAAGGCTCTCTGTGGCCAGCGAGGAGCACAAGTCCTTCCATACCTGCTCACTCCTCTCTTCTTGCTCACAAAATCACCTTTGATCAAATAATCTTTTGGAAAAATAACCTCCTATCCCATCTTTTTTGTGCTCCTCCTCTTAACCTACTGCATAAAGATACCGAGGAAGGGCTTCATGACTAGCAAATCTCCTGAGTCACCCCACCACCAGTACCAGGCAGACTAACCATGAGCCACAACCAAAAAACACTGCAGCACTGGCTTGGATTTTAGCAAGGGGCTAGCACAAGTTCAGAAGCCATCCTTAATGATGCTCCATGCTCAGATAATTCTGCTGAGACACACAGCCAACCCAGAGACAGGTAAACCTTAAGACTGAAGGAGCGTGTGCCAAAAATATGGAGCAGGACAGCACTGTGGCACTTGAGGGCAGATATTGCCACAGGTAGAGTTGTCTTTGTCAGTGCCACCAGCTGATGTGTCCAGCTATGAAAAGGTGAGCTTCTGGGCATTAAGTTTAAAGACAGGCAGCTGTAACGAATGCTGGGACTTTGAACCAGAGAGAGGTGCATGAGATGCTCGTGCAGACAGTGGGTTACAGATATTGAGACATTCATAAACAGGCTCCAACACAGATCTTGGACTTACAGTCCCCATTTGGTATCCACTAATACCTGCCCTCCTACTGGCTGCAAGTCCAGCACATGGAGTCTGACACTCACCTGAGTCACCAGTTTGCAGACATTACCAGTTGTGGGCTGAAACCATATGCAGATCCAAGGGGTCATCTCCTCAAAATGAGGACCTGGATATTAAAGCGGCATTTGCATGTTATAATTATCGTTCAGTGTTGGTACATATGGGCAATACATATAGTAGGATAAGCAGGCTATAACAGCAGGTGGTGCTTGGCGTTCTCTGTCATATCAGTCACGTTTTGGTTTTTCTGTGCATTTGGATTGAGATATATATATATATATATTCTAGACAACTGGGATGCTCTTCTGCAGCAAAGAAGCAATTTTTGTGATGGCTGGTCTGTGTATGGTACCTTTTTTTATCTGGGCTGATTAAGATTCATGTTTCTTTCCTCCAGAAGTGCTAAGGTTCCTATTTACACATGATACAAGATCAATGGGCTAATAATTAAGGCAGTAGTGTGATGCTATTTCAGGTCTATTGCCTGTTTATTTGACACAGCTGTCTATGGATGTGGGCTGCATGATACAGAGGTTGCCATGGTTAAACCTTATGTTTACTGAGTGCCTGGTAAATAGTTGCACAACTTTCTGTGTAAATGCCAGATAGCACATTAGAGTTTCTTTTGCACGGTTTTACTTAGGCACAAGCCTTGTCCCCATTTTCTGTAACCCTACTGATCTTATTTGCTTGCACATACCTGTACAGAGTGAGGTGAGAAGGAAACATGCCACAGAGAAAGGACTGAATTTATGTTTAGTCCAGACAGGTGGGGACTGAGAGGAGGTGTGAAGCTGGTCTTTGCAGAGATGAAAGGCCACTGCAAGGGAGCTGGGAATAATCTCCTCCATCTCTAGTGGCTAGGAGAAGAGCGGTGGCCTTCAATTGCCGCAAGGAAGAATCAAGTCAGGCATCAAGGAGAGACTTTGTAATGGTAATGATGGTGAGGCAGCAGCCTGCAGAGGCTGTCAAGTCTCCATTGCTGCAGATCTTGAAGAGCAGATTAGATCTAGCTTTGGCAGGAATGATATACTGTAACTGATCCAGTCTTAAATCAAGGAAACAGGTTGGATGACCTCTTGAAGTACTTCGTAGTCCATAAGTCTATTTATGCCATTAATATTTGGAGGCAGAGTCTGATTAAACTGTGGCATACATCAAGCGCTGGAGCAGCTGCTGTTTCTTCCATCCGTAACTTGGTGAGAGAGGGCTTAGCAGACCTCTGTGGGAAGCAGGTTGCTCCGAAGGAGGACGGTACCCATGTGCCTGTGTTATGCAGCTCTCAGCGCGGCTCTTTGGAGAGGGACATAAAGTCAGCAGGGTCTGCTGGGCATTGCCAGAGTGGTATCCAGTGCCCACCAGAAAAGCCTTCTCCCGTAACCTGGAGTGAGTCTGAATCCCTTTGTGGGGCACTGGGTACCTGACTGGTGCCAGCAGCGTAGTCCTGCTCTCCCCTGTTCTCACGCCTCATCAAAGGGCAGGGAGATGCTGGCCCTTAGCACGGCCATTCTTTGTTTCCCACGCTCCAGCTGAAGAATTTATTTTAAAAAAACAAAACAGGAGCAATAACAAATGTAAAAGAGGTGTCTCCCCCAGCAATGGCACACGCTTTCATTCCAGGCGTGTCTTATTTGCGTTCAGTTTTCCAGATGTAAAACAGACCCATGGGGTCAGGCGGCACAGGTTTTCTATTTTTCACATCACTGCACCTGCAGAAGGACAGAATTCGGTATTGCTCACATTAGATGGGGGGAAAGCCTTCCTATTCATGCCATTTTTGAGAATACAGACTTTTCTTGCAGTAATACTAAGAAAAAACCACCCTTTTCTGCTGCGAAGGGCTGCTGTAGGCCCAGGTCACGCTGTGGGCTGTGAATGACCACGCTTCCCTGCAGCACGTTCTTCTCTGTGAAGCAGAGGGAACCTGTGAAAGGCAAAAGCAAGCGGTACAGATTGCACACTGGAAAATGGATTAGCAGATAGATGACTTCTTGAAATGGAAAGGGCTCGCTTCTCACAGGGGCCTGGATTTGCTTATCTGCCATGCAAGTACTTGCATAATAATAGCTAATCTGCATATGATAAATTAATAAAATAGATTTAAGTGTTGAGGAAGCAAAAAAAAATCTAGGTATTTGGCTCTCTTTTAGGGACCTCAGTTGAAAACGTCGGTGGGGGATCTGAGACAAAATTAGTAACATTTACTGGAAGAGAAGTTTATGCACGTGTGATGGATTCCCAGATTCTTTCTGTGGCAGCTGCATTTTAGCCATATCTCTCCTGAAATGAGAGCCTGTCCTGTTTGCAGTGCTTTGCAGAGCTGGCTGTATATGCAGCTGCCTTCCTTTCAATATAATAATCCAAAGCTTACAGAGCTGCAAATAAAAAAGCAACCTGTGTAAGCCAGCGTAGAATTTTTTCCTGAGTCCACAGATGATCAAAATGATATTTGTTGGAGAGCATTATTTAGGCTTATTCCTGTCAGCAGTTACTCTAATGCTCAGTAGCTGCGGTATAAAAGAGTTTGGGCAGATGTGCGGTCCGTGGCATGGGTGAGCTCACTTGGACAGTGGGAGGGAGCACAGCAGCCAGGGGAGGCTGGGGAAGCACCCGTGTCCATTCCTGTCTCTGTGTTTCCCAGCTTCGCGTAGCAAGAGGTTTTGATATTGCAGTCACTGCTGTGCTACCAGATCCAGCATCTCAGCTGGCTAATTTGTGCCAGCGCAGTTGCATTGACTGTGGCAGTAACTAGAGGATGGTGGTGGGCTATATCCCCAATTTCCCCTGATTCTCTAGTGGGCTTTGGAGTCTTTTTTTAGGTCCTTGCTGTGACGTGTGGCTGTGTCACAGCTACCTAGCTTGGATAGATCCATCTGTAACACTGCAGCCTCTGCAGAGACAACTGAGCAGCAAAGTACTGGGAGCTCATTTCTATCATGGTAAGAGCCATACCACCTGCTGGCTGGCCATTTCTAACCAAGCAGTGAACGTGACAGTAAACATTTTCTGCCTTACTTTGCTCCAGCTCTCAGACCATTAAGAGAACACCTTAAAATGTGGGTCTTTCATCCACAGATCTCAAAAGATGTAACATTAATTATGTAAACTTCACATCAGCTCTACACGGTGTTGGCTTTGTGGCAAAATAAAAGCACAAAGGAGTTTTTTTTGTGGGTGGTTTTTTTCCCTTCAGAGTCATATCGCTAGCCAATATGCCAGGCTGGCCCAATGGCCCTGGTCAAGGACCGTGTTTTGCTGTGAGGGGCTGTAAAATTCTGCCTCTGGAGATTGTGGTCTAGAAAGTAGAACAGATAGAGGCAAACGAAGGACAGAGGAGAAAGTCCTAGCAATTAACTCTTCTTGTAAATATCTGTACTTGAAAAAGCTGTGCTTAACCCATCAGGGAACTGACAAATCAGGTGAGCTATAGGCCCAAGGAAAAAACAGCTCAATTTTTAATATCAAATACTCTAAGCAGTAATCACAGTGAGCAGCTTACCAGCAATTCAGTCTGGAATATGTTTGCATTGCTTGTCAGATAATTTTGAGCTGTGGACATATTAATGGAAATTGTGATCTGTTTCAGGACAATTCACAAGCAGGCAAAAGGACTAAATTCAACAAATTGATTCTGTGCCACGAATAGTTCAACTAGAACTAGTTCCTCATTATAAGATATTGTGCCTTTCTCATTTCTAACTCAAACAAACGTGCTAAGGTGCTGTTGCATTGTTTATCACCAGAAATTTTGATTTCATAAATACTGAATCATGAAACTGAAATTGCATAAAACTTTCTGCATGTGTAAAAAAGGAGTCCTGCATCATCTGGACTCCCTCCCCTAGTGCTCTTCCAGGGTGCCGCACTGTTCTGTGAAAAGGGGACAAGACTAGGTGAGCTTGTCATATTTGAGACTATATCCTTTTCTGCTTGGACTTCGGGGTAGATACTGACATTAATTGTGGTCCCTTGCTGTAATGCTACGACACGATTATTTTTTCAAATTCAGAAAGATTGGAGGGAGGGATTTTTGACCCAGGTGCCCACTGAACCCTGCTGTACCACTGTTGGCACCCATGCAGTAATAGATACCAAATTAACCAAACACTTATTGTAGGTTTGTTTTCCCACAAGTCTGTAAAGAAGTTTCGCAGAAGCTGTGACATTCGTGGTGGGTCTCTGCATTGTAGCTTGCCTAGCCCATGGTGACTTGCACCACGTTGAACCCAGTGGGTTTTCCAGCTTAGCAGGCAGTTTTGCCTTGAAGATCATTTATTGGAGGGGAGCTGAGTCGTACTTGCTGGAAGTGAAAGCCTGTTTTGGGGAAACGCAGTCACTGGGCTCAGGTAGGTTTGGCCAAAAGTGTGAAGAACTATTGCTGCCGGCAATGTCTTTCCCCACAATGGAAAGAAGTGAGCATTTAGAGCTGGAAGGGGGCAAAAGATGCAGCCACTGAGGCCCTATAAAAGTGAACCTGTGAGAGTCAGCTCCCAGGGTCAGGAGTCAAAATAAATTGGTGTGTCCTTGACTCATCCTTTGTTCTCCTATAAAGCCAATGAACAAAACTTAAAACCCCACCAGAAAATTTCAGGTTGATGGCAGCTTAGTGTCTGACTGCTGTAGAACTGGATTTTACCTGAGCAATGTTTTGTCCACACATAACACTGTCTCAACTGGGTTAGTCATTACACATAAATGTTTTCTCTTACACTCCTATAATATTTGCATGTTTCTGTTTGTACTGCTGGCTGCATTCAAGGAGTCCTAAGGGCTGTAGTATTGCAGGGAGGAATAGACCAGCCAGCTCTTACCCAGCAGTCAAGCTCAAGTCATGAAGGACTATGATTTTCACTTACTTTTACTCCACTCGCTGCTCCCTTTTGGCAGCCTGTGCAAAGGACCAGGCCTGCTGATACGCGTCACTTTTGGAAACAGCTCACATCCCTCCAGAATTCTTGCTTGGTGTTCTTTTTTTTTTTTTTTTCTTTTTTTTTATTTCCTTGGCTCTCCAAACGCACTAAAGTGTCATTAAGACAAATGGCAAACATTTCTCCTTTTCTCACATCTGTCAAAACTTCAAAATCTACTTTCATGACATTTCACACAGAATTTTTTTGCGTACCACTCAAAGGACATAGAATCCTAATGAGCCTTGCTTCCATGATTTTCATCTGCCGCATGCTGCTGCCCCTGTATTAAAAATAACAAAAGGGAGGCAGGAGGGGAACAAGTGATCTAAACAGCTGTGGGGTGGGAGGAAAGAGAATTAGGCTGGTACCCACAGAGGGTTTGGAGACGCTCTTTGAATGAAGTGTCTGTGTATTACTATCAAGAGGATGCACTCCTGAGCACCTGAGCAGAGTGTTTCCTCAACCTGCACCCCACCAGCGAGGAGGCTGAGCTCTTCCATAGTAAAGAAACCGGAGTCACCAAAGAAAACTCTGTGAGGCTTAGGAGTAGCTTTGCATTTCCAGTGCCCGCAGAGTGTCAGGAACTGAAAGGAGGCTTCATTTTTGGCCCTTAATTTTAAAAGTAATTTCTTGTTTCTGGAATTGCATGCTTGGCCTGCAAATGTTAACTGATGTACTTGCTTCTATTGTCTCTAAATGTACTATTTGCTATGTAATAGTTTCTAATGGTAGAATGAGAACACGGCTTTTTCTCATCCAAAACAGAAGGAAAAATGTACCAAAAATTGCTTAAGTGCCTCATTTATGGAGGAAAAAAGTGGACAGCCATTTCTCTTAATTCAGGGCTGGGAAGCTAGTGGTGCTGGTAGCTAAGGTTCTTCCCTGTTAAACACTACAATACAAATAGTAGCTACCTCCTCCCCATCCTATGCACAGGGGAAATACATCTGCAAATGGACCTGCTGGCCTGTAATAGCTTGGATAACCGCAATGTAGGGAACAAGGTGCTGGGCAAGTCTCCGTTAGTTTGTTAGAGGCCACCCATGAGCAAAAGACCTACTTTCAGTCTGAGAGATGCTGAGGAACAGCTCTGCTGGCAGCAGTTTGAAAGCACCCAGGCATTATGTAGGGCCACTGCTGCCAGGAAAGAGTATTTTAGCTTGATTACAGAATACCAACAGCTATAGTTGTTGTAGGATGGTTGGTTTTCCATCTTCAGGATACATACGATTCCATCTGAATACAGCCTTTACTTATAGATTGAATGATTTATTTATAGCTAATTTTTATTTATTTATTTATTTATTTATTTATTTATTCATTTATTTATTATTATAATACAGTAGCCACTGTTAGAAAACCACAACAACTACTCTTAAGGAGTAACCATTAATGAAGACCCTGAAAGGTCAATGTATGACATCAGAAGTGTTAATTTTGTATAAAACGTGGAACTCGGGTTTGGTACTACACAAATGAACAGCAATAAAATGATAATGTTTGTTGTCAGGATAGAGCACACCATCACTGAAGTACCCAGTGATTGGTCCTTTGGCACTGGTACACCAGACAGTGTTTCTGGTCTAAACCAGATATCAGAAATTCAGAAAAAAACCAATCAGCAATACCAGTACTGCCTAGCTACCAAACTAGCCAATAAAGAAAACTACATCTTGTTATTTCCTTGTCTACTTCTTTCACTTTTAACCTTGTGTGTCAAGACCCATGTGTGCATGTGTGTGTGTGTGTATATGTATGTATGTACATATATATATATATATGATGGTGCTGTACATATATATTCAGTTTTTTTATAGCCCTAACAATGGACAGTGCCCCATGTCCATCTGAGCAGCGCAATATGCTGGATGGCAACTTGGCAGTCACTTTTTATGCTCCTTTAAAGTAGGGAAGGAGACCATCACCTCCAGGTGACTTCCAGCCTTGTGGGACTGCTGGTGCTTCATGGCCCCTGCCCAAACCACCACAGCTCTTGTGAGCGGCCTCACAGGTCTGAGTTAGGTGAGACCTGCACCTCCCTCCTACCTGAGATGTGAGGCACAGACCAAATTACCTTTCGCTGCCTCCACTAAAGTCAAAGTTCAGCTTTCTGCAGCAGCAGCGGCCAGCAGGAAGCCTAGAAAACAGTTTGACATGGTAGGCATCAGCACAGAGAAATGCACTTCTGACTTGATACGGAGCCTTGTACAGGTTTTCTAATACGTTTTCCAAATGCAGTGGGTACGGCAGAAACTGATGAAAGCTTGATTTTACTTGGAGTGGGGGGAAGGAAAGAGGAAGATTGGTTAATGTGCTTCAGAGAAGAAGATCCTCCAGGAGGAATGTTTCCAGGTAGTCATCTACCCTACTTTTACCTTTCATGTTGGATGCCATCTTTTACTGAATTGCCAAGATTTTCATTCACATGAATAGAAGCTTCAGAGTGCTCAAACTTCAGGAACTCGGTGCGTGTTTGGGGGGCCTAAATCTCAACTAAGAATAGTTTTGTGGGTTTTCATACCACTGGCAAAATGTAAATGTGGTTGGTGCAATGTCCACTCATTATCACTGAACCAAAAAGCAGTCTCAGTTTCTGCTGGAACCCTATTTAACAGAAAAATAAGAATGTCTTCTGTTGCAGACATACTATGTGAATGGATGCTTCTGCCTCGGTCTTCGTGTCTCACATTCCTGTTGATTACCTGTCCTATTTCAGGACTGTTTACATTAGGCCATAAGCTAGTAAAATCATTAGTGTGCAAATAAAAGTAGGTATTTACCTCAAGAATTAAGCATATAAAACACATGATCAAAATAATGGAGGTTTATAGAAATGGGGAAAACTGCATGAATTGAGTGAAAAACTGTGGTTTGGGGTGAACAAGCTTCACTGAAGATAAAAGACAGGGCTAAATCACACAAGTGAAAATAATCAGAATTCCTGTATAAAGTGATGCTGATATATTCTGAATGTCACATTACACTGCACAGTGCTATGCCTGCTCTGAAAAGGCTCTTTGATTACAGTTGCTCAACCCCTCAAGTATGGGAGAGGTGGGCACTGTTTAAGCAACATAAATCATGTTATTGAAGATGCAGTGCAAATGGGAAGTTCATCTCCTAGATAATTAGCAAGACTTACCTGTGATATTTAATTATCTTTGTGTCTATTTAAGGCTAACAGTGGGAAGGTTTAAAGGAGGGGGTTCTAAAATTTTTTGTTAAAACTATTATCCTTTTTAAATATTTCCTTCTGCATTATCTTTCCTTTCCAATGCTTGTACAGTAAATTTCTTTTGGCTGTTTTGTACTTCTGAGCCAGTGACCTCCTCTTCCCATGCTGTTGTCAAGGGTGGCAACCAGTTCTGGAAATCTCTTCCTAATTATCAGCCCTTCCCAAGGATCTGCAGATGGTGCCAACGGCTGCTGACTGATGTCCGAGTTCAGCAGTCCCGGGGGAGTGGAAACACCTCACGTGGGGCCGAGGAGGTGGGAGTGGGGGTACGTTGGAGGTTTTGCCGTCGGGGTTGGAATGGTGGCGTGTCAGCAGTCCATTGCAATTTGGCAGGCAAAAATGATTTTGGCAGCTTCATCTTCTCCTTCCTGTTGCCTGTCAGAAAGGGGACCCATCCCCTCAGGCGTCACTAGAGACATCCTGCACTGGGATACGGTTAAACAGAGAAGCGTGCACGCAAGCCAAAACTCAGTTCCTGAATTGAATGAGAAAGCTCTGCCCATGGTGGTTTGAGTGTCCTGGCGAGTGCAACCCGGGCCTTTGTTAGCTTTGTGAACTGCTGGCCTAGCTATTGAAGCTAAAAATAATTCTTTCCTTGAGAGCTTTTCTCCCACAGTTTTCTTTTCAGGACTTGGCACTGAATAAAGTAACTTTAGAAAAAAATCAACAAAATAGGGCAGAGTTTCAAGCGGAAAAACTGAAAAGCCCTCTTAAGCTGCGGCCACACACAGACGCATGCTCCCAGCTGTCCTGGATCCCGCCCCTGCAAAGTGTGCAGCCTGCTTTACCCTAGATGTTTTCTTTCTTTTAGATGGTACTAACACATTCATTAGCAGAGCTCTGAAGAATGATTTTAGATCTGATATCACCTCAGCCACCAGTTTTCTTTCATACCCTCGTATGCTTTTCCTATGCCAGGCATTCCCAAGGGAGTCAGATTTATTAGTGTAAGGCTGGGAGGGCTTCTCTGTGCTGCCAAAAATGCATTGCTCCTTTGCAGCCAGGATCTCCAGGATTCATCTGGCCAGGGTGCCCTCCTGGGACACCTCCTTGGTCGTCCTGCCACTGCCTGCCTTCCACTGCTCTTCTTCTTAAAGGCAGAGTCAACTCACCTCTGTGCAGCCCAGCACTAACAACTCATTGCCTTTTTGAAGGGATAGCCAAAATTACTGTTGTCCTCAGCAAAGCTCATCATCTCCTTAGGAAAGTTCAAGGGCTGGGTGTGTGGATTCAGAAGCTACTTGGCTTTGCAAAACATGTTTTGCAGTTATGAAGAAATTCATAAATATCACAAGTGATGATTTGACAAGCAAAAAGAGCCGGGTTCCTTAAATAAACTATTACCAACAAAAATCTGTGATTGTCTCAAATATTTATTGAGAGAAAAGCATGAATGATAAAATGAACTAATATTCTAAACTAAAATGTTTTCTTGGCAGATCCACACAAAAAAAATCGTAAAAAAATTGTAACATTAGTGGCAAAATATTAGAAATCATTCATTTTTTCCTAAACAAAAATAGAATATTGAAAAATATGTGAAATGTGAGGAAATAAATGCTTTTTTAGTATTACAGTGCCCTGCCACATTCCCCACAAACAGACGATGTGTTTGTCAAAGACCTCTAGGCTTATGTTCTCAAGAGCAGCTGGATGTATGTGCCATAATTTACTATTAATGAGCAAGAATGTGGTGTTTCAAGTGTTTTATGTTACATGGAGGTAGATGTTTAGAAAATTACATTGTAGCTGTTCAAAATTAAACGAATGTTCCTCCTGCCACTGCTCAAAAGGTAGAGTAACTGAACTCCTTGCTCCCGTTTGCCTTTAAAGTGATACCCACGTCTTTCTGGTTTCTGATTTTTAGATGATGCACTTCTTGCATGGAGAGAGAAAAACCAAAAAAATCTTTCCTGAATGTCTGACAAGCGTCAGCTTTGCTTGTCACCCAGTGACAGGTGTTAAAAACTCAGGAGAACCATTTTGGACGATCAACATCCCAGGATGCATCTGCATGGCTGGCTTTGTGATCAATGCATGCTATTTTATTTTTTAAAATTATTTTGTTTTATTTAGCTGTAAACCTTCTCTGCACCCACACTTGGAGTATTGCACAGCAGAGTGACACACAGGAAATGGCTTCTCTCCTAGAAAACCAACGGTTCATTTTAGTTGAGAAACCTGGAGCCATGCATAAGCACTTACGCTTGCTCGGTCTCTCTCACTTCCTTTTTTTTTTTTTTTTTTTTTTTTTTTAATATCTTTCTGCTCTTATAGTGCCAAAGGAAAAATTCAGTCAGAGCTGAGCCTCTGCACAAAATACAAGAGGTTTGCTGGAGTCCCCTGCTGTGCAGGGAAGAAGCATCAGCTGATTGATCCACCATGTCATTTTACCTTCTCCCAAGATTTCACAGCCTTAAATGTCTTTGTCTGTAAAGATCCTAAAGCAGGTGTAAATATGATTGAGGTTTTACATTGGAAGAGAAAATCAAATGTAAGCTTTAAGGGAAAGAGGGGTGTGTGTGGAGGAAGCAGTAGCTGCATTCATAGGTGACATTTCTGGATCTGAGAACATACTTGCATTTTGCAGTTTTAGAGATCTGGGAGTGAGAGGTTTTGAACATCTCCCCCTCTCCTTCTGATGAGTCTCAATTTACCACGTTTACATCCTTTTTGTTTGGAAAAAGCTTGCTGCTGTGTACGTCGCACATGCCACGCTGCATCCTTGCAGCCCCAGCCCTTTGTGCTCAGCATTTGCAGATGGATGGCTTTTTCCATCATACATCACGGCTGTGACAGCAGACTGATGATCTACAACTCCGAGTGCTGTAGCTCTGATGATGTGGCTGTGGCTGTAGTAATAATGTGGGCCTACTCCAGGGACAGCAATGCTGCACAGGGTTTTTTTAAAGGCGAAGAGAAAGGTTTAAATCCCCTCTTGTTTCCTATCTGCCTCCCTCCCCAAAGCTGTTTCAAGTACCAGATCAATGGAAAAGAAAAAAGATTAATCCCTTTTCTGCAGAAATATCATCACTGGTGTGAGAGAGCTCACTGGTTCAGGCACTGGACAGGTTATCACAAAATCAAGCTTTGTAAATACAGAATCGGGCAGAAATGCAAAGGGAAGTCTGACTTTTGGATCTCTTACACTGACAGGTAAATATTGTCATATTGGAATCAGAATGAACTTGTCTTCTGTGTGGCTGCAGTTTGATCGACTCTTGCAGTTTTTCCATAGGCTCATGTCTCTAGCCTTCATTAAAACTCCAGCTCCTGCAGGCAAGTGGGTTTGTTAAATCACATCTTTCCTAAGTAAATAAACATTACTTTCTTTGAAAGGAAATGTAAACTCTTCAAATCGTGACATCAGTTACCCACAGAGGTTCAGAAATAAAAAGGTCAAGGAAAGAACTCGCATTTTATTATCATATTTCCTGGGTTTTAAACCATTCCACTGATGTAGGGTTGAGCCGTGATGCTTGATTGCTGGGGGGTAGCTCCAATGCGGAATTCAGATCCTCACCTGGCAGTCACTGCCTTGCTGCAGGCTGGCAGCTGGCAGTGCCAAGCCAGGAGCCAAACTTCTTTCTCTCCATCTCCTAATGCATTAACCAGAAACAGACTGCCTGCTTTTAGCAGGACGGATGGCCCCAGCGCTGGGGCTGCCTGTTTACACACAGACCCCAACCCCTGCTGCCAGCCAGGCTATGCTTGCAGCCACGGGACACCGCACCTCATCCAAAGCCCAGGCAAGTGAAAGGGGAAGACATGTATTGACTTCAGCAGGATTCAACTCGAGCCTGAGCATCACGGAAAACTTGGGAGTACTGCCTGTGAACACTGATAGAAACAGTGCAATGTGCTTTTCTTGTGTGTGTTTTTTGTTGGGTTGTTTTGGTTTTTTTCTTTTTAAAGCATGGATTTCAGTTAAGGCCAAAGGGTTTTAAAAAATGAACTCAAAATCAGACTCTGAATTAGTGAAAGTCAAGTCATTTCATCTTCCCTCTGGGAAATGAAACAAAAATGCACTGGCAGATGTATCTGATAGTGTTAATTAATTAAGCTACAATCATTTGCAGAGGACCTTATGCACATGTGACACTGAAAAGGAAAAAGCAGTGCAGGTGACCTGAACCCCAGCTCTGGCTGAAGGAGGGAGGAGCTCCTTGCATGTCCTCTACACAAGCTCCTTCCTTTGCTAAGTTGCTGTCCTAGTACTGTAATAGGAGCAGTAGTAGTAGTAGTAGTAGAGAAAAGGTAAAGGATGAGGTTTATTTGCCCATATGAAGCAAAGTGCATCTTTTGGTAAACAGGGAATATTCACCAAACACTATTGCTTTGCTAAGTTGCATATGGTCAAGATGAAACATATCATGTTGTGTGCTGGCTCCAGAGGGGTCAGCTTGCTTCTGATCCAGCTCTTTTGCTGGCCTCAAGGCTGCTTTCCTGTTGCCCTCAGCTGCCAGAGGTCAAGCCTTGTCCAAAATGTCCACACACACCCTCAGAGAGTAATCTGGGATTTGTAGCAGTCAAATTCTTTCCTCTGCCATCTGAGAACAGGACAGAAAGACCAAGAACTGCCCAAGTCTGGCTGCAGTCCCTAAATCAGTGTCACAGCCAGGCATGGGAAAGACCAGTTGCAGGGCTGTCTCTCTCCATTCCTGGTGAGAAAACCCAGTTGGGAACCAAGGACAGAGTGGCTTGACAACCCCCGTCACTACTGACCCTGCTGCAGCAAAAACTGCCTGTTGCTGAGATGCTCTTACCTGGATAGTTTCTATCCCTCCCACATCATCTGCTCTTTCTGGGGTGTCTTGTCCTACTCACAGACAGGTGAGAGGAGGTCCTCAATGGCTTGGCCACAGTCTCCAGCCTGGCTGCTAGAGGATGGCTCAGACAGTTTCCCCATGGCCTTTGGGGACCTGGTGTCTTGTCCCTCCTGGCATCTCTGCAGTGGTGGCCACTGTCTGGGCTCCCTTGGCAGACTGCTCCTTTACCCATTTGATCTTGGCAAGTTTTCTGTAATATTTAACCTAATTTTTGCCTACTGGAGTGAAAAACCTGTTATTTCCCATTCTGTCCTCACTGACTAATGAGAATTGGTCCCAAACTTCTTCATAATGTCTCTTAACATGCTTGTAGACAGTTATGTGTCCCTTCAGCCCCCTCTTCTCCAGTCTGAACATGCCTTTCTCTGACAGGTCTTATCTTCCAACTTACTACCTTTGTTTCTTTCCTGTGAACTCTTCTCAATTAATCTTCAAAAAAATGTGCCCCCACACCAAACACAGTGTGCCATTGCCTCTGTTGCTGAAGGAAAGCAGCATAATTAGCATAATCATCTTGCCTGTTTTTCCCACAGCTCTGCTATTAACTGCTTTACTGCTGGGGCACCTTGTCCAGCTAGTAGCAAGGAAATCCAGATTTCTCCCGAGCGCGGGTTGACGTAGGGTTTGACTGGCTGGCTGTTCGCTAGCACTCACTTTTGCAAGTTCCTGCAAAGGCAGATAGCGCCTTGCAGGCAGAGTTCAGTCCCTGCCTTTGGGCAGATCTTGGCTTCAGAGAGCGATGAGGAAAGTATTGCAACCTGGGAAAAGCCCTGGGGAGCCCCTGCCCCAAAGATGCTCAGGGCGGCGGATGGCTCCACGTTGGACGCCAGCCCAGGCAAATCCAGCAGCTGTGCCGATGCCTCCCTGGCGTGCCTCCAGGGTGGCAGGGCTGCAAGGTGTGATGGTTGTGAAAAGCTTGCTGCCTCCGGCTGCTGGCAGGGAAGCTGGCTTCAAAATGGCAACACGGAGAGTTCACACGCGTCGTGAAGTGCTGCTGCCTGGTTGCAGTTGTGGCACCCAGCAAAGCCCGTCGCAGCCAGCTGGATGTTGCATCTGTCAAAGAGCAGCACTGCAGGCTTGCATTGCTCTTAGGGTTTTAATGGTGACCTCTAGATCCTATAGCAAAACAACACTCTTCCCAGCATTTTCTATTGCCATGCTATGGTGGTGCTTTTCATGATTCTCTGTACTTCACTGGATTTCAGGACATTCCTTCAATTTCCCTCCAAAACACCATGTTATACTTTAATCCTGTCCTTCTCAATATTTGCATATTCTACTACCATTTGAATGGTACCTAAATAGGGACTTGCTCTTAAAAGCGCAGGCAGATTTGAACGTCTGACTATGCCAAGAGCTGCTAATGAAAACACCAACTAGCATGGGGGAATAAACTTGCCACCTGTGGAGTCTTGTTTGGCATCCTCATTCAGCCTAATAAAGAATCATTCATGTTTAATTGCTACATTTGATTGTTTAATTACAGTTATTTTACATGCCATCTTGTAGTTTTGTCTTGGCTTTAGATACTATCTGCTACCTTAGTCTTTTTGAATAGTGAATTATACTACAATAGACAATTATTTTAGCCAAAAAATTAGAACTATGCCTTTAGATTGTAATCAGTTTTTTAAAAAAGTTCATAAACCCCTTTCTATTTGATATTGCTGTACAGATTCAAATCCAGGCTTTTTTCTGTGCAACAAGAATTGTACGAATAACTCTCTCAAATGCTCTTGCAGGACCACAATATGAGTAGTGTCATCTTCTCACTGGAGTTTTATCAAATTAAGTTTACTTTGTTTAAATGCCAATTCATTTTAACCACTGCAGGATTTTTTGTACAGGCTTAACTTGGCATAAAATTAGTTTATTGCAGGTTCACTTAGTTGGGCAATGTTCTGACTTCAAATCAATACAAATCTGTCCTAAACTTCAATAAGATGGTCTGCTTGCAAACCTGACACCTGTTTAACTAAATGAATGGGAAGGAAACCAGAAAAACTCCTCTGCTTCTTCAGCTGTGCCTTTTTGATGCTCCCATCCTGTGATTAAACAGTGAGGAGGTATCTACCAGCTCGGCCCCCCGGGGCAACCCCTTGCCATGGTAGCTGGTGGGTTTCTCTCTGCAAGAAGGCCTCCCTGAACCTAATTCCCAGGGCAGGTATTGATGGCCTCTCTGGCTTAATGATGGACCCGTCCTGGGTGAACGGCTTCATCACGCGCTCCCTGATGGCAGTCCAGCTACCAACCGCCTGCCCCTGCCTTTCACTTACCTTTCAATAGGGCAAACTCCCTTTTAACTAATGTGCTTAAGGACTTCTTCCAAAGCAGTGAAACGCCTCCAGTTCATCGAGCAATCCTTTCTTTGTGTTTCTGTAAATCGTGCTGCGTCTCCCCCACAGGGCAGACATCACCACACAGTGAGCAGTCCCTAGCCCCCCTCTTTGCTTTCGAAGCAGGGTGAGGTGTCATTGCCTTGCTCTGAGCTCCCGTGGTTTTGCTTCTGATCCTGTGCCTTGGCTCATGCAGACTTTCTGCCCCCAGACTCCTGTCCATGGGAGCGTGTTATGCTCCACCTTGCTGATACACGCACATTTGTTATTTCTGATCTTTGTACAGAAAATTGCCCAGCATTTGGTCAGTCACCCCTCCTGGGGTGCTGGTGTCTGACAAATTTATGTAGAAGCAGCTGAAGAGGTGCCCAGGCCATCCAAGGTCTACCCTTCCTACCATCTTTTTCGTCAGCCTTATGATCTTCCCAAGTCTTCATCCCAACAACCGATACTCTCAGGCATTTGCCAGTCCCCTCCTCTCTTGGACAGCAGCATCCCCCAGTGTGGCACCATCTTCTCTGCCACAGAAACACTTAACGACACAGTGCTCCCCCCCTCCCATATCCAAAAATAAAAGGACCAGGTGACTGCAAGTACCACACATGGTATCTTGTTTTACCTCTGGCTTGCTCACCAGGGAGCAAATTTCTCCATGCTTAAACTCTGGTCTTGGACAAATAAGCACAAGCTGCTCTTTGTATGCCCAGGCAGCCACAATGGCAAAGGCTGCACTGAACCTCCTCAGACTGGGCTGCAGTGAAACACAGCAGCATGGGGAAATGTGCCCACTGTAGATGGTTCTCTGCCTTTCAACTCTCATGTCTCCTAATTGTAGTCACCAGATTAATTCTTTGCTTGAACCATTTCTGTGTGACCAGTATAGGTACAGAAGGAGGAAGGTCTAAGGTCTCCCTTTTACCCCTGCTTTGCTAATGCTTAAATCTGCATTTGAGCTGTTTGCCTGGGTGCTTTGCACATCCAGAAGAGAGGTGGCTTTCTTAGATCGAGTCTTTAACTATATTGTTTAATAGGAGAAAACTTTAGGATGCTAGCAACTGGTGCCCAGAATTTAGAGAAAAAAATACAGAAAAGGCATCAATCAAATCAAATAAAAGATTTAATAAATTCAGGGCACTGTACTGTGTGAGGGTTCTCCATATGAAAGAAAGAAAGTAAAAAAAGAAGATAAGTGAGCCAAAGAGCTGCAGGACAGTTTAATGCCAGTTATTTACCTGCTTGGAGGCCCTAAGGGATTTCCCTTTGGATGCATCTTGAGCTTATTCGTAGGAAATTCTTCCCTTGCTTGTACCACTGCCTTGCCTTTCCCCTTCTCACCTCGTACAGCTAAGAAATTACATGCCACCTGAGTGCTTTTTTTCATGATAATTTCAGCTACTTCTTGCTCAGTTAAGATTTTTGAATAGATCAGGCTCATGTACTCAAATCAGTTTAAAGTGCTTTGCAAGAATGTGGCACAGGAATACTAAATCATTATTCAACATTTGACCAGACATGAAAATAATCCACACTCACACAGTTTCTTAAAATGGCCAGTGTAATTACTAATATGTAGAATAAGAAGGTAGGAAACAACTACTATTTCTGCAGAGAAGGAACATCTTACTGAGAAAGAGCTACAGCGAAGCAGGCAATTTTCAGTTCTTTTTCAGCAAGCTTTCTACATCCTTTCTTGCCTTTGCACTCATAGAAAGGCAATTTTCCATGTCCTTACTACACACAAAATGGGGCAAGATTTTAAAGATACAGCTCCACTCCATTTGACTACAGCAGACTAAAAGAAAAATGAAGTTCAGCACTTAACTGATACCTCTGCAATATTTCAGGGTAAATTAAAAATCAAAATGTCAAGAGGTTCAATATGTCAGTGGGCCTTTTGACAGAGCAGCCACTTTTAAAACCTAAATGGGCACTTTTTGTAAAAAACAAACCCAAACGTGTGCAGCTGCTGCTCAGTTTCAAAATTCAGGCCCTTCATCTTTGTATTTCTTTAATAATAAAATGAGTAAAATATTCTGGCTACTGTTCTACTTACTCTCAGAGTGGAAAGCCTCCATTTCATAGAACAGTTACCTATTTATTAGGATGGCTATTCTTCATTACGCACATTAAGGTAAAGCCTGGGAATCTCACAGGCTGCCTTCTTCCACTGAGCAGAACTGTATTTACTGCCCACAACGTGTTTATCTTGCCTGGCCCTCAGCAAATCATTTTTTGTTTTGCCATCTCAGTTTGCTTTTGTAAAACAGGAAAGATAATAAATGATAATACTTACCTTCTTCACAAAGATGTGGTGAAGATTAATTAGTTCTTGTTTATACAAAGATCAGCAATAGTGATCTGCAGGTTTGCAAAACACTGGAGTGATTGCTATCACTGCCACGCTTGACAAAGAAGCACAGTCAAGGACAGGAGCTGGTGCCACTGCAATCATTTACAGGACTGATGATATATGTGGCCTTGAAGAAAACTCCCCAAAACCATCTGCATCTGCACCTAAACCCAGGAACAAATGCATGTCAGGACACTCAGAAGTTGAGTTTGAAGAGTGGTGTTTGCAAAACAGCACGGCGGCAGCCCCCTTCCTTTGCATCTCAGCAGAAGCGGTGTTACCAGCTAGTTGTAAGGGGGTGATTTTATCTGGGAGCCTGCAAGTAGAGTCACAAGCCATTAGCACAAAACAAGAGGAAGGGTGTCCGGGTATCATGAAAAGGCTTGCCACCCTGCATGGTCCATGCTTCTCCAGCCCTGTGGCAGGGGCCACGGACATGGGGCTCAGCCCAGCATGGCACTGGTGGTCTGAACGTAGGCCCGAGGCAGAATATGGCGAAGCAAAAAACTTGCTTTGAACAATGCCCAGAGCAGCCAACTGGCTCTGAAGGTGCTTCCCATGGCCCAGTAGGCTGCTCCCAGACTGGCCACATGCCCTCCACTGTCAGCCCGGCAGTGTGGGTAGGCACGGACCTCGCCATGGAGCCCACCTCAAGCAAGGTGCTCCTTTGCCCCCTTGGCCGTGGCACCCCTGGGGTCTCCATTACCCACCAGCAGGGACCCCCTGCTTCTCCCTGCAAACCATTTAGTCTGCTGGAAAAGGCACATGGATAAGCAATCCAAATCGCTTATTCAGTAACCTAGGTAGTGTTAAACTTCTTTCTCCTGAACTTTGCTATGGATGCAGTGATGGATTCAATCTCTCCCACTCACGTACACCTTCCCTGCCAGTTGCTGTGTACATGCATTGCGCTACGGCAAATTGACACCTTTGGCGCTCAGCCTGCTGCGTTAGTTAGATACTTGCAGGCTGTCCAGTCAGCAGGTTAGGCTATTTTCATAGCGATGCATCCGCAGTGAAATGTGTTTTTCCCCACAGCTGCCCAATTTGTTCTCATAGGTGCTTTTGAGCATGGCCAGCTTTCAGCCCGAGTTTGCTGCAGGCAGGGCTGTCTCTGTGCAGAAGTCTGTGTCAGCCTGCACTCCTTGTCCTCCACCTTCCTCCTGTTCCCTACAACTTTCCATAGGCTCCAGTGTCACTTTTCACCTTTCTCAGCAGTTCCTTCCCACCCTGACAGCCACCCCTGCCCTCCTATGCTGCCACACTGCCTGCAGCGAGGAGGAAACATGGCACGTCCAAACACTATGACGCAGCAAATGGTGAACTCTTCCTGGACAAAGCAGGGTCTGTGGCTGGTGATGGGAGTAGCCAGCGGCTGGTGACGACTGGGTCTGAGTGCTACAGGTTGCTGACACAGCAGATGGGATTTTTGTGGCTGAAGCTTTGTTCCTTCTGCAGCCAAAGCCGGGCAGGCAATCAGCCAGAGCCAGCTGTGGGAGATGCCGGTCCTTGCATAATTGGTGACTGCTTTTGTCAAATCATCCAGTGGCACCTGGGTAATATTTTGGGTTTGATTTTACTGCTCTGGCAGAGACCAAAACACTCTGTTGAAGAGAAGTGAATTTAGCAGAACATGTGTGAGATATAGGGCACTGATACCCCAGTTACCATTTTGGCCGGCAGGTCCCCAGACCGGATGGTTTGTCCGTCCTTGGATGACTGGGTATTTATCACAGGATCCCTTGATTCCCAAAATCTCATTTTGTGCTTCTTTACTTGCAGTTTTTCCTGCACAGCTGTGTATTTGTGCTGGTCCTCTTCAGCAGTCCACTTGCTCCTCTCTTAGCTTTGTTTCTGCTACACACCTCCCTAGGTACAGACTACAGCCATTTGAATAAAAAAATGCAGCCAACACTGACTGTTCAGTAACTCCTTTCACACTGTAACACAAGCAGCACTGATAAAACTTCCCTGTTCAGTAAAAGATATAATTTGTCAGCTAGGCTTTTTTAACAGCAGAGGTTCAGTTAATATGGTGGACATTTATGCCATTAAGGTCAAAGTCTACAGGTTAGATTGTGCAAGGCCAAAACCACATGCCGTGTGATTTCAGGCTAAAGACATCCATTTAGTGGTGTGAGCTTAAAGGAAGGATGTATTTGGGGCAATTTGCATTGCAAAGTATATGCAGGTGACAGTGCTATGTAATAGGAGATGTTATTACTGAGATTAGAATGTACACTTATAGCCCAAATTTGGATCGTTTTTGTGTGACAAATGATGGTACCCTAGAAAAAAACACTAAACATGTGATAATTTAATATTGACTGTGTCCAGTAAATAACCCTTTAGTTTCCTATTTCCAGGTAAGATTAATTTTCTGATCAAAGAAAATTTGATCAGAACTGCATAGACAGTGCAATAGCAGTGATATTACATGGCCTGAGGATATGTGTTGTACCTTTGAATATACAGGAAAGCCAGCCAGGAGGGGATGATGATGGCTTGTGGTAGAAGCTCTGCAAGAAATAATAACTCTTTGGTTTTGGAAAGGAGTTATTTTTATGTATTTCTTTCCCACTGTCAGATAAGTCCTTTCCTCTCTTTGAAAGTACAGACATTCTTTGTTTTATGCCTGTAAAACTCTTAAGATGCTTGTGGTTGAACCCTGTGCTAATTACAATTATTGCTATTCTGATTTCTTAAAAAAATACAGAAGTAGAGATAAACGCTACCACACAATTTATTTTGGTGTTATAAACTATGTTAACAAGATTAATCTCCGTCCTCCCATGTTTTTGCCCTGTCTGGCATGACAGATAGCCCCCTTCTCCTTCTCCTCCCACTTCCATCTATTCCTGCTAGATCAGCTTTTCCCACCACAGGTGGATGTCCCACCCATACATGTTCTGAATGGTTTCTGGTTAGCCCTTCACCAGTCATTTTGCAATATTGCCTTCCTTGCTCTTCTGCTACCATACATTACATATTCGCTGCTTCACAGTGCCTGTTAACTGGCTGGTTTGCTACTAATACCTGGCTCTGAATGGAGACATCTTACTCAGAGTATTCCCAGCACCATCTGCTGCCTTTCTTTATTTCCATTTCTAGAAAGGGTTTCAGTGATATCTGAGAAGCAGGGGAGGAATCTGGATACGGTTGACACAAATCCCAGAAAACATTTGTCTGTTTGTCTTACGCGCTAATTAGCGCAGACTTGGTCAAAAGTGTTCTGAACTTTTATTTATTTATTTTACTCGTCCCTACAGCATCTATCACCATGACAGCAATATGCTCCAACGGCAGGAAATTAAAACACATAACGCAGGCAGCTAATCAAATGCAGAAGCAAACAGAAGAATTTTGTGCAGAGCCCTCGGTGTCGCTATGGTCCCGCTTTGACAGGCAGTTGAGTTTTTCTTTCTGCAGGAAAAAAAGATGTTTTGTTTGTTTCAAATTCCCTTTTCCCTTGGAAGCGTAAACGTGAAATTACTCTACCTTCCTCTTTTGGGATGTCTTATTTGTTTTCCTGCTAATGGCTGTTAAAGTAGATGATGTTTAATTATTTCCTGGGTTGAATTCATGGCTCGCACAGTTCAGCCTGGGGATTATGGTAGGACTGGCACGGACTAACCTGCGCTTTTGAGGCACAGCCTGGTCTTAGCAGCTTCATAGCCTCTGTGGCCAGGATCCATCTCGCCGTAGCCGCCCTCCCTTCTGCGCCACGCTGCCTCTTGTTAACAGAGGCTTATTTCACTCCTTGCCCTTCTGGGGCTGCACAGGGGTCGGCAGGGCTCTGCACAGGCAGGGGCTGAGTGCTGTCTAGGTGCTCCCGGGTGCAGCACGCTTTCCTGGCAGGGGCAGGTGAGAGGGCAGCCATGCAGCCTGGGCCCGTGCTCCCAGCTGCCCGCTCAGCCAGGCAGTGGGGCTGGGAAGCGGTTTCAGCAGCCGCAAAGACCTGCTGAGCACAGAAGGTAGGTTAAACCTGCCTGGGTAAGAGAGAGACCCCAAGCTGGTGAGGCTGTGTTTTATTGCTTTGCCTTTGAGGCAGCAGGTACCAGCAGGGAGGGACTGGGAACTCATCTCGCTGGTTAGGAGTCACTGAGCTAGTGACTTAAGATTAAATCATTCACTTAATGAAGAAAAACCGAGGGATTGAACCAGGATGAACACAGGAGGGTTGTTCAATGCGGCTTCAAGAGCCACAGTTGCATGGATGGTTGGCCCACCAACCTGCCCTCTCCTCACCTTGTGGGGTGTGGACAGGGGTAACAGAAAACCCAGCAGGAAAACAATTCCATGCAAATCTCTCAAATCTTTGAAAAATGTTTGTTTTTCAGGATCCAAACTAGATCTCTTGTCTGGGCATCATGAAGCTTTTTATTTTAGGAATATTTGAATGCGAGTGTTTCTGCAGTTCCCAGTGTGTCATGACTTTTCTCCAGTTTCCTCTTTCTGGGCTGCAGCCAATTCCTGTCTCTGCACGTTGCACCCTCTGCCATGGGCATCATTCACACACAAAGCCAAGTCCCTCCAGTCCCAGTGCGTGGCAGTAACAAGTGCCAAATCATCAGGTCAGCTGGTCAGTGGCCATGTGTGAGTAGCAGAATCAGGGCTAAAACTCTGCTCATTTGATGCCTCTCGTCTTCACCTCCGTCTTCAGCACACAAGGTGTTTCTGGTGTGAAGCAGCTAGCCTAAAATTAGGGCATATGCGTATCACTGCATCTACAGCTTTGGGTGTTCAGTACAGTTGTGTGACAGGAGCAGCAGTTTGGGTTTCGGGTGTTTAGGTAGCTGCTACGTTTAAAATTGTTTAAAAAGAAAGGTCTTTTAGAAAAAGATTAAAAAGAATGAATTTCAAATAACCCATGGAAAGAGCCTAGTAAAAGGGTAACAAAATCATCTTGGGCTCTTTTTAACCTTGACAGGGACCCTTTGAGCCCTTTGAGCTCTTTATGTAAGGTATTGCATGTGTCAATCACAGTCTCGACGCTATTAGAGACTTCAATCAGAAGTCTGCAAACTTCTCTTGAACACTTTCATCAAATCATTATCTTATACTGGAGTCTTCAGATGATTTCTTTTGGGGGCAACAGAATTTTACAAAAAACAATCTCTGTATTACTCCCCTTGCACTTAAATTAGTTTTTATTTGTATTCTTTTCAGTCAACAGTTCAAACAGCTAAGTATTCCTACCAAGGATCATCCTAACAGGCTCCTTTCCTAATAAGCCTTCTTTAGTATTGAAAACTGAAATGCATTTTTCTTGATTAGCACTGATAAAATGCCTGCCATGTGAGTAATGAATCACGTAGAGCTTGAGTCCTTCTCTGTGCCCCGCAAGTCTAGGCAGGTGGGTAGATTTTTTTTTGCTTTGCTCCTGCAAGGTAAGTCTGGATTTCACAGAGTCATTAAGTAACTCATCTCATAAATCCACATACTAATATTAGCAGTCCAAGTCCTCTCAAAATAATTACATTGCTCCTACCATAGGTTGTAAACTTGCATGTGTTGTTAAATGGCTGTTGTGTTCCAGTCTCCAAATGACCAGAATAATTCAAAGTGCAAAGCAACTGGATCTTCTCCCAGGTGAGAAAGGCTCTACAAATCTATGAGACCTATTATTCGCCCATCCATCTAGATACATATAGGAGAAAGTAATTTACCTGTGGGGATTTTTAATCAGTGAATCACACTACTGAATGCATTAATCTCTTTTTGAGTTCTCTATCCAGCTTTTTGAGTTATTTACTTGATATTAATTACTGAAAAGCCCTCACTATTTTGTGGAACCTTTGTACCCAAGTAAGATTATTTCTTGCCATACAGGCACAGCAAGGTTAAATACCAAATGCCACTTGATGTGATTTTGCAGAGATTTTAGGCATATGGAGCCACGAAAGTGCCTGAGGCCGTCATCAGATCCACTTGGCATCCCTAATCAGGAGGAGCAAGCTGATTGTCTTTGCTTTTCACAGCTCTGCGTTTGAGTAGGAACTCTCCAAACTATTTCATCCGATAACGTCTTGGGGAAACTTTTGTTTTGTGTATGTAGCTAGGTAGTCTCTCCTTGCTTTGAATACTGATTATGACATTTTTCTCTTGTCTTTGTTTTATATTTGTAGGTGTCAGTCCAGAGGCTTCTATTTTAGTTTTTTCCTTTCCCTTGTATGCTTGCTTTAAAATGATTTCTTGGCATTGGGTAGGATGTATTTTACATGGCTAAAATAGACACATTGAAGTAGATTCAATAGAAATTGATTTGAGACTGCAGCAACCATGGTACCTTCATATGCTAAAATGTGAACGTATCATAGTTTCTGAAGTAGTGAACGTTAACACCTGAGCAGTACTAAAGCATTTTGATTTTATTTATTTTTTTTAATAGGTATGTTATTCTCTGGGCTGCAGATACTTACCATTCTGTACTTGGAAACAAATCAAAGTTTGTTTTCCCGTCATCCAAGGAGAGTAACTTTACGAACCCTACATGAATATTGCTTTGGAAACCTGTATGAACATAATCACGTGGCACTTTTTAAAAATTAAAGCAACCTCAAAAATGCTTTTGCTGCATAGAGAATGGGTGGAGTTCACAAGTGACTACTAAGGGTAATGGGCTCTAAATATCAGCTCAGTTTTCTGATCCACAGGGGCAATTCCTCTCAACCAGATCCCAAAGTCTGTGGCAAACTGTTGTATTTAAGAGCCTTGGGAGAATACTTCATGGAATGGAGATTAGAAAGCAAGAACTGAAAACTGGAAAGTGCTTTGTGGTGTCTCTTTAACAGCTTAGGATAGATTCATTTTAGTATTTGTGTCTGGGTTGTATTCACTGCTACTTCATAGATCAATGGTATGACGGAGTCCCAGCTCTTGTTGATGTAGCATATGGGAACGGGATCCATTATCTTTAGTTCCCAGGACTATAAAATGTCTAATAAACTCAGCAGCAAGAGTGCCAGGTTTGTGCGGCACTGCCAGCTGCTCTAGCCTTGTCGTCTATTAAACTATGTTTTTAGTTTCATTATTGATGGGGAATGCTGATAGTCAAGCAAATGATGTTGCTTGCAGATTTGAGGCATTTTAATAAAGTATCAATGATATTAGAGGGTTTAAAGAGGCTAACAGTAAAAGAAAATCAGTCAGAAAATAGCCCCTGGCACCTACAGATGGAATTCATCGTTCACCTGGCTTACTTCTCCTTTGAAAACTAGGAGGCCTCCAAAGTTGTGCCTATGGGATTTGTACATGAACACTTGTTGCAGAAGACAGGAGAAAACAAAAATTGTGCGTACCAGAGCAAGAAGGAGACCCAGCCATGGGAGATCAGGGCTCATAGCAGGAGCAAAGCCATTTGGTGGAAATCTCATTTGCCGCAGCACTCTCCTAGCCGATCCCTGTCCTTCCTCCTCCTTCTCCTTTCTCTTTTGCCAGACAGGATCTGGATCAGAAAACAGGAGAAATCCTCAGTTCACCACCTAATTAAAAAATATTTGCTCATTATCTCATAAGCCTCTTTCTCCCATGTCAGCATGACTTGTAAAGGTGACTTCAGCTGCTGTGCCTCCTCCTGCAGGGAGGGAGGGAGGGATTCATGCTGCAATGAGAAATCAATTTAAATTCACATGCACACAGTCAATCCTTAATCATGTCAGCAAACTCAGGCTGGCTGCAGGAATCTGAGTAGGAAGTTCAAATGCCTCAGTCCCAAATGTTCATCTTCTATTGCAGAACCCGAGTCAGGGTGTCCCTGAGCATTAGTTTACTGCTCCAGCACTTTTGTCAGCCTCTTCTCTAGCTGTTTACATTACAATTTGTGTCTCCCGTTTTTCCCACCTATTGCTCTGTGGCTCCTGCTATACCTTTGGAATAAATTCCATAATCGCTCTGAAAATGATACAGAACAGGATCTTGCATATGGACATTGTTATGGTGGGCTGGGGAACAGCTTCCTACTCCGCTTCGTTTGTTCCCTGTGCATTGTCATTAGGAGCATGTTGCGGTTCCTGACCAGCATTAGGTTTTTATTGCTTTCTTTACTCCTCTGGGACACAGAGATTAAGCACAGCTAGGGGAACTTAGGCAACATTTTCAGCCTTTAGTGTCTTTACTTTAGGCACTTCCAAACCAGTAGCAGGTGCTCAAATGGAAGCAAGCTAATATGAGGCAGCATCTACAGCTTCCATTTAATCCACTGACTATTGATGCCTTTGATCAATCTCCGGGTATTATTTCTTGAAAAGAGAATCCTGTATCCCATGGGCAGGATCAGCTTTTCTATCTTGGACATCTTGGACAAGGGAAAACAAAATCTGTAGCGTTGATGCTGGCATAAATGCAGAAGAAAATGTTCCCTTGAGACTTAACCTGGGCTAAAGTCTGTACGGGTGGTGATTAGAGTAGCTATCATCCACGCTTATAGTGAGGCTGCTCTAGGTTTGCAAGTCTTCTGTCACTGCCCAGTATCTGCTGGCTCTTGACAGCCTTCCTAGGGCATTTCTGGTCTCTCAGTCTTTGCCATCAATAGCTGCAGCACTGGGAAAAACCTGTTAAATGCTGGTGTGTTTCTGCCAACATTCCTGCAAGGAACAGAAAGAGGGAAGCTTGTGAGCCAGGAGTTTCTTCTAAAGAATGCAGATCAGAGGTTTTATGCAAGCTACTTTCTTCAATTATTTAAAATTTGCTATAATTACTGGGTATTTAAAAATATCCTGGGGAATAATTTCTGGGCCCTTCTGGTTTTCCCTTCTCTTTACTGTTGCATTAGCCATTAGAAGTGCTAAAGGATGACTTTAATGAAAATGAGGGAGATGGCAATGGCATGTTTGACAAAAACACAACTTCTGCTGGGTGAAGCTGTATACCCTGATCAGAAGACACTATGATGTAGAGGATTTATTACTTCCATTGACACCTTACTCAGAGCTTTTTACCATTCTTCTTAAAAACACATTCCTACCATCTCAAGATTTGCCTGACTCAAGTTTCCAGCCACAGGGTCTTGTTATCTCCTGTGTTAAAGAACTTCATGGTTCCTACTGTTTAATGAAGGTAATAGTACCATCAAGCCATGTAGAAGAATGAAGCTGGATTAATAGCATTGATAATATACAACTGTAGTTTGGCTTCAGGGGCAGCGGGTTGGCCGATGCAGATAAGGTGCATCTGTGGCTGGTTAAGTTAGTGGTTGAGAGACAATAAAGAGAGAGCAGCCAAGAAAGAAAAGGTAAGACAGGAAGAAAAAGAGAGAGGAAGAAGCAAGAGAAGAGAGAACACATGCCCTGGAGGAGGCGAGATGAGGAGAAGGCAGTAGAGGGACTGGTGTGAAGAGCATGCTGGTATGAGATGGTAAAAGACATTGTTGCAGCTTGATAGTTTGGAGAGTGCTGCGACAAAGCCACTTCTCGGTCTTCTTTTTGATAAGCTAAACAGTTTGTGCCCTCTCTGTTTCTCACTCTAAAGCACTTTCTTAATCTCTTAAACCATTTTTTTTTGTGGTACTTTCTGTGGCTTTCTTTCTGTGCAGTCACCAATTTTGCTGATTAAAAATGATGAACTCTGGAGCTGAGTGCTGTCAGGATCTGGCCTCATCCAGACTACACACAACTTAAAAAGCCTGTGCCTGAATCTGCCCATGTTCCCCTCTTTGTATATAGGAATTATTTTACCCCTTCTTAGGCAGGATTTGCCCTGACACCCTGTCTTCAGTTGCTTCTCCATCACGACCTTAAAACCTTTGCCATTGTTGTGGGATTACCCTGCTGCCCATCTCCAGGAGTGGTGTCCACTCCATGTCCCTGCCCTTTACACCTGCTTGTATTTAGATTGATATTTGTTTGAGTGAGCCTACCTTACAAAATGTTGTGCCATCTTCCAGATGATTTAAAGTTTCTCTGAGGGACTTCTAGAGATTGCTAGCACCTAACAGGATACTGATCTAGTGCTTCCTGTCCCAAAGGTTTGCCCCAGGAAGGGACTGTGGTCCATGAAAGATCATAAAATAAATCCCCCAGGCCTGTCTCCTTCAGGCAGTAAAATGGGGAAAAAATGACTCCTTGGCTCCATCAGTGTATTTGGTGCTCTTGGCCGCATACTTGTGACAGACCTGTTGCTACCTGTCACATCTTTTAGATTTCATGAAGAGTCTTGGGTGGAAAATGTTTCCAGTGTCTTGCTCACTTCTGACCTGCAGTGGAAACATCTCTGTTTGAATCCCACTGAAAAATACCTCAGTTCTTCATCCATTTAATGCAATCTTTACTGATATTGTGGAGTGTTTACTACTTAATCACCGTGCTGTATCGTACTAAGTGAAGCACCTGACAATGGAAGGAGGATCGCTGTATCACCAAATCCATCGTCAAAAAGAAATATTTTTTGAGACAGGGTTTCTTTTTATAATAATGCTGACTGACATTAATTATCACTTAAAATCTGTATCAGCACTTCCATTTGGCATAAGAATGATGCCAGGAAGCTCCTTCAGCAGTAAGAAAAATGTAATGCCTCCTCATTAGGTCCCCGGTGGCTGCTCTGGTGTTATCCACAGCCGTGCCCGGGTGTTGCTCTGTGACAGAAATGGAAGGTATTGCCCTTCCCTTTTAAAATCCCTTGATCTTCCAACCGAGTTTGCATGCTCAGGCCTTTGCTTTGCTGCTCAACTGCACTTTATGAGCGTGGCAGGGTGATTTATTAAGGACTTCAAGAGGGAGACACGAGGGTCACAGCCGTGATGCTCTCACAGGGCTGGCCAAGCCCCCCTCCCCACTTGCCTCTGAAGCCACGAAGCAGCTATTTGTGTAACACGTGGTGGCGGTGCATTAAGGCACTCGCCCATTAAAACGCTTTCAGTGCTTGTCCTTACCACTTAAATAAAGGCTTTTTGTTTTCCAGGCGAGGGTTTTAGAGATGTCCGTCTCTTTATTCATTTTTTTGTCCTTTGTGTGTTGTTACTGCTTACATTTCTTAAAGCTCCACAAACTGTAAGCCTGTGGCTTGCAGTGAAGGCATGCTGGCAAATGATTTATAGAGGGTCCTACAAATCATGTTGCATAGAGCGCAACCCCTTCCCCCACAGCAACAGTCATCATTTCAGAACAGCACGGTCTTCAAGGGAGCTAAGCTGTCCTTTCCCTGCTGAGATTTAGGAAGCCAAACAGTAAAATGCAGCTAGAAGTGAGAGTAAACATGCCACAATAACAACCTGGCATTTAAGTTTCAGTAGGGCTTAAGGTGGCCTCAGAGAAGCTTTTGCTTATCACTGGTATTATATTATAACATTAACAGCATTTGCATACTGTTTTAATGCTTTTACAGATATGGATATATAAAATCCCAATATGTAAATATGTCAGCAAGGAGTTAAAATGACTTCAAGGATTAAAAGGCAAGCAGAGATTTATAACAGTTAAATGAACTGCAGAAATCTCCATTATTAATTGTGGTCTTGGCTATACCAATCCAGTCAAACCTCAGAGCAGTTGTAGCAGACCTGAAAGTGCAGTTTGGCTCTGTGACACTAACCTCAGGACTCAGAGCCCTCAGCACCACCCCAGAAAGGCATCACGTATAACGCCTCATAGGACACATGGCAAAGCCCCTGTGCACAACAAATGCTTAAAAAACCCTCAGCCCTCCCAGTCTCCAAAACATGAAGAAGGGCTGATCTTACCAGGTTGCCCTCCCAGTGGCTGGTGCAACTCCTGAGCATTGGTACATGCTTGGATAGAGGCTACCAGTGTAGGAAGTTTGGGGATCCAGCTTGGTCTCGGCTGGCTCTGGTTGATGGTGAATATGAAGAGCTTGTAAAATTGCCTGTGCCGCTTTCTGCTTTCTCTTGTTCTCTGCAATCACAGAATCGCAGAATAATTTAGGCTGGGAGGGTCCTCAGGGGTCATGTAGGGCAAGCCCTGCATGAAGCAGAGCCAGTTAAATCAGGTTGTGCAGAGCCTTGCCCAGATGGGGTTATAATATTGCTGAGGATGGGGACCAGTCTCAGTGGGCTCCTGCTCTAGTGTTTTGACTGCCCTTCTTGTGAAAAAAAGTTTTTGCTAATATCTAATCTGAATTTCCTGTATGCCAGCTTTCATCCATTGCCTCTTCTCATACCCTGCTGCACCTCTGGGAAGAGTCCAGTTCAGACTTCTCTTTGCCCAACTTTCAGGTAGCTGCTCCAGGTCAAAAAAGCAGAGCCCAATATTTTGCCAGCTCTGCTGAATTTAGTGGCTCCGAAGTTAACACGATAAAACATCACAAGAAAAACAGTTCTGGTGCCTAGAAAGGAACTATTTGCCATGCAGTGAAACAACTGGATTAACAGATTGCAATTTAGACAAAATATTTTGCCAAGGAAGTTGCCAAATAGTAGAAATGAAAAGATTTTTGGTTTTTTACTAAATTAAAAGTTCCTCTGGGGCTGGGAGGGGGATGTTTATCACCAAGTTATGCACTCTTCAAAATAATCAAAACATTGCTAGAGCTATAAACTAATGTCTTAGCAAGATGCACCATCTCCTTAATGGAAAAGTGAATTCTAGCCACTGTGATACTCCATCTGATGAGGACACTTAGCTGTGATGGGATGGAATAAAGTGCTTTATTATACTAAAGTGAACCACACTGCGAGTGTTGGGGATATGGTTAATGCAAGTACAGAGAAATTACAGTGTCTGTTTTGACTTTCTGATTTCCTCTAATGGATACACAGCCTCCAGGCCAAGTGCTCGGAGAGTTTTGTGCCATGCCATTTTCTCCAATTATTAGCTAGGCTTTTCCTCCAAAGTACCTGGCGGCAGCAGCTCATTCACAAACACAGCGTTTGCAGCTGGGAATTTAAAGGGCTCGCCACCCGCATCCTGCATCCTTCATTTCGATCCCATTTTCCTTTAATGATGCATTAGCCATTTTAATGCGTTAACCGATGTCACCTGTGCGGTGCGGGAAATACAGCAAAATCAACACCTGCCTGTGGGGTTTTGCCTGTGAATTCTGTTAGTTCAGCATTCATCCTCCAACACTGGCTATTTTTTCTCTCGTTAAGATCCACCTTAGCTCCCTGTTTAGATGCTCCGTTGGTGAAGGCAGCGGCGCTGCTGACGGGGAGATGGCGGGTCAGTGCGGGCAGGGCCAGGCTGCCTCTGCCAGAAAACTGCTTTCCTGGTGTCAAAGGCTGCTGGCGGGGGCCGGGGGGGGGGGGTGGGGGTGCGGACTGTGGGTGTGTGTGAGGCAAATCCCCCAGGGGAAGCACACTGTGCATTCAATTAGAGGGCCCTTGAATGCGGCTTCATAAGAAAGCCTTTCAGTTTCTGTACTGCTGTGGCTGGTTTGGGCTTGGTTTTCTTATTTGTTTTTCCAGTTGGACTGCCTGGGACAAACGTATCTGGGGGAGCAGCAGGACCATAGGAGGCAAAGCCTTGGGTTCCAGTTAAACACTTATGCACTTTACATATTGGATAAGAGAGGGTTTAAATCTAAATATTCAGCATAAGTTCATATATACCCATACAAAGGGATTTCTTTGTCCCACAGCCTCTTTTCCTGCTATCATCTTCATTTCCCCCACCACCCTTCCAGTTTCTGCCAGTTTACGTTGAAAACCCACCGAATCCCCAGCCAGTGTAAGATACTTTACTTCACCGTTTAAATCTCTCTTCCCATCAATCCCCAGACTGTTTGTTTTCCCTACCGCTACTGAACCAGGCTTGTTGTGTGGAGTTGAGTTATTGCAATGGTCTGGCTTCAAATTTGTCTTGGTCTTGTCCAGGCAACGAGAAAATACATGCAAAAATAGTCTCCTAGGAAAACTGACCGTGGAAAATTCAGCTTAAGGAGCAATAAAAGAATTTACTGCCATCACGCGGAAACCAGTAGGAGAATTTACGTCTCCCACAGCAAGCTCCCTCTGGGGGCATTTCTGTCCTCAGGAAGGGAGGGGGTGGTCCTCAGCAAGGCCACCTCAGAGGCCAGCAGCTCCCTGCAGTGCGTGGCCATCCTCACCCATCAGCCAAGGACTCCCCTCGCCAAGCCCACCAGAGCACTGCAGCATCTCCTGTTGCGGCTTTGCCAACCAGCTTTGAGAGGAAAGACAGCAGGGGCTCTTTGCCAGGATCTGTCGCACCCAGTCCGTGTGAGGGGCAAAGGGGATTTTATTTCCCCGGCAGGCATGGTGGTTCCCCCTGACTGTCCTCACCCCCTGTGCTTCCCACAGCCACACTGCTCTGTGTCCTGGGGGTTTCTCAGCGTCCCCTGGTAATTTTACGGTTGTTGCCTTTTGTCAGGTGGAGCACAGGATTTGCACTCCTTGTTGACCTGGAGGAGGTCTCAGAGGGCTTTTTTGACTTCTTTCATCTAGGCCCTTCTGCTGTGTCCTACTTCCCAGCCCAAAACTCAAGGTAAACCACCAACATTCAGGCCTGCTGCCTCCAAGAACTGCCTGAAAGACCCAGACCAGCCTGCAGTGTGTTGGCACGGGGTCTGGGCAGGAGGGCCGGCAGGCAGCCCCTGCGGGTTGCAGCCCCTCATGGATGCATCCTCACTCTCTGGGCCAGGGTGATGGAGAGGCAGGGAGGTATCCCTGCAGGGGCTTTTGAGGAAGGGCTTTCCTAAGAAGATTACTCCTGTGTGCATGACTCCAGGAGTGTGCACTGCTCCTTGCAGAGCTGGGTGAGGGCAGGGAGCAGTGCATAGCCCTAAACGCTTATTGTTCCCAGTGGCCAGCACATAAGCACCCTGAACGGCTGACAAGCTTGTATACAGGCATCTTTTCCTGCAAGCTGTTTCTCCAAAGTCTTTGTAATTTTTGTTTCAGGTTTTTTCAGTCTTGAGCTCTTTTTCCTGCTTTACGTCATGCTTTCCATTTTAGCAATGTCAGATGATCTGTGATAAACTGACAGTATGTGCAGGAGCAGTGAGGAGACGAGGTCCATTTTAATGAGACTAACTCTACTGGGTAGTGAAAACTGTGCCTCGACAAGTGCCTAGATCTTGTTTCTCTTTGCAAAGCATCTTAATGGCGTAAAAGGATTTTTACACAAATAAGGAAAGGCAATTCCCAAAACAGATTTCTTTCAGTAGCCATTGAAATGGAAAGTTACCACTGAGAATTGCGTGCTCCCCTTTAAGAGGTAGGCACGATCAGAAATCAGTATTCTCTTGGCTCCTGAAAACAGTCTGAATTTTTTCTGAATAAACAGCGTGTTTGCTTGGGGTTCACTATTCACCCAGCAGATACCGCAAGCACCCTGTGTTTCCTCTGTGGTTGTCTGTAGGAGCCTGAATAACCAAAAGCAGAAGGGTGGGGAAAGAGCAAGAAAGAGTGTGTGAGGGAGGACTAAGCTGTGGTTGGACTTCAGTAAACAGAACCTTGCAAATAGATACGGAAATAAATGCTCATTATTATCACGCATATGCCCTGATTTTGTTACTATGGCTTTTACCATCTCTTGAGAAGGCTATTGGTATAGCCCCTGTCCACTGGCACATTTAGTCACACATATGGACAATGTTACCCAGTCCTGGCTCAGTATGACCCACTCCTTCAGCGGCACAGAGTTGGGATGCTCACGAGGTAGGGTGGGTGGAGACATACAGCAAAGCTCAAGGTAAAGGTGAGGAGGCACCACAGAGCTCTCCAGTCCTTTGTCATTTCAGGAAAGGACTCGGGTGCCTTTCATCACCTATGTAGCATCGCTATTTCTGGTGGATGAAGAAGTCAAGTCAACACAAAACTTTTGATGCTGTTACCATAACTAGCATGCTGGTAGGCAACTAAATGCAAAGGCAGTTTGGTGTGCATTTCAGGGCTGTATTCCTTTTCTGACTCCCCATAGAAACTACTGCTTGTTCTTACCTGCAAGGCAGACTTGAGTAACATGCTACGTGAAGCTGATCTTCATGGCTAAGTTAGTCGTCTTTCGGGAGGCTGGGTTCATACTTCATGCTAGTTGCCAATACTATTTGGGTGAATTTTGGAGAGGTAATCATAGTTCAAATAGGGTCAGCTGTACAAGGCCAAGGGTATTGATGGCTATTTTCTGAGGTTTTCTGTGGTCAGGAATGCCTGTGACATCTATCTCAATTCAGATTCCTGCAGAAACCAGAAAGACATCTTCACTTAGGCCTTTACTTAAGGAATCCCTTACCATAGGATAAAGGCTTGAACTGCAACGTACAAACCTTCACCCATTAAGTGATACACAAAATAATTTATGCATACCAGCACTAGCTAAATGCAAAAAGACAGCTAGTCCTGTTCCAAGTTGCAAATAAAAGCTCTCTTTCAATGGCTTATTTTTAATCCAGACACCACTAACTTAATATGTTCTGGAGCATCTACAGACAATAATTTTTACGGAATATATTTTTAAAATCTTGCTTTCCAGGGAAGTACTTTTTAATCTAGTACTCTTTCTTAAGCTATTTTTGGACCTAAATGCATGAATTCTAACATTTTCTGGGCAACACTGTGAACAACTGAATAGATGAATAGGAAATGCAAAATACTCCGGACTGCATAAGAGTTATCTGGTCCAGTTTTCCTGTTCTCTATTGAAATGTGGAGTTAGTGATGATTTGTTCAAGCCTGCAGGAAATCTTATTTAGCTATGTAGTAACAAAAATAAAATGTTCTGATCTTAGCTTGTATTTCTGACTAAAAATTACTCCTGTATTTTTTCAGCTAGGCCTGGAATATCTCTCCAAGGTAACTATGGTCTATTATTGAGTTTGCTCTTTGTTTGTAGAAGTCAGATTTATTTAAATAGGTGTAGGAAATTCCATATAACCAGTGATGAGAGGACATTACCTGATTTTTAAGGGCCTGATTGGAATGACCATTAGCTTGATGGTCATTCTAAGTATTAATTTTGACTTCAGCAATATTAGGTACTAAAATGGGTTCCCAGATAATAATTGTAGATCTTTCATTTAAAGAAAAAAGAAAGTGTGATCCTAGAAAACAGATGCAACTTTCTCCACATCTCTGCAAGTATCCAATCTTTACACATCTGATCAATAGCTTTAGCAGTGGGACACGTGTGTGATTTATTCACTTTCAGATCTTTCTAAGGAAGGCAACAAAACAACATTAACATCTCCTGTTGTTAGTCAGTGAGTAGATGATATTTGCCGTGGGAAGCGTGGCAAGGCTGGCTTGTGAAGGCACAGACAGCTGTAGCTACAGGCACCTTTTTAGATTAAGGTGAATGGAGTAAGGTGACAAAGAAAGCTTTGACTTCCATCCATCAGGATGGCAAGCAAACAAAACAAAGAGAGCAGGTGGGCTCACACTGTGACACCAAGGCAGACCAGGGCAGTATCAGCTCAGCACAGCATAGCTGCAAGCATCACCAAAGCGATACCAGGGTAACGGCAGTGGGACGGACACGTTACTGTGGTGCTCCAACCCATGTGATAGACCTGGTACTTCTCTCTTCAGCTGGCTTAACATAGATAGCTGCCACTAGGGCTTCTTCTGCACTAAAGGCCCTCTTCTTGCTCCTTTAGGGACTCTAAATGTTGCTAGCAGTACATTGGGGGCAAAAACCCCCCAGACTCTTTGGATACCACAGATCTCATCTATAGCCATGAAACAGCAGGGAAATGCCAGTGGCAATTACTGCCCAGGCCCCTAAAAACAGCTGGCCTGGTTTCAGCTAGGATAGGGTTAATTTTCTTCTTGGTAGCTGGTGCAGTGCTGTGTTTTGGATTTGGTGTGAGAACAATGTTGATAGTGCACTGATGTTTTTAGTTTTTGCTGGGTGATGTTTATTCTAAGTCAAGGACCTTCCAGTTTCTTGGGGCCCTGCCAGCCAGAGGGCTGGAGGGACACAGGGAATTGGGAGGGGACACGGCTGGGACAGCTGACCCAAACTAGCCAAAGGGATATTCCATACCATATAATGTCATGCTGAATATACAATCTGGAGGGAAGAAGAAGGAAGGGGGGGACATCCAGCATCATGGTGTTTGTCTTTCCAAGTAACCGTTAGGCATGATGGAGCCCTGCTGTCCTGGGGATGGCTGAACACCTGCCTGCCCATGGGAAGTGGTGAATGAATTCCTTGTTTTGCTTTGCTTGCGTGCACAGCTTTTGCTTTACCTATTAAATTGTTCTTATCTCAACCCTCGAGTTTTACATTCCTTTCCGATCCTCCTCCCCATCCCCCAGGGTGAGGGGGGAGTGAGTGAGTGCTTGCATGGTGCCTGGTTGCCATCCGGGGTTAAATCACTACACAGCTTTGTAAATGAGTTAACAGCATCACAGCAAATGCCTGTTTGTACTTTCTGTGCCTTATTGTGGGAGCTGTGCACCTAAGTTTGTGCCACCTTGTACAATTAGGCACCAGTAAAACCCCCTATCTGTAATTTTTCTGAGCAAACTGGCAGGTGCCCTGCCTCACCAAAGCAGCATGGCAGCCTGGATTGGCTTCCTGGCCCCTACCTCCTGGGGGGAGCCTCTGCCAGGCCTCCACACCCAACAGCCAACAAGATATGGAAAAAGTGCCAGCAGCAGAGAGATTACAAAAATGTGCCAAAAAAGCTTCCCTGTCTGTCTCCCTGCACAGTGGACCCAGCAGATCTTTGATGGGTTTGAAGCCCTAAAAGGAGATCTCTGTGTTCTGCTACTGCTTGAGCCTCCACAAAGGAGATGAAAAGGAGGAATAAAACATCTGAACATCCCAATCTGGTCTGAACTGCATGCATTCATTACTGCAAAGACTGATTTCTTCTGGTTCCTCCTCCGTATCCTCCTCCTCAGTGGTGGTAGCAAGAAGCTTGACACTCCAATTACAGGATATTCACGTTAAACAGAGAAGAGGGAAAGCTAGTCAGTGGCAGACGTTTAGGATATGGCATCCAAGGCTCCATGCAGCCAGCAGAAACCTGGAGGAACAGATTGAAACTACTCTAATGGCCCAGCTCTTCACAACTCTTTGGTATAGACTTAAATTAGCTCCCAGCAGTCAGTGTTACCCATGACTTAAACCAGGGACCAAATGTACTCACTTCACCAAAGCTACTGTGAAGTGGGACTGGTGTCCTGGGGGCTGCAAGGGGCCCTGTCATGTGGGGCTGCTGTTGCAGTATGCCATAATGAAGTGCCTTTTCCATGCCTTCTCCATGCCATTTTTTTCCTCTCCAGGTTTGCCACTTGGCTGTGGCAGGGGCTCAGGCCAGGAGAGCAGCTCGCTCTATCCATTTACAAAACAATGCGGATGAAATCCATTCAAAGGCTTGTGCAAAAGCCTTTGATGTTTGTGTCTCTGAGAGCGCTTTGTCCTTTCAAACTTGAGAAAAGTTTTTGTCTTTTTTCCCCTCAGATGGAAATGGTAATGCAGGCTGAGAAAAATGTCATTAATAATACAAACTGGGGGCCTTTGGGAAAAGATTTTCATTTTGAAAAGTGACTACTCTGCATGAGTATGCCATCAGAAGTTTATCTGGATTGTCTTGACTCTTCACATGCATATATTCCTTTTCTGCCACACATGTTCTTTTTCCTTATTTAATTAAGGTATAATTATAAGTGCATACTTAAAATAGAATAAATAAATAGAGATTTATCCATTCAATAAGCATTTTTCTAGGAAAAAAGTTTTCCTTCAGATATTTGTTTTCTTCAGATTTTTTGTCTCTCTTTTTAATTTAAAGGTACTTCTCTTATGTTTTATTCACTTGTTTTCATTAGGTAAAGGAATGCCTTGGCATGAAAACCTGTCCTGAATCCACTGCCTGCTTGACAGATAGATACAAAGACTTGAAACATGAGAGGAAAAGTGGATGGTTGCAAGTTAAAAAGAAAAAAAAAATCTAAACAAAAGAAAGGAATTAAACCCAGTGCAGGGGCATGTATCAATACTGTGTGAGTGGCATTGCATGCGTTGGTGAGACTGACAGACCTCGACGATGAATCTCTACTGCCTTCTTAAAAAGGTAGGGCCCTCTTTTTTTATCTCTAGATTGATCCTGACCAGTTCGCTGCAAGTAGATACTGCTTGAATTTCAAATATTGGGTGTTGGTACCTACAATTGGTCCCACACTGTAAATCACATGCTAATGTTTCTCTGTCTTGACTGGATGAGAATAAACATAATAATCAGGAAGAGGCCTTGGAGAAGCCACTACGGCTTTAAATCTCTCGGGGAGCAGCAGCAGTTTAGGGAGAAGCAGCTGATAAAGCGGATTAGAGAATTCTAGAAAATTTAAAACCCGCTCCTTTCTGGGCCACACAGGCTCTGCCCAGGGCATCATTCCTAGGAAAATTAGGCTGCTGTGAAATTTATTGCCGGGGTGCAGAATTTACATTTCAATTTCTCTTGTCACAGCCTGGGCTGTGGTCAGATCCCCTCCTTCTGCCTCAACTGCTTCTGTACTGCACGTGCCTCTTGCCCTGGGACAGCCCCGTGCAGCCCCAGCCCAGCCTGCTCCCCAGCTCCTCCCGGGCTCTTTGCACGGTGCTGGAGATCACCACAAAGCCCTCTTCTAAAAGGAGAGCAAGGCTGTCCCGCGGGGCTTGCATATGTTGGTTGTTGCTGCTTTTCACTATATTGCCCCCCTCAAGGCCAAGCAACAGCTTATATTCTTGACCCTACAGAAATTCAATGGTGTTGAATTTTTTCCATTGCCAATAAATTACTGTCAGGGTTATTACCTGAGAAGAGGTAGGCACAAGCAAAGGCAGACTACGACTATCTCTAGATCTGTGGGAAAAGACCTGTTATCCTCTTCCAAGAGTCACTGGGGCTCTGCCGGGCTCCACAGCCAGATACAGCCTGATGCTGAACTGCTTCCACCCCGTGGGAAAGGATGGGGTAGGACAGTAAGTCCTGACAATGTTGTCTGAGGAATTAAGAAGAAGAAGAGGAAGTGGAACACTTTGATGAGACAAATTTGCAGGGAGAGGAAAAGAAACAGTGAGAAATGGCAGAGTGCAAAATAATGAGATTGCTGATGATAAAGCAATTCCTGAGAGTATGTGGGTGAACTTTTTAACAGGGCCATCCCTGCCCCTTTGTGCTCTACGTTACTCTCCTTGTCAAAAAGGTCACTAGCAAGAAGGTTTGCAGAAACGATGGCCATTACGTGGATATTCATGAACAACCAGTGTGCCGCCAGTCACAGGACAGGAACAGGCTGTGTTACCTCTGAGCCTGAACCAAATTAGCCAAAAAAGCTTGAAATTAGCAATGTGTTCCTTTGTGGAGGAGTCTAAGTCCTAACACTGATGTCATGACTAGCTGAAATCACGTCCAAATATGAAAAGAAAAAAAACCCCCAAACTTCACAGAGGTATTTTGCAGCTGTGAATGAGGCATAACTTGCATCATCTATGAACTATGATGAACTGTTGTTAGCATTTGAATTACATTTCCCTTAGAAAGCCAGGAGGGGTTCTGACCCCGGATTAAGGGTCCCTGCTGGCACTTCAGTAAGAAGTGGATATGGAAATGGAGTCGTCCAGGGTGTCGCCGCCTTGAGGTGAACGATCACTTGAGGTGGAAGGGTGGGGAATAGATGCTGCTGCAAGAAAAGCTGCTGGATTTCCTTTTGAGAGACTGATAATCCCACAGGCTTCTGCAGAAGCACCTTTTGATTATCATTGCTGATGGTATTAGAAGACATCTCTGGAGTCTGTCCTTTAAAAAATGTTTCCCTCGTGCTACTTGAAAACATATGGGTTGGTAACTGAAGTGAAAAACTGATGTTTTACTAACTCTCTTGGTATGATGGAGGCTTAGAAAATGATGTGCTTGATACCAGAGATGCATTTTTAACAGTAAACGAAACCAGATTGCATAAAAATTCAAAATACTAGACTGGTAAATGTAGATGAGAAAAGAAGTTGGAACAAGAAAAAGGGACTAGTTAAAGTACCAAATGATAAAAGATGAATAAGACCTACGATTGGGGTTAATTGGAGCAGCTCCACTAATTTTGGTGGATCTGTTTTGAGTTGCATGAAGTCATTAAAGATCTAGACATATACTAGCAATTTATACAGAAGGTTTGATTAAACCAGGTCTAACAGTTGGACAGTGAGGTGGATTGAGAACGGGCTGAATGGCAGAGCTCACAGGGTTGTGACCAGCAGACAGAGTCTGGCTGGAGGCCTGTAGCTACCGGTGTTCCCCAGCTATGGGTCCAGTCCTTTTCACCATTCATCAACAACCTGGATGAGGGGACTGAGTGCACCCTCAGCAGTTTGCTGATGATACAAAACTGTGAGCAGTGGCTGACACACCAGAGGGCTGCGCTGCCATTCAGCGAGACCTGGACAGGCCAGAGAGCTGGGTGGAGGGGAACCTAATCAAGTTCAGCAGAGGCAAGTGTAGGGTCCTGCACCTGGGGAGGAGCAACCCCCTGCACCAGTACAGGCTGGGGTTGACCTGCTGGAAGGCAGCTCTGCGGAGAAGGACCTGGGAGTGTTGGTGGACAGCAAGGTGACCATGAGCCAGCAATGTGCCCATGTGGCCAAGAAGGTCAAAGTAGCATCCTGGGGTGCATTAGGAGGAGTGTGGCCAGCAGGTCGAGGGAGCTTATCCTCCCCCTCTGCTCTGCCTTGGCGAGGCCGCATCTGGAGTGCTGGGTCCAGCTCTGGGCTCCCCAGGTCAAAAGAAACAGGGAACTACTGGTACTTCAGGGGCTGGTGTTAAGAGGACGGGGCCAGGCTTTGTTCAGTAGTGCCCAGCAACAGGACAAGGGGCACAAACTGAAACAGAGGAAGTTCCATCTGAATATGAGGAAACACGTCTTTACCTTGAGGGTGTTGGAGCCCTGGCACAGGCTGCCGAGAGAGGCTGTGCAGTCTCCTTCCCTGGAGATACTCAAACCCCACCTGAACACGACCCTGTGCAACCCGCTCGAGGCAAACCGGCTTTAGCAGGGGGTTGTACGAGATGGCCTGCACAGGTCCCTTCCAACCCTGACCAGATTCTGTAACAGAGCATTTTCAAATGCAATGACATCCTGAGGGCTTTATCAAGTAATAGCGTGGGGAAGCAATTTGGAAGGTTAAAAATTTTGAGGGGAAAGGAACAGAGAGGTGGAGCCAGTGTCTGTATTTTGCCAGCCCCAGTTATTGCACCAGCAATGCCTAGTGAAGAAGTGGCTTCCTGGCTTCAAAACAGGCACACCTGCATGGGTTACTGAAAGGAAACAGGAAGGGAAAAAAGGAAAGAAAAAGGAAAGAGGAAGGCTCCACACCCTGGTTGGCCCAGGCTTCTTCAGTCTAGTATCTTGGGAAACTTGGCCATAGTTACAGTACCTGACAGACACAGCACCTGGAGAGAAGTTGATGCCCCAGTTCCAGGGGATCTTATCTGTACTTATCTCTTTCCAAACAATATACCTGAACACCCGGGAGATGTTTTATACCAGAATAAGCGTGCCCTGTGCTGGAGTTGGATCAGGTTACCTTTGCTGGTTTAATAGGAAGTTTCAGAAAATAAAACTAAAAAGTGTTATGCTGATACTGCTTCAGTGTATTCATTGGGCAAAATGCTGGCCTTTAACAAGGGAGAAAGCTGGGTAGACCTCATCCCATCAGCTCCACCACCTGTGGAAAAATTAATGCATTTTGGTTGCTGCAGAAGAGCTTTTCAGAAAAAGCTACTTTGGTAAAGTGCAGAATCATTGCATCTTTTGGCTGGACATGCAGTTTCGAGCCCCTGCCAGTAATTACTGATTTTGTAAACTTAGTGAAGCAAAAAAATCATTCCCTTTCAGTGGCTTTCTGCTCTACCTTTGTCTCTTTTAGACCCATTAGTCATCACTCACATACCCACAGGAAGAGTCAGATGACCAGCAGAATTTTTGCCAGGTAGGTGCTACAAAATTCCTTCCCCTTCCAAACTGCTAGATGGTGAACTTCAGGTTTCTGAGTGCTCTTAAGAAAAAAAGCAAACTGCTGCTGAGGCTGGAATCCTTCTGCATCAGTATGGGCAAGCTCTCAGTCTGCTCCATTTCTGTAAACAGGTCAGATCTTTTGCCCCCTGGAAATAATATTTAGATGGCAGAGCTTACATTTTTGCTGTATGGTGGTTACAGTGTCTGTTGAAGCTGTAAGGTTCTGCAGCATCCTAAAGAAATGGTAGATCCTAAAGACAGCTTTCATCTTTAGTCACAATCAATTAAGATAATCTATATTTCAATTTTCCCAGGCCCTCTTTACAGTCTCTAGCTAGGAGCTTAACCTCTTTTCCAAAAACCAACATAGCTAAAAAACATTCAATATTGCTCTCTTTTCTTATAGAAAACAGAACAGGTTTTGCATCTGGCTACACAAAGAAGTTTTATTTCAGTGGCTTGAGGTGCTAGGGTTTTTCCAGATGTGACTCAAGCCATGATTTCCCATTGCAATAAGCTTTTATCCTTTATCCAAGAGATAGATCATGTTATGAAAAAATTCAAATGATTTTATTCTAGACGATGTCCAATTAAATTGAACAATAAAAACTGTTATCCTTTATGACTGCCAAGTAATTAAGTGACCTGGTGATAGGGAATTAAGTCAGTCTTCTTCCCTTGAAATGACAGCTGAAATAAGAGAGGCACTGTTCTTTGTCTACTGTATGTGTGCTGGAGAGGAGGCAGAGGAGGAAGGATAGGAACAGAGCAATATAGTCATAAAAATCCTGCCCCTGTTGCAACTGCTGAATTGTTTTCCCATTAACTTTCCTAAGGGCAGAATTTCTCCCATTGTGTCATACCTTCTAGGGCAGCTTCATAAACAAACAAACAAGCAAAAAAACCCCACCTTGCTTCTACTGTGATTTATAATATTCCCTGAGTTGCTAATCTAAAAAGCTCTGAGTGTATTCTGCTGCCTTCCTCTTTCTTTTCCTTTGACATCCCTCAGTGTAAATGACAGTGGAGCAGGAAGAGTGCGTGCTAGCTCATTGAAGGTGTGTGCCAATGAACTTGTAATTTAAACATGACACGGTAGGAACTGGATTAGGGACATCTGGGTATAAAACCAGGAGCATCTAAAGTGCCAGGGCTGTAGCAAATTCACCAGCACTGAAGGCCAGTGTCCCCATCAAAAGACGGGAGATACAGCCTGAGGGCAAGGTGACAGTGCGGCTGCATAGAAAGTTTTCCCTTTTGCACCACTACAGTTATCTTAGTTATAGGAACTTAATTCAGTTGGCATACAGTTGATTTCATTCAGTGATAAAAGTGTCCAAGGTGACACAATCCAAGACAAAAAAGGCACATGTATATTGAAACAAGTGAGTCTGTTTGGAACATTATATCAGCATAACTATTTTTTATAAAAATCATGCCCCATCTAATGCTTTTTCCAGGGCATCCAGTCTTTGGGTGGCTGTTGATTATACAGCACTGTGTGATAGGACCATCATGTATAAGCATCGATGTGTGTTTGCCTATCCGATAAAATCATATACAAAAATCAATTCTATACAAATGATCTCAATAAATTGGCTGAAAGCTTGCAAGACAGTAACAAATGGACAAAAGATTTGCATCTATTTTGGTGCCATTTACCTGTTAGTGTTAGTTATTTGTCACCAGACATCTCACTTGCATGGAGGATGGATTGTTTTGTTCCTTCTCCCCAAACTGCCATAACTGTGAACTACCATTGGACTCCATTTGAAAAGGAAAAAGTCACTATCAACTGTCCCTCATTACACGTCAGAGTCCATCTGGAACAAAGTTTCTGTTAGCTTCCATAGATTTGGCTTAATTGTTAATTACTGTAAGTAATTAACTTCCATGGATGGAGAAAGATTAAAACAAGCTAAAGAGCAAGACAGTTCCATACAGAAGATGCTTCTACAGCAGCTGAAGACTCCCTGCTTTCACACCACAGTTGCAAAAGTTTCTGGTTTGGGCTTGTAGTTTTCCTTGATGACAGTGGCATTAATAATTTCCAATGGTGACTGACTTCAGAGTGTCAAAAGAATTAGGGCTGTAGTGTCAGAAAATAGGAACGTAAGCCATGCAGAGTGAATGTAGAATTTTTGTAATGTGTTTAGATTTTAAATCCTTTTAAGGGGTAGCATTGCAGGCTTCAAGTGCCCTAGCAAATAATTAATGATAATATGAAATCCCAGCAGAATTATAGCAGCTATTTCATCATGAACTTGGCCATCCAAGCGTGTAAAGAGGGTCCTTTCCACCTCTCAGTCATTGTGAAAAAACCATAATCTTTCCACCAATCTAGCAGGGTAGTCTGATCAGAGACTAAAACTAGAAGAGTGACCCATATTGGCTGTATTTCTTACTCAATATAGAATTAATGAAAAAAATGACTGGACAAATTCACACAAGAAGAATTCTTCAAGGACTATTAAATATTTTGAGAAGTTGGTGAGCTGCAAATACTTGCAGGCTGGAAAAGTCCTTGGAGGGAGCAGCCCTACATGCCTGTCCTGTTCTCATGCTTCCTAGACACCCGCTGTTGGCTGTCAGCTGCTTCTGGACTTGCGTTCAAGACAGCAACTTCAGAGGTGGATTATAATTACTGGTCTATTTTTAGATGCTCTAATTTTGCCAGAAGGCCAAAAGTTGTAATAAACCAGTTTTGGTATTATCTGTCAACTCCAGACAGGGCAAAGGGCCATGAATTCAGTACAGGGGTAGATAATGTAGATATATTAGAATGCATTATTATCTGCAGTGTTGTCTATTGCCAGTTTCATTTTTATTGCATGGCAAAGGTCAGCACCTTTAAGCAGTTCAGAGATCCCAAAGGGTGAAAAATTACCAAGAATTCATCTATTCAGCATATATATGAAGCCATTGAAAAAGACTGTCAGCATGATGCTAGCACTCTCTAATGTACATTATAGGTTTGTTTTGGCGAAGAAGATCTGTCTGTCATTGATGGTGGACAGATACTGAGGGCTGAAATAAGGTGACACCTTATTGTTCTTCAGCTGAAATGTAGCTCATGGTAATAAGATTCACGAGTCTCAGATCCTTACTGGTAACTGAGCTGTACTTGGTTCTGAGAGATTGCAAGAATATTTTTATTTCAGAATGTCTTATGTTATTGCTAGAAAAAATCAGATTCATCCAGACTTCTTCTTTTCAGTTAAGAAGAGGAAGAAAATGGAATTAAATTAGCAATCAATATGGATGAAAAAATGGGTCATTCTTCCACAGCTTGATCTTACAGGCACAGATCGCTCTTATGGGCATCAGACTCAACAGTCTTTGCTGGATCCTTCGGGACAACTTAATCTCAGCTAGTGGAGATTGCACCTAGCTGCTTACTTAGTGATGCTTAAGTGAGCAAACTATTATACTAGTGCTGCAGTGCATTGGGTTTCGATTAGTCTGCAGGCTTAATTAAAGCATTTTGGATATGCTTTAGACCACCTGCATGTTCTAGAACCGAGATAATTTTGGCATCTGTCAGATGATGGGAAAAGAGGAAAAAATACACCACATCAGACAGAGTTCAAATACTGTGTTTTCAGGTAATGGTGCTCTGTCATTTTGGCCCAGAGGTTTTATTCTGACTAGGCTGATGTTGTATCACCTCATTATATTATCTCACATTATATCACCTCATCACTGTTGAGTTTTCACTCCTCATAAGGTTCTGGCCTCAGTGGTGTCCTGTCACAGCCCATTCTCAAGATTGCTTCTCCACTGGGTAGAAGAGTTTTTAAAGTTTGCTACCTTCTGAATACTTTGAATTTCCTTCTTGTTGTGGGATGAGAAGTGGTGGCTAGAAACGTCCAACTGACCTCCTCTCTTGCCTCTCTTGCTTCCCCTGTAATTCATTTCCCATGCTGGTCTGACAGAGGCTGAGATGGTTGCACTTCAGGCCACATTGCAAGACCCGTCTATTACCCTGTCTTTTGCCAAGGAGGCTGATTTGAAGGGGTGTGAATTTTTGTGAGGCCTTGGAAGTGTTACATTGACTTTTCTGTCACTTTTGCTACATTTTACTTTCCATGGGTTACAGCACTGATGGAAATATCCTTATAGTCTATGATAGGCACATTCTATAAATAGCATGTTAAAGAAATTGAAATGTTTTTAAAAATTAAAAATCATCCAAAAGTTTTAAAAATGTAGGTGCTGCATGTAATCAGCCAAAAATAACCACTGCAGTTTTATTTTTGGCAAAAGATACATAGTAAGAAGAAAAACTATGCAGTTTAATTTGCTCCTTGGTATTAGTTCTCATAGTATTTGCCAGTAATGGCAACATTATAATTTGTAGAATTAATTAATGATCTGGCATCTGATTTTGATTCATTAATGCTTAAGCCAGCTAAGTCTCAATTATCCTCTGGACTATTTATTCCTTAACAAGCTTTTAGCTAATGTGATTTTAAAAATACGAAAATAGGCCTTAACTTGCCTTTAAGAAGTGGCAATATTTTAACACTCCTCTATAAAAAAAAGGAACCTTCATATTTTTTGTTCTATTATAGTTATGTTCAAAATTAGACTTGGGGATTCGCAATGTATTCACTAAATATATATTATATTTATATGTACCTGGAACCTGACTTCAATTTAGTCTTGATTAAAAAATGTACTGAATTGGAAACTGTGTAATAAAGGATGCCTAAATCATACTGACCCAGAATAGCTCACTCAGTCAGACAGTTAGCAAATAAGTGCACAAGCAAGCAGATGATACGAGAATTTAAAATTAATTCTATTCTCAGAGGATGCATAGACTACGAGATAGCATCTGATTCTATCTGCAGAGGTGTAAATCCAGAGTAACACCTTGGCTTAAGCCTCGTTACCCTGAATTTGATTGCTTATCCTGCAAATGATCAGAATTGGACCTTCTGTGCCCAAGGCTAGGTTAAAGCAGCTGAAATATCCAGTGCTACTTCATGACATTTTTGTGATGCAACTGAAAGTCTCTACCAATTTCCAGGAATTTATTATTTATAACTAATCCATTTACCAAAGTAATTTAAAGACTCCTGAAATTTTCTCCAAATGGCTGGTATTTTTAAAAGTTCAATCACCACATCTTTTAGGAAAATCTGCCCAATGCAGTTATGTATTGTGCTGCAATTGTGTTATGATAGGGGGCATTCAGAAACTACATCCCCCTTGGATTTGGGATTGTCAGGCACCGGTTTCAGATCTCACCTGAACTGATCTTGGGAAGATGCTTCTGTTGCTGCTCTGTGATGTGATGTTCCTGCCTGCCATCATTCTACCTTCTCCCTGCCCACATCAAACCAGAAATGCGTTAATTACAAAGGTGGGTTAACAAATGAATCATGGATATTTTAACCAAATAATCTTTGTTACACTTCAGTTACTGAGATTCTGAAAGATACTGAGTTACTTCTGAAAGCTTTCAGGCATTGTGTAAATGGTAGAACATACAAAACTGAGCCATCAGTGTTGCAGTATGTGAAATAACTCATCTTCTCCTGAAATCATGCTTCCTTCTCCTAAGAAGCCATTCAGTGGCCTCCCAATACCTGCATGTCAATGTAATATTGGTGCCAGTGTAGTTGTTCTCAGTTCATACTGCTGTGACAGCTAGAGCTTTGCCCACCCTTCTCATTCAAGAAAAGCCCAAGATTAACACCTTCCTGGTTTTGGATCAGTAAATCTAGCTCCTTTCAGTCCAAGCTGGGAAGTCAGTCCAGAAGGGTAGGACTTTTAATGGAGTGAACCATAATACCAGCCACTCTTGAAACCCAAGGAGCTGTTAGCTCGGCCAGCTCCCAAATGGCTACCCCAAAACTACCAGGTGGGGGGACTGCTGAAGTCACAAGCTGTCTATGGTTTTTATAAATCAAAACCCATCTGCTGAATGAGATCCTCCGGCCCACTGAATCTGCTCCGCGATGCTCCAGGGACACAAGGCATCTCTAAATCCAGCTTACGCAGTCGGGGCAGAACTCCTGGGTGGTCACAAAACCAGCTACCAGAGAAATATCAGAGGCAACAAACAAAGGAATCAATGTCCAGTTACTGAAGCATGAGGAAAAGTCCAAGGTACCTGCGTTGTTATGGCAAGAGTTCATTTGGACTAAGAGGTAAATAGAGATGGCTGAGCTCGATCTCTGAAGCTAGAGCTGGACCGCTGGAAGCACAAGCTTTCTCAATTACTTAGAGAAAAGGATTGAGTTGAGAAATCAGAGCAGCCCTGATCTCTTTTAATCAACTGAATGAGGAGGAAGGAGGGGAGGTGGAGGCTTGGGAAGAAAAATATGTAAAGCTTAAAAAGTTCCAGCTGCTGTTCTCTAATGGAGTCTTGGTTCTTCATGAACGGTGGAATAGTTAGGCCACCTGGTGGTAAACAGCAAACCAACAACCTTTGCGATTTCCAAGCCACAATAAATATCCTGAGGCTCAGAGAGCTCCAGGAACTGTCACAGGCTGCGAGCCCTTCATTCCCAGGTGGCTGGTGCGCAGCCACCGCTGGGAGACAGCAACCAGCAATGGCTTCCATCGGCTGCTACGGGGGTGCAGTGCGGAACGGACACGTTGGTCTGGTGTCTGGCCAATTTTTGCCAGGCAGCTGGCTCCATCACAAAATCTTCCACCACAGCCAACCTCTCCTTTGCCTTAGGAGGGAGGCAAAGGAAAAAGCAGTCCAGGACAGCTGAACTTAGGTAAGCTTGTGAAGTAGGAGCTTGACGTGATGTTTTGTTAAGTTGCTGAATTAGTAGCTTTGTCCCTAAATGTAGCAAGCAGGTTTGTGCAAGTAAATCAAGTGAGGCTCACGTGAATGGCTGTGATTACACATTTAGGATTCATATGTTCATGAATGTTCTACAATATAGTCTTCATTTCTGTGTCTACAATTTGTTTCTTCCAGCAACTCTACTCACCAGAAGTACTGCAAAGCATCAAACATAAACGGAGAGGGCATGGAAGGTGCCAAACCTGTTGCGGAAGTCCTTCTACAGAAGCACTTCTGAGTACTCCTCTTTAATATCCAAGAATTTAGCTGAGCTGGACAGTGGTATATTGCCAGAGGGCTTTCACGGATGTGTTCAGTACAGGCAAATGCATATAAAATGAAATTTATTTGAAAATGTAATTCTTCTTAAATTAAGAGCTGTCAGTTGTTTTTCCCAATTCCATCCACTGGAGCTTTAGTCTGATGCTAGTGAAAACAAGTAACCATGTCCAGCAGATGCTGTTCTGCTGAGCATTGCTCCTAGCTGCTCTCTCCTTGCTGTTCTTGCCTGATTCCCTCACAGCATTCCCTAACACTTGAAAACTCACCAAACTTGTGACTCACATTTTTAATCTTATCCAAGTCACAATGTTTATTTCACAGGATGCCCAATTAAACGGTAATTCAATCTGCTCTGGAGTTGTTTCCTTCCCCTCTGGTGATTAGTATAACCTGAATAATGTAGGAAGCACAATAAAAAAAAAAAAAAAAAGGCAGTAAACAACTTCAGTGACACTGGGAGACCAAGCTGCAAGTTTTCCCACTGAAGAGGGAAAAAGGGCACGCACAAAAATATTAACATGGGTCATAATTTCTAATGTTGTCTGACTGAAGAATGGAAGGGAAAATTAGGCTACCTTAGTACGTGTTATGGACATATGACTTTAAGCCTGGGGAAACATGAGTAGGTGTGGGGCTGTGCAAGCCACGCAAGGTGAAAGAAAATCTCTGGCCCTATTTTCCCTGTCGTTTCAAGTGCCTGCTGTTGCCCTTCATCGCAGCTAGTAAAAGTATGCCAGTTCTTCGCATCCTGCCTCCAATGCAAGTGCTGGAGCCCCACGTTGTCAAAGTGAAGGAGCAGACTCCTGCCTATCGCTTGCTGCACTAGTGTCCAGAAGCCCTAAAAACCTATCGGCTATCAGCTCGCTGATTGACTGAAGGGGATTTTTATCACAGCACAGACTTGCATGCTTTCTTGAGGCTTTCTTTTCATCTCCACACAGATATGTCAAGTGCCATGTGATGCACATAGATGTAACTCTACTCATTATCTGCTCCACAAGTGCTCCACAAGTAGCCTTCTGCATGGCTACACTGGAGGCATGGAGGTAGGGCTCTGCATGAAAGGAAGGGGCTGTTTTTCAAAATGAGAAAGAAAAATTAGCTAGACTGTTAAATGTTACCTGGTGTCTAAAAAGCAAGCAAAACCTTTTGGGAAATGCCAAAGGTGAAAACCTGTGTAGGACCTCAGCTCAGAGCTACCTTCCTTCCCAACCTGAACAACTGCTAAGGCAAAGCCAGCCGGGAGTTGAATATCACCGACTACTCAGGAGAAATACCCTGGTTTCAGACCGGCCCTTTGCTCACTGGAACAAACTCAACGCTGATGCAAGCACGGGCAATGCTACCAAAGACAACTCCTCCCCACACAAGTGCTTAAACCGACATGTGCCACTGGTTCCTGACCTTCCCAAAGCATGGCATGCTAGTTACTGAGTAGAGGCCACCTTGTGCCTCTGGGCTTTTCTGTGCAGGTGCTGAGGCAAACCATGAGCAGGGGCCCACGGGCAGTGAGGGGTGCCGGGGCTTCTGCAGAGCCAAGCAAAACCGTGGCAAGGACCCAGAGTCCATGGGCACCTTGTGGGGCAGCTCCCTCCAAAAGCCAGGTGTTCTCTCCACCTTGCAAAAGGAGCAGTTTTATGACTTAGGAAGAAATTTTTCCCTGCGAGCTCCTGCTGTGACGGTGCTCATTACTCTCGGCTGTGCCTAAGTGGCGTTACAAGGAGCTCCTCCAACAACGTGCCCTCTGCCTGCCTGCCTTTTTTTTCCCTCTGAGGGGGGAGAAGTTTGGCACTTGACTTTTTTGGTGATAACACTGTAAAATTGTTCCCAAAGAAATTTTCGATGTGCTTTGCTGAGACTTTCTAAAAAAAATATAGATTAATTGTGATAATTAAATTTCCCTCTGAGTGATTCCTTTGATAAATGGGTCTAGTTAGGACTTTCAATTAAGCACCAGGCCCTGCTGTGAAGTCAGACTGAGCTTCGTGTTGCAGGCATTTATTGCCTCATTTACACAGAGACAATCTGAATTATTTTACATTACACTGTTTTCTTTATCTGTCTTTTTTTTTACACAGGTATTAGAATTCCTATTAACCCTTCTATCAGGGAGCCAATTAAAAAGGTATGGTCAAGCAATTTTTAATTATTTTGTTATGCTTTAAATAAGCCTCCTGGAAGCACAGTACTTGAAATTTTTCTCTTATCCATGCAGCAGTCCTTTGCTGCATGAACTCACTGGTTTGTTATTGTGCAGATTCTCACAGACTCCAAGCTGGAGATAAAAGAATATAAAAATAATATAAAGCGGGGAAGAAAAGACACTGACCACAAAGACAACACTTTGATGAATGGTGGTAATATGCAACAATTCTGGAACCAGCAGCTTTTATGTTTTTGCATTGTCCGAAATTGTGAGTAAATGGTAACTACTGCTTGGAGAATTTCAGTTATCAGGGGTGCATTCCACCTTTAAGGTTGCTATGTTTTAAAGTTATATCCATGCACTCCAGCATGGTTGCATGGTTATTTTAAGTGTGGATTGAAGTATTTAAGATACACAATTTCTACATTTTATTACAAAAGTGGAACTATTTGCTTGTTTTTCTAGTTACTGGTATCAATGGTTACAGTAAAATATCCATGTCACTGTCAATCACTCCTGTTAACCATGAAGAATGAGAGGTCCACTAATTTAATAAAACCCCCAATACTCATCCAAAAGAAGGTGTTTTTAAACAAATCCACACCTAGACACTAGAATTCACTGTCATTGACAACAGAGAAGACAAAGTCTACTAGACTTAGAAAATGGTTTTAAATTTTCATGAGAATTGTGTAAAGCCATCCACAGCTACGCTAGCTAAGGTGAAATTGTAAGGTTTACCAACTGATGTGTTTTAAGCTATAAATCAGAAACTAATTGTCTGACATTAGGGAAAAACATGTTTTTCTCTCCTCCCACACTACCCAACAAAAAATATTTCTTTTATACCATGCAGCATGTTTGAATCTATGTAATGAGAGTATATAAATTTCTGATTATACTTTTGAGCTTGGTTTTGATGCAACCAATGGAACTGATATGCTTCCCAAACAAGAGTTAGTCAGATGCATACTTTAATTCATATTAAACCAAACCTTTCTTGGGAGGTGGGAGGATTTCAAGGGAATCTCTGCCATGTAACAAAATCATGCTATCTCTCCATATATGAATCTAAGCACAGTCAGACCTCAGATTGTCTGCATGGAGCAAGAGGTATTAAAAGAGTTGTGACTACTGAGAACCTGAATAATTAACTAAAATTTCAATGCAATTAATGTAAAGCAAAGAACACAAACTTATTGCTGAGAAATTAGGGTTTGTGGATGATGGAGGTATGACAGTAAATCCAAATGTCAGGCCCCCTCCCCCCCATTTTTCTCCAACATAAAACGGCAAACCCCATGCTACTAATGCAGATTTGTTATGCCCTGGCATATCTAATTTCTTAATCTGGTAAAACAAAAATGACCAATACCAAATAATGTGTGTACATTTTTAAAAACTGAATGCTATTCTAAATGTAAGTTAAAATAAGAACACTGGTTAATATTTATCTAGCATACTCTCTCTTTGAGGCACATCTTGTCATATAGGACTATGCTGTTAGAGTGGTTCATGGGAATGATGTGCATGACTCCTTTTGCTAATGGGAGCTGGGTGCATAGAACAATTCAGCTGTTAGGGCTCTGAGAAGAAGAGAACTTGAATAGCAGGGGCTTGGAGAGCAAAATAAAAAGAAAGCTGCTAAGGGCATTTGAAAATACACTCGCTATTCTTTTTCTTCCTAAGCGTTGCTGCAGTAAACAACTGCTTCGAGATTCCTCTTTAAATAAGTGACATGAAAAGGAAAAAAAGAGCATGACTTTGTATCAACAGCCATTCAAAATGTACCCAGGGTCCCAAACTAACCTTGGGGATAGGAAAAGCTTGCGGGGGGAGGGTGCTGCCAGGGCTGTTGTTTGGGTTGGTTTCTTTCTTTGCTGGCCAGTGGTTTAAAGAAATTATCCCTGGTGGGAGCATTCTGACCCAAATATCAGGGACACTGTGTTTCCTGTGGGGAGTGTATTTAGGCCTGGATTTTAAAAATACAACTGCCTAAAATTAGACTCCCAAATCCATGTAAAGTGCTAAAGAAATGGCCTGGTTTTCAAAAGAATCAAATATCCACGGGCTCCGGGTCAGGGTCCTGACCCAGCAAAGCAGATGTATATTCTCCGTAACCCCCTACCCTGAGGCAACATGATTGCTCATGCATTTAAGGCTAAAGTGCTTAAGTGCTCCCTTAGGTAGGGGTTAGAGAACTTAAACATGGGTGTAGAATCAACTGAGTGCCATCCACTCTTTTAGATCTTGGCCAGAGGGAGGTTTTTTCATTTGATTGTTTTTTTATCACTTTGCTTGTGTAGAACTTTCCCAACCAAGCCATATGCTGCAAAGTGCTTTTAAACACATTGCAAACCTTGGTCCCGAACTCTGCCAAGAAAATTTCCTTTGGAGGGTGGGCTGCAAACATAGAAATCATTGTAGGGCTGCATACAACTCCTAAGGTAGGGCAAATGTATGTACCACACTGGAGAGCAGCTTCTTTTAAAGGCTAAGCTAATAGCAAACTCTTCCTGATGATTAGTCTGAACTAGAAGAACCTGAGATACTTAAAAAGGCCAAACAGCATTCTACACCACACAGCCCTTTCCTAAATGTTACAATGTACATCTGTAAATGGGTAAAAAGATGGCTTAAGGTACTGAACCAGGACACAGAAACCCTGACTCCAAGCCCCACTTCCACCAAAAGATTTATGTATGAGCCTGGGCAAGTCACTGACTATTCACTTCTAAATCTGTAGAAGGGCAATACACCTTTTTGCCTTTGGAGTGAAGGGAGACTAAAATCCATTAGTGATTGTGAGGTGCTCAAATACTAAATTCTTAAGTGCTTAGATAGATCAGTAGAGGAATTTTCCAAAGAGACATTATTGAACAGATCTGTGCATGCTTTTTGGTAATATTTGTCATAATGTGTTGCTGTATATCTCTATTCCTGATGTTTTATTTATTACGAAGTATTAAAGGTTGGGTTTCCTTACGGGAGTGGATTGACTTGGAAGAGTTCCACAGGGAAAGAAAATGTTTTCCACGTTATAAGACTAACAACAGGAAAAAGAAAAAGCTTATGTTGCCATTTGATCAAGACAATAAATAAATACTTTCACCTTGGCCCATAGCATGCCATCTAACTACTATGTTCTTATGCCTGTTCAGTCTCATTAACTGCCTTGCTTTCCACCTACTGTGATTCCTTCAACAAAACCCAAGCCAAAAAAGCCCCAAACAAACCCTCCAAAAAATCATTCAGGCCATAACAGATATAATTCCGTATTTCCCAAATTGAATGTCACTGTGGGATGGTCTCTGTGACATCAACAAAAATGGCATATTACTGTTTAATCATCAAGTCCTGCCTAAGTCTGCCCATTAGTGACAGTAATCAGGACAGAAAAGGAGCCAGGTTACAGACACCAGGGTCAGCTTAAAGCTGAGGAAAGACGGGCATATGACAGGAAAAAGAATTTTAAAGAGTGACTTAGGGGAAGCTGAATGTTTCTCATACTTAAACCAAGGCTATATTTAAACATTATGCTTAAGTTCTCACAGAAAGATTTTTTTTGCTGTATTTTCTGTTTGCTCATGCATCTGTGTTCTTTCAGGCATGTAACTTTTGGTCATATTTTGGCAATCAACATAAACCTGATGATCCTCCTAAGCTTCAGTTCAGAGCAGTTGACAGAGGCTGCATTGCTTTAAGGTCTTTAGTAATTCTCCCTCAGGATGAAATCTTCCTTGGACTGCTGGCTCTGCAGGGGATCAGTACCAATGAGCAAAGCATTTTCACTGAGGATGAGCCTGACTTTACAAACCAGTATCTTGTGTTACAGGTGTCTACTGCATCATGCTATCTGTCCCATTACTCATCCTGGCTTCTCTTATGCACACTGAGGTTTGTTTCCTACGATCTTCTTTTGAGGCCCTTTTTGTCTTTTATTAAGAATCCCTTTGGGAAACAATTCAACAAGTGGTACTTATCTAGCTTTTACAGGGTGATAATCATATGTTTATTTTTTAATAGTATCATTGACTATGTTCTGTAACACAATAGAATACCTTAACGTTCTTAATCACTGTTCTGAAAGTGTTTGGGGAGCTTTCAGATTAAAAAACACTAAATAAAATGTAAGGCCCTATTATCACCCTAAGCATGGCTCAGACTAAAACTTCAACTTTCTGTGGTTTTCATACAGTTGCTTTATATCCCACTTGATACTTGTCCTATATATCCAATACTTTGATAGAGCATTTTTAACACTGAACCCTGCTTTATTACTCCCAGTAATTCCCTTCTGCCTGCCCTTGGCTGGTACTGCAAACCACACAGGCTGAGGTTCTGTGGTGTATTGGTATTGCTAAGGTACTTTAGCTCATTTTTGCATAATTTGGATTCTGATCTGATCCCAAAGATTGCTTACTTTATGACTTATATCAGCCTAAAGAGAGCTCTCTACGGATAACTTTGTAATTCAGAGCCACAGAGAATCCTTTTTGAGTGTTTTGCTATATAGTCCTATCCCCTTTTCTCTCTAGCAAGCACTGGGCATTTCCAGAGGTTGGTCAGAGCAGGCAGTAGAATCAAATAAGCTTTAAACCCATTTTGCTAATAAAACTGAACCCACGTTATCATAGAATAGTAACAATTCATGACATACCCTCGTCAGTCTTCGAAGGACTTACAATAGAAGGGTTACACCCCCTGTGTTAGTTAAAGCAAGAGATGTTCAATTTACAGATTAAGAAACTCAGGCAAAGATTCAGTTTACCACTGGCTATGAAAATAGCTGAGGATTAGGCTGTTAAAGTAGTTTTCTACCAACTACAAAAGGCAAAAGGTGAGGTCTAAGGATCTTCAAATGTCTGTTCTTTTTTCCTCCTTCTTCTGTTTATAGCCCTTCTGTTGCATTTTTCAGAAAGAAACAAAAGCCCATAAACTTTTGCCTTCTTTCCCCCTCTGCCCTTTCCTAGAGGAAAATGACATGAAGCTAAAAGGTTGCCCCTGGATCTGCTCTACACTGCTTGACAAAAAAGAAGAAGAAAAAAAAAAAGGGTGGAGAGCGGATTTGATTAAAGGCATTTTGGCCAGCATTTAGAATGGAACACACAGCACTGCTCTTCTGTTTCTGCCCTTTGCTCAGTTACCCGCAAGACCCAAGCCACATTCATGCAATTTGCTCAGCCCACAGTCTGAAATCAATGAGGTCTATGCAAGAAGAGAGCACCTGCCGCAGGCTGTTACTGTTTTTATTTATTGTCTGTATTATTAGACCACACAGGAACCCTAAAAACAAATATTGTCTGAAGCGCTGTGTAAACATCGAACAAAATGATGGTCCTGTCCCAAAGTGATTACAAACTAAACAGAGGACAAGAGACCACAGATGGATACAAACAGACAGAAAGAGAATAAAGGAAATAAGAATGCTCTGTGCGGCTGACAGCCTCACTAGCAGTCTAAGGGTTATCAAAGCTTTTGCAGACGTCATGGCAAAGGAGAGCTTTAAGGAGATTCTAAGTGCTACCAACATAAATCTGAGGGCGTTTATGCAGGGTACCTTCCAAGTATGAGAGAGAAAACGAGAAAGGGCTTGCTTTGAGCTGAACACAAGAAGATGGTAACTCTGAACAAAAGGAGATGGTCCATTTTAAGGTTTTAGCAGCATTTAAATGTTGCAGCTGACTGCCTTTAACAGTGACCCCCTTTCTGTGCTCCTGACCAACCCTGTTCACTCACATCCTGTTCTAAAAAGGCATTTCAGGACCAAGCACGGCGGAGCTGGAAGTCTGCTCAGGCAGGGCAGTTACTGGAGCTGCTCTGTTCCCTGTTCCTGCCTCCTGACAATGAGGATGATAGGTAGGATCCCAGGGGGCCTTGAAAATGAAGATAGGCAGCTTATGTTGATGTGAGACAGGGGAGGGGGGAGGTAGTGCAGGGATACCAAGAGAGGAGTGACACGTTCAAAGAGACAGGCTGGAAAAATGATCTTTGAAGCAACAGCAGCCGCATGCAGTATGATTAGGGCAAAAGCAAGCCTGCATGTGTCAGGGCCAGAGAAAAGGATGTTGCAGCAACTGAGCTGTTAAATAATGAGAACTTAGGCAAGAATTTTAGCTGCATGGAAAAGTGGGAAAAGATGCCTTTTAAAAGCTGAAAGATTTAAGAATTGGAGGTGGGGTGGTATAGGCAGCTGAAAGATTGAGGATTTACGTGCATGTAACAGAGGTCAGAGCTGATGCTCCAATACAGCCGTGAGTGACAGATAGCATACTATGTTGTCCACAAGGAAAACAAGGTGGCAGATGGCTTGGGGGCACAGCAAATAGTAGCAAGGAAGAAGTTGAGCCATTTTCTCCCTCTTGTCTCCTGTTCTGCTCTTCTCTCTGCAGCTATTAAATACAGGCAACTACAGAGTAGCTGCCTAGGATAAGCCAACAATTCAGCAAAGAATTTAAGTGCAGTCCCATTAATAATTCTTTTCTCATGTGGTTTAGATCCTGCTCGATATACCCATGAGGTTGTGTCTCTCATCTAACTCAGAGAATATGAATCCTTTCCTCCATGCTCAGTAATAAACTGCACAGACCTTGTGCAGTTTTCTGCTGTATTCCTGGAATAAGATTACCAGCAAGATTAAGGCCTCTGGATGTGAGAAGGGAGATTTCATAGGATTAAATGTTATCCAGTCTACTTCTGAAACAGAGGATAAAATACAAGAAAGGACTATGAATTATATTACTGAAAATATGACAGACCATGGTGGTGGTAAAAGGGATAATGAAAGACCGAAAATTTAAATTATATACAGAAATAAAAATCAACAGGGAGTACTGCAGGGCCTACAGTTACCATCTGTTGCCAGAAGAGGGCACTCGTGGCTTTCTTTTATGACGAGAGATTTAAATCAAGATTTCCCTCGGTAGCATTTCCCAGGCATAAATCAAGCACAAATGAATAACCTTTGATTTATCATTCCTAATGGAGATGTACATCATATTGGCGTGTCATCACATTTCAACATTGGCCATTATGATGCCAATCATATAGTAATTTTCTTCCGTGTCATAATCAGCGATGAAGATGTACATTTCCATTCAGTACAATTAGATTTTCACGTTTCTTAATGGTAGCTGAGGGCATTAGGCAGAATATCTGCTTTTGCTGCCTCTAACTCTTTTGTGCCCATATTTTTCTGATATTGTATCCAAACCATTACCCAATCACCACTTTCCTGTAGTTAAATGCCATCTCTGCTCATATGGGAGAAGGTGAGAAAGATTTAAACTATTTTTCCAAGCTGCAGAGGAATAGGTATCAAGATCGTAGGCAAATACACGCTGTTGTAAAATGCCTGACCTTAGCTATTCACCAGCGCTTTGGTGTGCTTCATGAAATCACTGTGGGCTTGTCAGGAGTGACCTAACCCACAGCACGAACCACCGGGCAGGTGTCGGGCTGGGCCTGATGTGATGGTGTGATGATGTGATGATGATGATGGCCAAGCCCAGCAGTACTGTTGGGAATAACCCCCTGGAGAAACAGCTACTGGTGGCAGTTATGAAACTCCACTGTGGGTGCAGGCCTTCTCCTGGATGGGTGGGTAGGTAAGGTGTGTTACCGGCATTTAGAACAGCCCCTGGCTTTTCTACATAACTGCTCTTCAGGGCCAGCATATCGTGGGTACGTACAAGCTGAACGATGGAACACGAGCAGCAGAGTCTTCAAAAGCACCTGGACCTGTCTGCACATCCCCATCGTGCACCTACGGCGGAAGTTTTGGCAGTCAAACGCTTCCTTTCCTGAAAGGATGACCCAGTTTTTTGGTGGCTTCGTGCTCCGACCAGCTGGCCGGGTGGGTAACGCTTGCTCGCAGGGATGCCAGCCTGGCCAGCGGGTAACAGGGACACACCGCAAGGGAACCCCAGCCTGGCCCTAACCCCGACATCCACAGTCTCCGAACGGCGCGGCGAGGCACGGCCAGGCACGGCGAGGCACGGCCGGGCACGGCGGGGCACGGCCGGGCACGGCGAGGCACGGCCAGGCACGGCGGGGCACGGCCGGGCACGGCGGGGCACGGCCGGGCACGGCCAGGCACGGCCAGGCACGGCCAGGCACGGCGAGGCACGGCGGGGCACGGCCAGGCACGGCGAGGCACGGCCAGGCACGGCCAGGCACGGCGAGGCACGGCCAGGCACGGCGGGGCACGGCCGGGCACGGCGCTGCGCACCCCGCAGCGGGCGCCTCTGGGGGCCTCGGCGGGAGGGTGGCAGCGGGGCGGCCACCGCGCCGTGCTCGGGGCAGCTGCTCCCCCGGGGCAGCACGCCGCACGCGGCTTGAATGTCGCTTGCCGCCGCCTCCCGCTTCAGGCTGCGCGCGACCGGGTCAGCAGGCTCCCGGCAAACCTCGCCGCTGCCGCGGGGCTGCCGGGGAGCGCCGCCGCCTGCCGCGCCTGGGCGGGCGGAGAAGATGGCTCCCGCGGGGGGCGCGGGGGGGCCGGCCGGCTGCAGGGGCACTGCGGCAGGGGCGGGCGGCCGGCAGGGGGCGAGCGCGGCCGGTGGCGCGGCCGGCAGGGGCGGGGCGAGGTGCCCGAGGAGGCGCCCCCCGCCGCCCCCGCCTGCGGGGCTGCCGCGCGAAGGCGAGAAGAGGGGCCGCCCCCCGCCGCCCGCTCTCACGCCGCCTTCCCCCTCCTATCTCGCAAGCGCCCCCGCGCCCCCGGCCCTGCAGAGGGGGACCCTTCCCGGGGGGCGCTCGCCGCCGCCCGCCCCGCCCGGGGCGGAGGGCCCAGCGCCGTGGCCCAGGGACGGATCCCCGGAGCCCTCAGCGGGCCCGTAACGGCATAAACGGCGCCTGGAGGCGGGAGCGACCGGGTTGCCTGGCGGCGGCGGCGCGCCCTCTAGCGGCCGCTCGCACCACCGCGCCGGCAGAGCCCCGCGGCCGCCTCAGGCAGCGCCCCGGCCCCTCTCCTGTCAGGCCTGGCGGGAGCGCGGCCGCGCGTGGCCGGCGGGGGGGCACCGGGCCGTTCCTGGGGAGCCAGCCGCGAAAACCTCGGCGAGGAAGGGCTAAAGAGCAGGGTAAAAATAAACACAGCAGCAGCAGCAGCGAATCGCGCTTTTTGTGTTCCGTTTCTCCTCGACCAGAAGGCGCCGTCGCAGGCCCTCTGGAGGGTCTCCCCTGCTAACAGGTCTACTCAAAAGAGGAACGTCGTGAGGAACCCAACCGGTGTGCCCCGAGCGGCTGGTCTCATCCCTCTTGTACCTATGACCCCTTTCTTCTCACAAAGGTCATTTTTTGTGATCAGCCGCAGTCGACGACGATCGTGGCCTCTAAATGGGGCTGTGGGAGGACAAAGCAGCCCCCTCAGCGTGCACTGGCGCCAGGCCTCGCCTGTGAGGGCAGCTCCGTCCTGCCGGGAGGCACCGGGGCACGGCGCTGGCAGCATGGGGGCAGGGGTCCATGGCCGTGCTGCCTGCAGGCCCCTCACCACATAACGTTATGTTCCAAACACATAATGCCTGAATCCCTGTCAAGGAACTGAATTTGCATCCTAGCAAGACAAAATGTGAGTTTTCTGCTTCATCTAGGGAATACTTCCCAATGATGTCGTTATTAAGTAAGCCTGGAGGTTTTATCTATTTATAAAGCTGGAGAACTGCTTTCTTCCTATGTGTAGCAGAACTACGCTGGAAACTCAGGTAGAACCAAACAGGTTTGTGCCTGGATTTAAATCACGGGTTTTAAACGTACCTGTTGACGTTGATATGGCAAACGGCTTGACCTCTTCTACCTCTCTGTCCATAAGCTGTGAAGCTTTGTAGTCTGTCCTCTCGCAGTGGGCAGACCAAAGCATCCTGGCTATAAATCCACTTTCCTGAGTCAGATGGCCTCGAGAATTGATGTGGCCCTTCTAACTGCCCGTGGGTCTGCAGCTGGCTGTAGAGTCACATTTGACCTGTTTGCTGATGAATGAGGCTTTATTTGGGGAGCTTGAAAATGTGCTCAGGTTCAAACAGAATCAAGGCAATGTCTAAAAAGTCTGATGGCAATCCCAGTTTGTTTCCTCGTAAAACATGTTTAACAAAACTAGGATGCCTCACAACAGTAAATATAAACCAGAAAATGTACTCAGCAACCAAAGCCCCAGTCTTCATTGGGGATGACTTAGGCAATTACTTACTTTTAAGATAAAACTTGGGATGAAATAAAAACTACCCTTTTGTCAAAGAACAGAGAACAAATGCAAATTAACGCTGCCTATATAAGGCCATCTTGGTTCCCATTTTGAAGATGGATCATTTTTCCACTTTTACTAGGGTGAGTTAGGGATAACTCCACTGAAATTAGTAGTCACAACAGTGCAGAAGCAGGCTGAGAGAAAAATGAGGTTCTTTCAATGCCTGCTCGATACAAAATGTGTTACTAATGAAAGGCTCTAGCTGCAAATGTTACTCTCAGCTTCGTATTTTCACTTTCAAATTTGTCAGGAGTGTCCTGATTAAAATTGTACAGTTCTGTAGCTGAGTCTTCGATTAAGTTAGAATTATTAGGATTAAAAATGGTGCAAAACTAGAATCTCAGATCTGATCCTCTGAATTTCTATGGAAAGGAGTTTGGATTCAAATCCCTAGATGTGAACCTGCTTGCACGTTTAATTCTGGGTCAGTAGGAACCTAAATTCCTGGTCCAGTTTTGTGTGGGTGTAATCCTGCAAGAGCATTTGATTGTGGGGTTTTATGGGGTTTATGAGTGATAGAAAGTGAGAGAAAAGAGGCATTTCATGACTGTTGATGAGACTAGCTTCCTATTCACAGTCTGAAGGAACAAAAGGCAGTTATTACACTAGTTTTTGTAAATCATTTAGAATACAAGATGCGGGAGGAAAAGTGCCAAAGATCATTCAGATGACTAGAGGTTCAGAAGACCATTTCTATACAGTGTCAGCACAATGGAACTTCATTTTTGGTTAGTTTTTAGGCATTATTTTAACAAACGTGATTAACATTAAAAAAGGAAGTCAGAGTTGCAGGTTAACTGCTTTACTTGTTGCCATTTAAAGCTAAACAAAAATATTAACATAAATTCATTTACACTCTGTTACTTTACCTAACCCCAGGATTTGGCCTGCCATGAAAGCTGGAGAAAATAAAGGGTGCAGAGGCGCAGCTGGTGTTTTGGGGACTGACAGCAAGTAGAGGAACAAAACCATGCTGCTAGCAGTTACTAACCTAGGAGAAGTATTCTGGGCAAAATGTATTACTTTCTGTAAGCTACAGTTACTATGCTTAGCATGTCGGCTGGTCGTAAATTACTAAACCCTTATTCAGCTTTGTCTTTCTGCATGTAGAATTGCTTTTTCAAGAAATGAAGTCAGAGATTGCTTATTTGATACTGTAATTAGTTCATGTGATGCTGAGAGAACATCTGTCGTGTGGTTGGTAAAATTATTATGCATTCTCATTTTCTTTTTCTCCATTTTAGAAAAGTGTGTTTTCTCCTTGTTGAGCTAAAGTACATCTATAAGCTTTCTCTTTCCCTCACTACATCTCCCATCATGGACTAAGGGCATCACCATTATCCTGGAGCAGGAGGAGCCTTGGATTGGATCAGCCATTTCACTGCCTGTGTGTGTCTGTGAGATAAGGACACAGTATTCAGTCTTTGAAAAGATGTTCTTCTGAGTAGCTTCTGTATGTTTCTCTGTGCCTTTAATTTATTAATTTTCACATGTGACACATGTCCAAAAGCCAATATGCTGTATTAGTGCTCAGTCCCACACTACTGACGTCAGTGAGAGTTTTATCAATTACTTTAATGAGCACAGGATTAGGCCTTTGTGATTATACGAAGAACCAATTATTGGATTTTTCTATGAACCTACATTAAAACCTCCTTACAAACGTAACTTGGAGGGTGTGAATCAGAGAAAACATTGCTTTTCTGTTTCAGTTAAAATTTGACTTTGGTACTAAGCCTATTATATTTAGGTTTTGAAATGCAGTGCATTAGCAGAAACAGACACATTTTGCCCTCTACTCCAGCTCCCAGTAATAAGGCGTTGTGTGGTTTAATCTCTTCCTAGGCATTTCTTGCTTAAGGACTCAGTTACTTTCACAGCCTCTATATTGAAAAAGACTTTTAGCATCTTGCATGGTGAGACCCCCCCAATATAGTCTTTACGTAACTCCGTTGTCAAACAAGCAAGCAAATAATATAAAACAAAATAATAAAAAAAGAGAAACAAACCTAAGCTAGAAAAAAGCCTGAGCCTGTGATTTATTCTTCTTGGTTTTATTCACAGTCTTGCAAGAATGACAGCTGTGATGTAATGACCTGGCCTACATATTGCGCAGCACAATACTGCAGATCTTTTCATTTTCCTGTTGTTCCTAATCATTATTTATTATCTGAGATGATTATCAATAATTTCTTATACAACTCTGAAGAAAGCAAGAACATCCTCCATGCCACATAATTTTTGTATTTGAAGTTCAGAGTGTCTAACTTTGTAGCTTTCTGAAAGTCATTAGTCCACAGTGCAGGTGAATGTAATTTCCATGTAAATATAGTCTCTGCATCAGTAATTTATGTTTAAAATCTGAAAGACTAAATATGAACAACTGCCTTTCAAGTACAACCTGTGATGGGGTTGATGCAAAGCTAATATTTTATCCTTTACTCCACCACAAATTCATGCTGATATTTCGGTATGTTCCTGCACATCCAAGTAAAAAGATGGTTTTAATAATCATTACTTTTGTCTTGTCTTCGGACATATTCTGCAAAAGGTAGATACAAGCTGCATCATATTTTGTCTTGGAATAAAAGTTACAGCGTTGTTATGGTGGAGTAGTTGGGGTTGAACCTTACTGGGGCAGGTTATTTTTTGTTTATTGGCATGATAGGAAAATACTATATAAAGTTATAAAAATCACTGAAGGATACAGTAACAGAGTCTTACTGTATGACACACACAAATGAGAAATAGTGTGTCTTCACCCTGGCTAAAACACCATTTCCTAGAGCAGATATTTTGTGTTGGAACATATAAATCTTGTTTTAAGCTGAGGAAACATTAAATAAGAAAGGCTTTATATTTCGGTCCATTAGGATTCAGTATAAAGCTCTAAAGTAATCTCATGAAAGTAGTGCTGTGATCTAGGGGAGAGACACCAGCTTAGGAATCAGGGGGCTTGTGTTTCATTTCTAGCTATCTGTCTCACTTAATAGTTCTGGCCTCTTCATCTCAGCTCTTAGTGATGCCATTTTTCACTGGTTGTCTGTCTTCACTATTTAAACTGTAAAATTGTTGTGACTAGCATTATTCTTCAGTATGCATTTTTACAGTGCTTACCACAGTGGAGCTCTGTGGACTAGGTCAGGCATTTTTGGATCTGTTCTAGCACAAAAATAAGAGTCTCCCCTTTAACTGTATAAAAGGAGCAACATGATGATGTCAGAAAAATAAAGGAAGGAAACTCATATCTGAATTTCTGATACTAATCTTAAATAGAGCAGAGTTTTCTTTATTAATGCCACGTGGTTCAAATGGAGGTATTAACCTAAAATTATGAAGTGAATGAAGCCAATTTATCATTGCTGAGAATATCCATAAGTATATTTGTGCTTTTCTCTAGATGCTGGAAGATGTTACTCAGATTTACACCGAACATGTTCACCTACGAGTTAATGACAAGACCAAATTGACCAAGATGGTTTGGTTGCAAGAGGTCAGATAGGTTTCCTGATAACACCTCAGTTCTTTCCTGCAGCAAACCTCCCAACACCTGCGGTGTCAGTGCACTGACTTTCACATACCGAATCTGGTGCCCTGAAATACCTGAAGTTACAATTGAAGAATTGATTTTCTATTTCTTTTCCAAAAGTAGTTGCATGAAGCAAATAGTTTTGATAACATACATAAATGAGGCAGAAATGTAGCTGAAGGTGATTAATTTGAGACTGTAACAATTCAAATGAAAGCATTCTTCATAACTTTGCTACTGGTAGATTTAAGTTGGTGACTTCACGAAATGTCATCTGAATAACTTGTGCTATTTGATAGACAAGTATAGTTATTGGGTACTACTGCACAATAGCCTTAATAATTTCTTCTTCCAACTCTTTAAATTTCAGCTCTTTTTTGTTTTGTTTTCTTTTTTCCTTTGACTATCTCAGATTATTTCTATATTGGCCTTTTTGCAATTTCCTTCATAGCATCTATTTTTGTGTCTATAAATTTTAGTGTTGACCCCTGGTCTTAGGACATCATTGCTTTAATGAGGGAGGGCTAGATCTACCCGTGCTTTTAGCTACTTTGTGCTGTTCAGCTGATGCAAAGCATCTATAAAGCCATCTTAATCAGTTAAGCCTGCTTTATGGCTGCTTTACGTTGCCAGACCAATACTAAGAAGCCAGAATGAGAACCTGGCCTCAATGCTTCTTTTCTTGTTTCTCTTCTATTTTAGTATTCTTTTCTGTTTTTCTTGAACATATTCCCTTATTCTTCTATAAAATACAGCCAAGTGATTAAAGAGTATTCAGGAGTTGGAAATAATTTCTAGAGTTAATTAAGTAATGTATTCAATTAATAACTCTCTTCGTTATTCAAACAGCCCAATTACCACTGTATTCTTTTCTCCATGGTTCTCTTGTCCTATTTCACAATGGATTTTCTTACTTTCTTTCACAACAGTTTTCTTACTCTACCTCTTTATAACCACTAATGCAGAAGTAAAAACTATCACAATAATCATAATCTGAGTAAGGCAATATAAATACTCTATTTGCCAAATTAACTATTAATTTCTTACTCTTTGCAGTATAAAAATACTTATGCCAGAAATCTTTGCTTACTATTTAAAAGCCAGTGCTTGCTCAGTCCAGGTCTTCAGAGCCCCCACAGCTCATGCATAACCTTGGAAGTGCCTGAACTTTGTCTTAGGTTTTTGTCAGTAAGATCCTGCTGGCATGAGTGTGTGTTTGTTTGTGTGCACATTTAGTGGGGACCCGAGCTAGCAGGCATTCTCAAAGACTCACTGGAGGCCACACAGCACACATGTAGTGGTGATGCTATCACTGCCAGTTGATGACATCTCAGGGATGCCTTCATTACCAGTATCCAAGCCCACAGAGCATTTAGCCAACACTTGGGACATGAATACAATGCTCTTGGGGGGATCTCAATCATCGCAACAAATATGTAACAATGCCAATGTGCAAAGCGTGTTGGGATGAAAGAAGACAAGGGCTGCTCTTCTTCAAAAGGCAGTCAGGCTTCAGAATAATTATATAGAGTCGTTGATGCCAGTGAAAGCCTAATGGGTAGAATACTCAACCGGGAGAAAGCAACATGGGTTCCAGCTCTGCTCTACCAAATGTTTTTGTATTAGATGTTCAGCAGTGGTAGAAACCAAGCCTTTCCTCTTCAGTCAAGCACTCCGGCGTTTCACTATAGCATCGCTCTTGCTCTGCATTTATACTCAGCCCATGCGAGATGGAATACCTTCAAAAGGGATGTTAAAAAGGGTCCTTTTCTAAACCTGGAATAACCTACAGTCTTACAGAAGGGATATTCCTGTGCGAGCCATAGGATTCAACACACATCTACTAAATCTAGTGTTAGTACTCTTATCATAGATTTTTAAGAGCCACCGAGTTTAAAGAAGAAAGGAACCTAGCTGTAGATTATTCTGTGTGTATAGGAACCTCAAGAAAGAATGACATTACTGCTCATTATAACTACATCTCACCTTCACAGATCGTGGAGACTATTGGCATCTCTGTCTTGGGAGCAATACAATGAACATCAGTGGTTCATAAATTACTACTTCCAAGAATGCTTTCCTTAGTGGGCAATGTTGGATTCAGAAAAAATTTACTTCTCAGGGATTTTTTGAAAATGAGAATCTTTTCCATCATGCGCTGATTCTTCTTTGTATGGATAACAGATGTCAGTATAGTGACAATAAGTTCATCATACTCATCTCTCTGCAACACCATCAGCTTTGATATCTTTTTCAGACACAGTTTATCAGCCTTTTAATTCCAAGTCAGTGATCTATATGTGGAGCTACCTGTATGTTTCTTTTTATATTGTCTCTTTCCCATCTTGTCTCATAAAAAATCACCACTACCACTTCTTTCATTATCCCTCTATGCTGCACAGCTTGCACACAAGATTTTGATGTACAGTGCAACGTTTTCTCATTTTTCCTCTTTGTCCCTTCTGCAGAGATTGCATCCATCAATATTAACATTTCAGCTCTCTGATTTATCTCATTACATTTCTGCATTACCAGCCAAGTCATAATTTCCTTCCTGTAATGTCACTTTGAGCTCATTTCCCATACACTCTGCATGTGTATATAGACAATTACCGGGTTTATTGCTTGCTTCCTTCCTACTGGCCTTGGCTTTTCTCCTTTGTCTTTATCTTCCAGCATTCAATATTTATGGAAAGAGCTCTGCACTGAAATCTAACATCCCAGTCTAAGTTTGTAGCTGCCTGAAACAGCACGACAGTACTAGCCTCCTGCATTTTCTTGTACTTGGGTGGCTGTTTTTTAAATATTAACTGCCTACCCTTTCCACAAAGAGCAGGATTCCGTCATGTATCCAGTCCCATCTGCTGTGTAAGGTCCTAACAGACCACTAGAGTTGTACATGTGAGTGAAATCATGCAGAGGGCAGTGAAACCATCACCCACCAGTTAAAGGTTGCTCATTCTGCAAAACAAGAACAAGGGGAAACAAGAACAAAGTCAGAACACTGACTTGGCACTAACAGTTTGTGAGAAGACACTTCATAAACAGTGACCTCCTGGTGGTTTGAAAGGAAATAGGTTGCAAGGAGGACTCCTTTTTCCAAGGACAGCAAATCTTTCTCTCTCAGAAGGCCACGTGCACCACAGAGGCCTCCTGTCAGGAAACAGCCCTCTGTACCTTGTGGCTAGAGGGGCAAATGCAGCAGTTGGAAGTGATGCCTAAGGGGGTGCACAACTCCCTCATGCCTGCAGGCCAGTCATATGTGGACACACACAGGGGAGACGAGGTTATACTAGACGACTCATACCATTTCTGTCCTACCTGTTCTGGAGGTAACTGACCATACAGCTGGAGTAATGTCCACAGTGTGTCCCTGCTGCCCTGATAAGGATGGCGTTTTAAACCTTGGCTCTATGTTTTGTCTCAGTGCTCATATAAAACTTTAAGCTCAGTACTTGGGCATCCACACAGTTCCCCATCCTCAGCTGAATTCCTTCCCAAAACTTCAATGCCATAGCTCCACTCAATGAAAATAAGGGCTCAAAGCACTCTTGCAGCCCCCTTTTCCAAAAAGTGTGTTTATTTCATTGTTCACTAGAGGGCAACGTTGGCTTAAAAATCAGTTTCTTTGCCCTCGGTTACACAGGAAAGGTGTGTTAACACCAACACGGACAGAGAGAAAATACACAAGAAATACCCAATATGCTGCTCCAAGGGCAGAAAAAAATACGGTCTCTATGGCCATGCTAAGGAAGTTTCTCAGACTGTAACAGAAATCAGTGACTATAGAGTGGGGATGAGAGAAAAAAAATGTTTGGAGAAAATAAGGTTCTCATTCAGCAAGGTATTTAAACGTGCTTTATTAATCTGAAGCAGGGCTTTAGCTCTGTTGTCCTCAACCAGATTAGACATTGTTTAGACAGTATTTTAGATATATTATGTAAAAGCTTTGCTGAAAGCTAAGGACTCAGGAAAGGTTCCTGACCTGGTAAAAGCCATTCAAATGAGGGAGAGACTGTAGGTGGGCTTCCTCTGTTCTTGGGGAGACCAAAAGGGATGTGGGAGGGATGTGGGCTGGGCCCTGAAGAAGTAGACTCTTGGGATAGGAACCTAGTATGCAAATAAATAACTTAGAGGGAAATGGAAAAGAGAGACACTAGTGAATCTCGTGGCGAGAAGAGCTAAGTGAAAGTTTCTTGGTAAGAAGAAAGTCACAGGTGTGATCAGAGCCAGCTCTGTGGTCGAGAGTCAGTCCTCTTTGGGCTGGTACAGCAACTGGCACAGAACGGAATTTCTCCTGCTTTTGTCTGACAGTTTTTACTTGTCTTTTATCCCCGCTGAGGGAGACAGCTGCTCTTGTTTATTACCTTTGCTGCCACAGTAAGATTTTTATCCCTTCTCCCTCATAACACTGACGTAATTATGTCCCCAGAGAGCCATGCACGCGGTCAACAGTGTGAGCCTGCCAAGCCTTTCCCAGTTGGGCTGTGTGCTCCCACGGCTGCAAACTGTGCTGCTGCCCACCCATTACCTATTACAGATACTTGTGCTGCGGCCCACAGGGTAAACAACAAACAGGCTGTGTGCCCACTTAGCAGCTGCATGCTGGTAAACAAATTGGTGTTAGAAGTACCTGAAGACCCTTTTGATAACAACAGCATGGCTTGTCAGTGGTTTATAATACAGTGTTATAACAGGATTTGAAATAAGAGGCTAGATTCATGCAGTCCTCTGTGGGGAGCATCCCTTCGTGCTAGTCTGCGTTGCTGAAGAGATGCAGGAGGAGTGGGACATGTGTGCACCCTGGTTCAGGTGGTGTTGGTTAGCTGGGGCTGGTCAGATAAGCAGCAGTTGTGCCTCATCTGCAGTCGCATTGATCCTGCCTCAGGGCTGCGGTGGCAGTGACAAGCACGGCTCAAGTGCCTGGAAGCAAAGCGAGCCTGTTGTGTTGCATATCCTGTGTGAAAATCCTCTGCCTCACTGCACTTCATCTCATGGAGTTCCTCTCCCCTGCTAAAACCTGCAAAACAGGTTGCAACTGCTGCCTCTCTGCTACGTGGCCCAATGCATGTGCCTGCCTGCCATGCTGCATCGCCAAATGCTTCAAACACCTCCTGTCCCCCTGCACACCCCCTGGCACTCAGAAATGGAAATGTTTGCAGTAGGGTGGAACTATAAGAAATGATGAGTGTGATATTGGCTTAGGTTACTGTAATATTCCCATTCACTTTGACTAAAGAGCCCCTAATATCAGAGTGCCAAAACCTTACAAATCTGGGAAAGCCACTGTCTCTCCTTAAAACTGTCTAGCCACGTACTCCTCCACAAACAGCTCAGAAATTTGGTGTTGGCAAGTGTTTTGCACAGCCAAAGCATGCCTAGCGCCATGTAGAAGCCAGAAAAGCCCCCTTAGATAATACTAAGGGGTGTGAATAAACAGATTTATCTAAATCTGACTATACCCTGTATTTGACTCCTTACTCCACCCATACTCCCTCTCATTTATCTTTTTGTGGACTGGAGAATGTAGGAATATATGTCTTAAGCCAAAACCTCATGCTTTTCCCACAGATGAAAAAAGATCAATCCATGAATCTAACAGCTGCCTTGCTGCGTTTGTTCTGGAAATGCAAAGTGAGCATACTGGCTCCATTCTGCCAAGAGGCACCAGAGCTCAAGCCTATGGGAACTCTCACATTGAGAGGTAGCGAATTTGATGGAAAAATGCAGCAAAGAAACAGTTCTTGGGACACACAGATCCAGTTCTTGGAAGGTCAAGCCCTCATTTGCTTACCTACTTGAAATTCACAACCTGTACAGGATTTTGAATACGAAGTACCTGCTTATTGTCTCAGGACTGCGGCAAGATATTCAGTCACTAAACACGTGTGAATACAAACTGTCAGGGTGGGTGCTTCCCAGGGTAGCAAGCTGGTGGGTGGCTGCTGCTCATGGCCTTGTGCTCTGCAGAAATGTCATATGAAGGGTGACCCTGAAAGGCAGATTTGGCTTCTCACACTGCCACCAGGGACTGAAGGTGCACATGGTGCTGCACAGAAGCACGGCTGCTGTTGCACCTCATTAAAAGCACAGAACATAAGTGGCCAGTAACACTGTTTTGAAAGGAACCCTGAGAAAAATACTACTTGGTCTGAGGCTTTTCAGAAGGGTGCAATAGCAAAGCCACCCAAGGAGTTCCCCATATGTTGCTTGTAAGCAGTGTGGGAATGGTTTCATATATGCAGCAGAGCAGATTTATGCTATTTGCTGCTGAATTATTGTGGCTGATACCAAGCACTTCCAGAGTATAATTTGTGGGTCAGATAGCCTGTTTAATAGCCTATCCATAATGTTTGATCACATCATCACTGTTTAGAGAGACTAATGCACAGGGATTATGCTTCTAGAGCCAATACATTGGGCTCTTCAGATTGCATGCATAATAATTCTCTGGGCTAATAGCTGTCAACATACATTTATTCCAATAATACTGACTGCTTACTGTTTTGCAATTCCTTAGCAATACAAAGATTGATCAGTTCAGCTACTGTGGTGACTTCCTCAAAGAATCAGGAGTCTTAAAACATAAACGTTGTCACAAACAGAGCCCGGATCTTTGGTTGATAGCAAGCTGCTGTGAAATACCATCTTTAATTTATGACAGTTGCCCTCCGTTTCTTCCTACTCATACTCTTTTTCTTATGGCTGAAGCAAAACCATATCATCAGAAGTATGAAATCTGCTTTCCCACTTCCCTCAAAGGCCCATGCACATCAGCTAGTGCAGGTGCGTGTGAAGAGTTCCCAGAAGCTAACTGGAAATGCACATTCAGCTGGTAAGATCAAGGGGTGCCAGGGCCAGCAGTCTGACTGGGGAGGAGGCAGGAGCCAGTAAGAAAGCTCTCTTCACCCCCCGCTTCCTACTCACCTCCATCATCATCCTTCTCCCCCAGTATAACCTTTTCATTTGCTGCCTCAGATGTGGCAAAGCTTTGTAGCGGCCATTTCAGTCAACACTTTCAAGGGGGCTCAGGGGGACTGAAGTCAGCAAAGACAGAAAAGGGGGGTATAACCTATGGCAAAGAAAGCGACAGCTGCCACAGTCTTTCATGTCACAGGTTTTCAGGCTCCAGAGGGGAAACGTCTTGTAAAAGATAACCGTGTATGTGTATTTCCAGAAGGTTTGGGGGTGTTTGTGTTCCAGGCAAGATATCTCAGCTTCTTTATTAACACTGAAAACAGGATGGATTCACAGAAGCTGTAACAGCGAGTCATCTCATGCTTTGCTTTGGTGACAAAAAGCTTGCCAAGGCCAATAAGGGACAGAGGCATGCACCCCTGTTGCTGAAGAAAGTCAGTATCAATACTTATTTCAGGTATGCACAGTTGCCTCATTAAGCGATATGCATTCCTTTGAAATGTAGGGCTTTATGCTGCATGTGCTCAAGAAAACAAATTAAAAATGCTATGTGTGCTCTGGGTGGAGTCTTGTTCCTTGCTTTCCATTTGGAACTTACTTCCGCCCAGTTCAGATATACTGGATTCATGTCACTTACAGAAGGAAACCTCTCTCATTTTTATTTTTCACAAGAATGACAAGGTTCTTTAAGCAGACATAATGCTATTTTTTGTATTCATTTTATGCAGAACAAATCTGTCTGGCATAATTGCTAGGGGTTCTTTTCATACAATTTATAACACAGATGATCGAAGTGTCCCCTACCTCAGGGAGAGGTTGCCATAGCATATATCTGCTAAAGCCAGGCAGAGTATTTGACTGATCCTCAAACGTCCTCACTAGTAGAAACACTGCTATTATTCTCAATATAATCAATTACTGTACTTTAAATAGTATTTCTGCCAACTAAACTCATACATTTTGTAAAATACCACACTGGAAGACTCTTTAACAAAGTTTTTTCTGTAAGCCTCAGTTTCTAAGCACAGATTAGTCTGGGTGATGTGTTTAACCTTTTTTTTTTTTTTTTAAACTAGTTGTTAAGTATTAAAGGCAAGAGTTACTAAGAGGATACAACTGGTTTATCTTCCCTAACGTCCTATGGCTGTTGCCAGCAACCATAATGCTGAACTGGAGGTCTTTGAGTCAATTCTGTACAACAGGCTGCTGCATGCCCAACACCCACAGTGAGGATACGATATAGGCTGAAATATTTTTACATTTCCAAGTGAACTGTCTTTTACAGAGAGTCCAACTGGCATTTCATCCTCAAGGTTATGTGCAGGCAGAAGGAAAGCTTTGTGGGCAGCATGGTACAGGCAGGGACACACTGCATGCCCTCTGAGGCTTTGCCGTTTGCTAGACCTGTAGTTCTTTTTGTGTGTCTCTTTTACAAATGAAATGAAACAAATTCACTTGGGAGAATCAAAAAACAGCAGGGGAACCAGGTTTGTGAAGATCCTTAATTTCAAACATACATTTCTCCAACAGCATCAGAGGAAAAGTGAAACATAACAGCTGATTTATTCTTCTGAAAGCGTCCATTTTGCTGTGAAAGCCTCTATGTAACAAAGCGGTGCTACACTACACTCACAGAGCAGAGAGGAGAGTTTGAGCACATTGTTTTCTGTTCCCTGTAACATCTTATTTTTCTGTGAAATAATGTGTAGGGTGGCTATTTTACAAAATGTTTCTAGCTGGCTCCTGTGCTTGCCTATGCCTGCCTTCCCTGAAGGCACCCAAAGCGTGGCCCATGCTGCCTTTCAGTCCCCATGCTCTCCCTGCCATCCAGCTTTGGCACAGTCTGGAAAACGAAACACTTCTCAGCACCGTGGGTACGTCCCCGAGCCTCTGCCCCGCTCAGGATGCTGTCTCTCCCAGGGCCTGTGGGGCAGGACAGCAGGGGGGACCCAGAGGCAAAGCAGTGGCACCCATTGCCCTAGGGCCCCGGTTATTGTGGGGGGCACTTCGGAGCCAGGTGGGTTGGTTCAGCCCGAGTCAGGGCTGCAGAACCTCCCACCGCAGGCACAGGCCAGATTTCAACCCCTGTGGCAGCGGGAACTGCGCCCCCGAAGGGGTTTGCGTGACTGTGCTGGGGAACGCTGATAGCAGGTAGAGTTTAATGTGGATTTTTTGTGCCATGCTTCATTCCCAAGAGCCGTACCTGAGAAATGGATTTGTGACACAAGAATAACACAGTTTTCCATTCCCTTTGTCTCTCTGCAAGTGAATACAAGTATCTCTAGATGGTGAAGATGCTAAAAATCATTTATTCTGCTTACCCTTAACTAGCCTGGAAAGCATTCACACCAATTTCTTTTTATTTTCTCATAACAAAGATCCACAGTGACATCTGTGATTCATTCAGTAAAACACTGTCTGGTGAAGATAAAGTCACTATAGCTGACATTATCAGCATGGGCCACAGGTAACTAATATTAACTATTATTAGGATTTTATCCGACAAGGACCTTGGCACAAATTAAACTCATGTTTCTCCCACCTTGCAGGAGCAGCTCAGTGTAAATAATGTAAGTTTACCCATCACTGTCAGTGGGTAAAGGTTTCTCAGCCTTTGAGCTTATACTGCATAATAAAACACAAGACACACAAGAATCCAGTGGTTTTGGCAAGGGAAATCAGAGAGATAAATTGTGATAGCTTTCACAGATAATTAACAAAGACCATTTCTGATATGTTTTGAAGCACAGTTACTGGAATAGCAGGACCTCTGAGCTTTACATCATACTCTCGTGAAATGCCACCGGGGATCTAAAAGCTATAGAATGAGATCGGGAGACTTTCCTTGGCATTTTCTTTCCCAGGAAATCACAGACTGTTGAAACTCCAGTTCAACAATGGTTTTACTGGAGCAATGACAGGATCATAACAGACTATTTACAGAATATTGGGAGTGTACTTCCTGCTTGATTGAGAGCTCCATCTCACCTTTGCCGCTGCTTTGGCAGCGGCACAAGATTTGCCTGAGCTGTAGCTCAACCAGCATGAAGTCATCCACCAAGTTCAACAAGGGGCAACCAGCAAGACTTTCTGCACCATCAGCAAAGCTCTTTCTGGTTCTTCATTGTCCAACAACTTCTTCATGAAGAATATAGTCAGTATTTTTTTGAACAGAAGTCACAAATTCATGCATATTACCAAACAAAAACCACCACACTGACCTGTGGCAACTTACTATGCCTATTTTGTAACAAGAAAAATCCATCAGGTAGAGCCTTTTCTTTTTCTCTCATTAACTATGCAAACATTTTGGTTAGAATAAAAAGAATTATAACTAAAATAAATTAAATGTAAGTTGTGGAAATACAGTGACATTTATCACTACTAATGAATTTCTGGGTGTTGTGTAGGGAGTCTGTATGAAGTGACCATTATCTTCCAGTCCTGAGACTGAAATTTTATGCAACTTGCATTATGGTGCCCATAGGAATGAAGGACACTCAGAAGTCCTCATGTAGCAGAAAAATTCTATTTCCCCCATGACTAATACACTCAACTTTGAAATGGATGCTGGTGTTTTGCATTTCAGAGATTTGTGTCTACCTCCCAAAGGAGATCATTACTAGATTTAACAACAGCAGAGGTATATTTTCTTAAATATATTCAGCTATCATTGTAGTATTTAGGATTTATTTTTTTTTAAAAAGTGGCTGTCTCTTAGTCACCAGCTGAATTCTGTTAGCAACAGTAAATTGAAACTGTCATTGATTTTTCCCACTTATACAGTCAAATGACTGAAGTGGAAAAGCACCTAGGAGGCATCACAAGACTGAAGGTTAAAACAGATCAGAAAACTTATTTTCTGTGATGGAAAGCAACACTGGGAATTGGGCTTCACTTTCCAAATGTTTTATGTACACCAAAAACTTGCTCAAAGCTGGACATATAAGAGAAATAATGGTAACAGCTAAAGAAAAACTTCTTCTGCAAATGTTTGGGCCAAAGTTTTGCACTGACTTTCAGAGCTGGTCTAACAAGGGTGTATCTGGGTGAGCATCTCTTAGGGCAAGTCTTGGTTTGACATTTCCAGTTCACTGTGTGAGCTGAGCGCAGGATGCAGAGCAAAACCCAAAATGAGTTCCCTGAACTGGGGAACGTGCCCTCCTGTTCTTTCAGCATGAGCCCTCCGCATGGCAGGAATTGGAGATCCCTCTTCCCCACACCGAGCCCCCTCCCCATTGCTCTCTGCTAGTCCCTGGCTGGGAGCTGAGGCAGCACACCCTCAACTGATGACAGCACCACTGGTCTCTACCAAGGGCTGAGAAGCTGAAAAAGGCAAGAATGAATAAACAACTGAAATCCAGGGGAACACGAAACACTGCACTTTTATTGCTGACTGTAATAACTGTCATCACTGTTATTTATAGGTGTCAGGTTGCCAGCTCTGCACAGCCCCTGCGCAGCCTGGCCAGAGCCACGGTGCACACTGCCAACAGCTGCCAGCCAGCAGCTGCCTCAAAGCCATGGCCATGCAACTTAAAACGCAGCCTGCATAGCCATTTCTTACGTCCTCTGTGTTTTCTCCTACTGCTGCTGTGCCGTGTGAGTGGGCTCAGCCTAGCACATGCACCAACACTGCCTTCTCCTGCCCACAGCAGTGGGGAGGGGGCCGTGCCTGATGGAGATAACCAGCGCCAGTGTTCCCCTGCCAGCAGTGGGTTTCTGGTTTTGAAACAGAGACAGCAGAGGCAAAGCAGGAGTCTAAATCAAAGTGCCTGCTGTATTTCAGCAGATCCCAAAATTAATTCTGGATAATAAACATGGCCACAGAAGTTGTAACTTCTGAGTATCATTTTTTACAAATATTCACAGCTCTTTTCACGATGTATTCTTGTGCTCACAGATCTTGAGCTGTACCAAAAGAGGATTTTACTTTGCTTGTCACCTTGATGCAGGCAAGCAAGCAGATAAAAAGCAAAAGAGACTGCAGCTGGCAGTAAATCATGAACTCTGTTTATTGTTGTCCCTTACTCAGGATTACAGGGAAAGAAATCTCCAGTTTAGAATGCTTTCACTACTTTTAGTTAGCAGAAAACAACGCTAGGAGGCTTTAGCCACTTTGAAAGGCTAAAAGTAAACCATAAAGCACAGTGCTACAATTGCAAGGAATGCAGGGGAATGAAATTGTGTTGCCTGATGTGAAATCACATACTCCACCATTTTCTTAGCTTTAGTTGTAACATTAAGTAACATTTATCCTAGCTCCTGTTAGATCTCAGTGGGCCACTGCAGCGTGTTTGACAAGCACAGTGGAAGATTAAATTTGCAGGGCTTCAGTTTGCCTGTACTTACACCTCTCTTACTCCATTCCCATCACAGTGTATTTCACCAGCTTGGGTGAGAGGACAGTCAAGCCCCTGGTGTATTCCTCAGACGGTTATTTCCTAAGGGCTCAGTAGTACACGGAAGGATAATAATTCTTCCAGTAGGTGCTGGTATAAAGTTAGATGTCCTGTGCAAATACCGTGTTGCACTGGGCTGCAAAGTTCTTATACTAGAGGAATTGCAGTCACTTAGTTTGAACTGTTTGAACAAGCGTGTGCTGAATCCCTGCAGTGTGGTGGCCCTCACTCTGACCTACTACCTTTGTCTCTGCTGAGCTACAGGAGCATATCTGTCCCTGTACCGTAGACTCAATAGTTAAAATTCCAGTACAGTATTTCCAGTAAGGGCTGTCCCTGCACCTGCTCCCATCCCTAGACCATGCTGACTCCATTTACACCACAACTGCTTCCACTGACTTTACCACTCTGCAGCCAGGTGAGTGAGAACAGAACCAGACCTGGACTTTAACAGCTTTTGTTACACCAGCAAAGCAAGCAAACGAGTTATTTAGCCAAATCACTTTTCCTATTTTAATGTCATCTGAGATTACTTCAATAGAACTACCTCTTCTACTGAAGCTCCTATAGATGAAAAATTTCTAATTTGTTCCTGCTCTGATGACTGTGAAGGAGGGAAAAATCTGCAAAGAGTTAAATGCAAGGTATGGAGTGGTGAACCCATTGTTATGATATATGAGATCTGTGATATGTCTATAAACAGGCTGAAATAACTAATGCATTATAGAAAAGGAATGTAATCTGAAAATTAAAGAAGTTGACTTGTGTGTTTGTCTTTACTCTTTGAAAAGAGTGCTGCTTTTTATTTTTTGATGTGTTTTTCTCCATTTACCTTGATTTTTTTTGTTTTGTTTTACAAATTCAGTTCTTGAAAGTTTGAAAACCATGGGAAACTTGTTAAATGCTGAAATAGGAAGGGCCATGCTGAACTACCCAGGAGGCTGGATCAAGAGGTGGATAGGAAAAGATTCCTAGGTACATTACAAAAATGTATAGTTTAGGCATCTAGTTAATTCCAATAAATAACAGACAGTAGAAAGAATAAAACTTCATTAAGTATTTCACAGTTAAGAGATCATAATGCATATGCTCAGAGGTATCCAGATGGTCTTCCTGCAAGAAACTGGAGATGACCAGCACTAACATTTTAATGTCCAATGGGATATTCCAGGGCCAACAAATACTCTTTTTAAGCTACCTTTTACACACTGTAAAGCAACTAATAAGGTGACAGGCTCAATTAACAAGAATTCTTTGCCAATCAGCTTTAAGACTCACATTATACTTTTGCATCCATGCTATTTATTCAGTCACATCACAACACAACTAGGCCAAGTAGAACAGAAAAGGTCCTGGCTTAGCCTCCTTTACTATACCTTGTACATTTTTCATTTTCTTAGTCTAGATAGCTTAGTCTGTGATCACCATATGACAACTACTGCTAGAAATAGCCAGTTCCTTTTGTTCAGCAGGGAGGTGGAAGACAGGGCGAGAGAAAGGACTTTGGATGCTGGCCAGGTCCAGAAGAGCCCCACTGAACTCTGCCATAAGAAACGGTGCGATGTTTGTCATGGGCCAAAGCGCCCAACACTGGGTTTATGCTGGCTGGCTGGAGATGTTTTGATGTTTGGCATGTAATAACATCCTGCTAAGACAGCTGCAGCTGTGAGCATTACTAGCAGTACAAGACAACCTTCATGCAAGGTTGTCTGCTGTTCTGCTGTTGTTTCGGCAAGTAGATGCTCTGCTGTGTCTCTTGACTAAGTGTAGCAGGATGTTGCTGGAGCTCAGAACTGCATGCACTGACTCGAACATCTGTGTTTCCGTAAGATGCCCATACCCCTTGGCTGCTCTCCCAGCCTTCTGCTGCACGTTACTGCCTGGCCTCACAGCAGGGGCAGCAAAAGTAGAGCTGTGCCCACTCATACCTCAGCTGCTGCGGTTGCAACCTGGTGTTTTGTGCTGAAGCATACTTTCAGCTAAATAGCTACAGCAGCATGTGTTGGGACAGTGAAGGTGATGTCTGGGGTCACAGTTCTATCCTGCTTCCCTTATGGGGTCACTCATTTCTGGGGGACAGATGGCCAGGAAGAACCATATCTTCAACCACTTCACAGACATACGCAGTCCCTTATCGTCACACTCAGCTGTACACTGACTTCAGCTGCAGGAGAGTAAGAGGGAGGAAATGGGGAAACACAAAGTCCCTGCTTAATTTGGCCACATAACACTCTGAGACACACCAAAAGGTTTGGAAAGCTCTCATTGTCACACCTCTTGTTCCAGTAAACAGACTTTTCTTACAGTAGGCCTGATCATTTCAGCCTTTTTTGTGATGAATAGCTCCTGAAGGTCAGTGCTTGACCCTGTTACCATCTCTGAATATTACTTTTCTGCAGAAGCAGCTTTACTGTGTCACTACGCCCGTTCCTGCCCCGTGCAGAGAGACCTAGGGAACACACACATACTAATGTCCTACTCAAAGGCAAGTGTCAGAATAAGCCTCTAACATTTAATCTGTTTGACTAAAGACCAAAATCTGCCAAAGTAAATGGAGTTGTACCAGATTGTCTTAGGGAGAACTGAACCGACTGAACCTCTGAACCACAATAAAATTAATCTCAGTTAGAGTACTATGCTAAGAGCAGCAGCAAGAGATAACACAGTTTCAAATACGTTCCATATAATGTGAAGTACTTCAGAATCAAATACTAAGCAGCCTACTAAACCGGAATACCTATGATATTGCTTGAGAGTCTGATGTATCTGCTGGTCATATTGGATTCCAAAAGGCTGGATTACCTCATAAGCAGTCTCTGCTGGCTAGAGAGGTATTCAGCCATGAAGTAATGATTAAACAAGTGTTAAATAAGATAAATATGAATTTTTCAGGCCAGAAACACTAATGTATGCACCTTCCTTAATATAGTTTAAGGGCCTTATTTTCCCTGATTCCCAAAGAAGTTAGTGTAATGATTACAGTCTGAGATTATGTCCTGGGATCCTCAGTTACCAACTATGATGTGAAGGAACCATCGACCCTGATGGTTTGGGCCTGTCTAATTTAAAAGCTTGGTTTCTGTTCATGAGGCTCTGTTTAGAAGATTTGGATGCTAAAATGTTTCCTCTCCTACCTCTTTAATTCATTGTCAAGTTTGAACACTTTAGCACTCAAATTAAGAAAAGCTATGACAAAGCTGAATGTGCAGCCTTAATTATAGTTTGGTATGGATCATATTTAATACACACTTCTACAAAGGCACATTTTATTCTCTAGTTCTGTAACTCTTGGTGTTTAGAGCTAGAAAGTTTCTTTAGTATTACCCAGTTAAGCTTTAAGTATAATGATGCCTTAGCTATGGATATTTGCCATAACATCCCACACTTTCATTCCAGCTCTTTTTAATAAGAAACAGATAATTTCTTCCAGTGGAGCTACTGACAGAAATCTGTTTTCACTTGGCACTTAGGCCAGAAACATTATTGCCACTTCTGTCATAATTGGTTGCCAGCCTCTATTACTTTGTATCGGTCTGAGACAAACCTAATTTTTGAACGCTTTCTAAATCTCTCTGTTCAAATTCAGCCTAAAATGAAGCAGAATTCACCCCATCTTTTTTTTTCCTCCAACACACCCCTGAACCATATAAAAATAGCTCCAGTTCTTTTACAGTTCAGTTTTCTCCCTGTGGCAGACTTCGGTTCAGTTCACTGCTACACACCTCCAGGGCCAGGCCCAGCAGCACAGCTGAACAGAATAATAAATACTGTGGGACAAAAAAAAAAAAAAAAAATCATAGCACAGCTACAACTGCTCATTATGAATTTATCTCTGGTGCTGCTTATCTACTGGTCCCAGCCTTCTGTCCCATCCCAGCCAAACCATCTGCACACATAGCAACAGCAGCCACCCAAAATACGTGGCTGCCATGATGAGCTCTGAGCTGCACACTCCTGTACCGCTCCTCAGAAGTCAGGGGCTAGCTTGCTTTGCAGCCTGCTTGCTTTCCTCCCCATTTGTTTTCAAGGGGATAAATATGCAACTGGTTAACTGCAGGACAGATCGATATGGTTTGCCATCAGACTCCCTTAAGGCTTTTGACTAGTGCTGTTTTACTGTCCCCGTCAGAAGTATCAGCAACATACATTGAATCTGCAGGCATGGCACAAGGCTGGAAACTGGGAGACACCAGCTTGGCCAGCAGTCTGCAGCACGACCTTGGGTAGCTACTTCAGCGTATTCAACTTTCATTTCTGCTTCTGCCCTTTGTCTATTGACTCCGGTTTTGATAATATAATCTGGGACAGAGATAACCTCTTACTGTACTTATAAATGGCATCAAGTACAGCATGACTGGAACTTTTTTGTGTTTCTAGATGTTAATGTAATATAAAGAATAATTAAATTAATCTTTTGTCCGATCAGTACCATTAGCTCACTTAAATCATGAAATGGTTGGTAGCCAAATGATGTTGAGGCCTGTGGCATCCAGCCTAAACTCATTACCTTCAGATTAGCCTAAACTGCAGAGAATCATCTGAACTCAAAGTACTTTTAACTTCTGGGGGCTTGAGCTGACAGTACTGGAAAGCAGTTAGTGTTTCTCAAGGGACCTTCAACGCTGTGCGATGACTAGTTGTCTCAAAAAATATTACTGGAAAGGAAGAAAAAGATTTATGGGTTACTAGGAGAGAGGTTTATATTAGCTTTCTGAAGCCATTTCATAGCTCAGTATCTCACAGCCATCTGGACTTCGACAGTGACAGATCTAACATGACTATGCCGCCTTGTACATTTCCCTTTTCAGTTCCTCACAGAGATGATGGATTGCCAATCCAACCTCTGAGGCATGCTGGCTTCTTTGGCTGACCCAAAAAATAAAAGCACTGCATAAACACTTGGCCACATTAACTTTTACGGAAAGCATCTCATCATTTGTCTCTTTTAATGCTCTGAGCCCCAAATGCTGAGGCCATCCACTCTGTAGGGCTAAGTGGATAACCTCTGGCAAACTGAGGGCTGGTCTTAAACCATTTCCAGTCAAAAGGCTTTTCCTGGCCACCCAGAAAAGAAGCAGCACATGCTAATTTCTACCAGCAGGCTCCTGGTTTGATTTTCAGGCCACCTGTGCATCTGCACAGGGTCCATAAATGTTATGCTGTCTGTACGATTTCATATGGACTTAGTTTCGTGTGTGCATGAGGCTGACAATTATGTTATGGCCTGCCTTTTTTTTTTTCTTATCCCTGAAAACCTACTTGTTTTCTTTCTTAGTTGTTTCTGTGTAATATAAACTTCCTTTGCTAATTGTGAGAGCACAATTTGCATTATATTTGGGCTCATTTACTTATAGGCTTAACTTTGATTTGTCCATTCAGCAGCTTGTCCCAGACTGTATGTATTTATGAAGGAGGCCAAAGACCACTGTCATACCACTGTCAATACCCAAATTACCTAAAAAAATAATATCTTTTTCTTTTCACAAAGAAAATATTACTAAGTGTTAACATTTAAGTATATGTATTATCAATTATTAAGCATAACAGTCCATTCCTTCTACAGAAAGACCACTCAGTCCACAAGCACATAAATTGACAAAAATATTTTATGGAGCTGTTCCCCAGTAAACCTGGCTCAAAAAGCCTCTGTGCTGGTCTCCTGCCATCAGCAGGCTCCCCAGCCTGTGTAAGGCTGATTTGCTTATTTTTTATGCGATGTCTTCCCCCGGCCTCTCATGCCCTGGTTCAGCGCTGGTGCACCAAGGCAGAGCAGAAGGCAGCGCTCCCTGGCTGTTTCTCCCAGCCTAATGGCAGTAGTGAGCTGCTGGGGCACAGCTGTACCAGTGGAACTGGGGGTTCACTGTCTGTGCTGGGGGGCTAGCAGCTGCTCCAGCCAAGCTTTAATCCAAAAGCAGCTGGGTACATATTTCACTGAAAGTTATTCTAAGAAAAAGCATCAGAGGTGATACTGAAGTGAGGCTCCTTACTCACTTTCAAGTTTTGCATTTGCCCCAGGGGCATTTTGTGTTAGGGAAGCACAATTCTTCATAAAAGTAACAATAAATATTGTTTAATATGGAGTAAAATAAGTAACAATAAATATGGAGGTATTTTCAGCCTTTGCAGCTTTGCCATTACAAAGGTATCTTAACCTGCATGAGAAGTTCAGAGCAAAATTTTTGTCATGATCTCTCTCTACCTTCTTTTGCTTCTGTATTTGCAGCTTAATTGCTGAACTGCAATATCCCAGGTTCAGAGACCAGGGTGCTCTGGTTTTTCTGCCTCTGAAATGAGGGTAAAGATTCTGCTTTCTAGCAGAGTCCTTTTGCTGTGCATGTTTTCCCCACATAGTGCTATGGAAAAATATCGGCATAATTTGCCTCACGTATGTAATAAACCAGAAGGGTTGGTAGACACAGTGCAAGAGTACATAGTTGCTTGGTGTATTTTAACTGGACAGTATCAGGAACTGACTCCAGGGGCCATTGGTCGTCATCAACATGACACAAAAAGTGGTGCTAGTAGATACTTCCACCCCTGAACTATGCTGTACTCAGCAGCAAAAACACAAGCACTGCATATTCAGGACAACCAAAGCTGAGGCAGAGGTTTCACCAAATAAAACTACAGGGTGCAGCAGAAAATGGAAATTGGCTAGGAGCTAGGAGCAGCGACGGACACCAAAAATGAGGTGAGAAAAACAGGAGCAGTTTCCTGGCAACAGACCTGGATGTAGTGGTCCGAGAACTCTGCAAGCGTAATTGCTTGTACGCCATTTGGATCACCGCACCTCTGTTTAAAGAGGCCTTGTGTATGCTGTAAACACATTATCCTAATGCATGTGCTGGGCCACGTCTTAGGCCACTGGCAAGAAGAGCCACCTGCCAAATGTCTTTCTGCTTGGCAAAAAGAGAGATTTGTTTCTGCTTCAGGTGATAATATATTGCCCACAGTATTATTTGGCAATAATTAGGAATCCAGAAACAGCAGGTGAGATGGAGCCCTATTGTGCTAGCTGTTTTCCAAAGCACAAAATAAGAGAAAGTCAGCCTTTTGATGACTTTACGTAAGTGTATCCTTATGTTTTCAAAAGACAAATTCAAAATAAGAGAGATTCAGGCTGGATTTGAAAGCAAACACCTCCTGCCAGGTAGGAAACCGTTTAATCAACTTGTTCAGATGTACCCAGGTGAGGAGAAGGATCTAGAAACTTGAGGACAGTCCCAGTGTAGTTCTTAACCCAAGACCTTATTTCCTCACTTTCTTTGATAAACCTCTGACTTAATTTGTACAAAGGAAATCCTTTACTGCCTCACCATTATGTACCAGACTAGATACAACCACGTACTTTGTGCTGGGTCTTCTGCTTGCTGTCAGAAGGGCTGGCATCTTGCTCCAGATTTCTACCCTCTCTGGGCATCACAGCACTTGAAGTGCAGCCTGGGGAACGAGCACACAAAATGCAAAGTCTGTTTTCAAGCTACTGTCCTTTAGTTTGGCTTGAATCATGTATCTGGAACTTCAGATAAAGTTTCCAATTCATTTGAGAAAACCAGGCAGCCAGCAAAACCCACTTTGCAAATCCTGTCTAAAGTTACAGTGCACTGTGGCAGCACTTGTGTCATTGCTGGTCTTCTTGTTTTGCCTCTGCATAGTCATCCTTAATTTTCCCTACTTACTATCTGGAATATACTTCTGAATCAATCCTCCTTACTCCAGCTCACCCACGAGTATAATATTTGTATATCATAACAAACCAAAGGCACATTTAGTCTAGTGTGCTATGCCCAGTGACGGCCCATACGAGACTGCATGCCAGAGGAGGAACAACAGTGATATTTACATACTCTCCCAGTCTTCAATGATTTTTGGATCAAAATCCCTCTTCCAGATACAGTGTCTTTGTATATCATAGCCCACACTCATACCTGGTGCTAAGATAATTGCAGAAATTTCACAGCTTCTGTTTGTGGGGAGGAGGTATTAACATTTTTTGTGACAAACCTTATCAGAAATTATATGGTTGTACATTTTCCAGTGGGTTGATACTAAATGTGTTATTTACTGATCTGCCCATAGCTGTTGGTTGCAGTTGGCAGGGTTTTGATCTATACTTTACAGTGACTCTGATGAATACCGACCATACTCCAGGATTCAGCTGTTTCTTCTGTATTTTTTAGCTTGCACAAATGTTGAACTCTGGACAGTTTACTTTAAAACCCATGTTTTTTCATTAGTCACCTGTTAGGGGTAACAATGTCATATAACTTTCTACTTATATTCTCAATGTAGGTGCCAGAATTATTGATCATTTTAGAATTACTTGATTTACAGTTTTTGCCTTTCAAAACATTACATACTTCTGAGTTTTTGAATGGTAAGGATGAGCAACATTTGAAAGCTAAGATAGAATAACATAAGGCATAATTATAATACATGACAACTATTCCTAAAGTAATCCACGTGTAGAAAATTGTGTGGCAGAATAGGAGTATCTTATTCTGGTAGAATTAGGAAGCAGGTGGAACTGAAATAGAAGTGTGTATAGACGATGCGAGTTATTTGGGAATTTCTGAACAGCAATTCCAAACTAATTCCACGTCTCTATGTCATGTCTGAATGAGCTCAGTCACCAGGGGCCAAGTAGCATAGCTAATCTACCTCGCTGAGCAGCACAGCACCATATTAACATCGCAGCGTTGCTTTCAGTATCAAGCAAGCTCACTTAAAGCTCAGGTATTTCTATTTCTATGCAGTACTCCATGAAGGTATATGGTTAATGGAATATGAACAAACACAAATACAAATATCTAGGCAGTTAAAAGCCTTATAGTCATCTCAGCTGGAAGGTTATTTTATCTATGGCTGAGTCATGGTACCTGGCTTTACTCGCACTTCTAAGCTGTTACAGGGCTACGTTAGACAGGTAAGTATAACCACCTTCATGCCGAAGAAAAGCTATTTTGTTGCTCTTTGTGGTCCACCCTACATAAGGTTCCAGATGTCCAGATGGATTCTAAAACCAGTTTTCCTCACACGGTTTTTGCAAGTCAACTTCTATCACAATCAGTGGTCAATGATGTGAATCTGTTTTATTTTGCATTGCAGCAGATTAAGTTTGCACACACCACAGTCAGTTAAGTGCCTGAGTGGGATCTACAGAAGGATAATGAATCGCTAAATTATTGTGAAGAACTCCCCAGTGCTTAATAATCCTAGCGTATGTATGCTGTAGATCCAAACATTTGGCATAGGTTTGTATCAGAAATGACCAACTTAAATGGCTTCTGAAGAAAAGTGCTTCTAGATAATTTTTTGAGAGGAATTTTAAATACCTGCTAGTTTCTGCTGCTAATTTTTCTGCTCAGATCATCTTGATTAGCACTTAGTTGCAAAATATCAAACTGGGTGATGTAATTATTTCATGTTTAAATTCTGAATACTGACTAAGCAATATTAAGATACAATCTACTGATTTGTTTTGCATTATAATCCCATAAACCTTTCCTGCATCCATAATTTTGTTTAATATTTATTGTCCTGATTATTCCATCCACACAGATGCTCTACCAATTTATTTCTTTGTAGAAATAATGAAGTGACAATTGCCATCTCAGTGAGTTTCATAGAGCAGTCAAAAGAACCTGTGATACCAAGGAAGAAGAGGAGTATGGGGGTAGGTGGGGTGTGTGTGTGTTAACCAGAACCTACAAGAACCAAACATTTTCAATGATTACTGAACAATACCAGTCTTAGATTTGATTCTGTGAATTCAGCCCTGTGAAGCCAAGAAGTTTTAACCCACAAACAACAGTGAAAGGAAGATTGCAAACACAAAATATATCCTGTCTAAATTTTAATATCAGTAGCAGCCCTGTGGATGAACAAAATAAGCTGTGAGAGCCCCAACACATAATCTCCAGTTGATGCTAACTCCACTGATTTCTGCAACATCAACTATTAACAGACCAATCTAATTTTGTACCTGAGCTGACTGTAGCTTGGAACATCAAGTAGTGTTCTGAAGCGTGAAAAAATGCTACGATAATAAAAAGTTAGTGCTAGCAATAACTTGTTAAAGTTCAAAAGCTTAGAATTATTTGAGCCCAGCTTCTCTCCAGTTACTAGAAGGTTCAAACACAGCTTCAATTCCTGCTAAAAGGTGTATTGACAGCTGGTCTTTAATTATATTTATTTTCTTTTGGAATTAACAGACTGAGCTTTGATGAATTGGTATTGATTAATCACACCTCATGAAAATCACGTGCAGCATAGAATTTCTACCTGATATTTGGTTGATAATAGATTAGGGTAAGGCTGCCATCAATAAAGAAATATTTGTGTCATCATCCAAACTTCAAAACAACAAATAAGTACTCCATAACTTTAAATGAAATAACTTCAGAGAAAAACCTCACTTTTAAATAGATACACTAATGCAGAAATTAGCTTTTTATTAAGTGTCATTATTAGCACAGAAAGGGGTTTTCTGGAGGAAAAAATGCCTAGGTTGAGGCCGCACCTTGAATCCCGTGTTCAGCTTTGGGCCCCTCACTGCAAGAGGGACACTGAGGTGCTGCAGCGTGTCCAGAGAAGGGCAACGAAGCTGGTGAAGGGTGTGGAGCACAAGTCTTATGAGGCCAGCTGAGGGAACTGGGGTGGTTTAATCTGGAGAAAAGGAGGCTCAAGGGGACCTTATTGCTCTCTACAACTACCTGAAAGGAGGTTGTAGACAGGTGGGGTAGGTCTCTTCTCCCAGATAACTAGCAAGAGGACAAGGGGAAATGGCCCCAAGTTGTGCCAGGGGAGGTTTAGATTAGATATTAGGAAAAAAATTCTTCACAGAAGAGGTGGTCAAGGCTTGGAAGAGGCTTCCCAGGGAGGCGGTGGAATCATCATCCCTGGAGGTGTAAAAAACACATAGGTGTGGTGCTCAGGGACACGTGGTGGTGGTGGACTTGGCAGTCCTGTGCTAACAGTTGGACCTGATGATCTTAAAGGTCTTTTCCATCCCGTGATTCTATGATTATATATGAAAATATGCAGCAAATAGAGACTTACAATAGCCTTTATTAAGGCAGTTTCTGTTCAGCAATGGTAACAGCTTGATTTTGCTGCTGGTACCACTGGCAAGGTAATGTTTGACCACATTGGGATAATGGTGAAACCCATGTCTCGTCAGAGACAGAGAACCAGAAGGCTGAAGTGTACCTTACTGAGAATAAAGGATCTTAAGACAAAACTATTTTTTCTTAGAGTCACAATTAATTCAATAGATTCTTGGTAAACAGAATGCTGACTACTTATACATACCATTCAAAAGCCTTTAACAGGCACCCAGAAGTAAAGATTATGTTCATTAAAGCAAACCAAAGTTTTTCGCTAAGCAGCTTGCCTTTCTTGTGCTTTGGTACTAGTGATGCTACAGGAGAAGCCCCTCTGAAATACAGTAGCTAATACAGCTTTTAAAACTCCTTTCCTCAAAATTATGACAGAAAAGAAACAGCAAATTTACAACCGTGTTAGACAGACGGAGTAGCAATTTAGTATCCCCAAACCATAAAGAAACATTGGGTTGGGCTCACGAAGCACACTGCATGACCTGTTGTCATATATAACATACCCAGCACTCTCTTCCACTGTCACAGCATTTTTCAAAGGCTCAGGCAAAACAATCCAAGCAAGGTGATAAAACACTGCTTAAATGGTAATTATGAAAAATCCACTTGTACAAAAGATATACAACAGGTAGGTGTATTTTCAAGCTTCCATGTGCTGGCTAAAAACGTGAAGGTCTGTATTCTTGCAAAACAAAACTGTTCAGTGGATTAGACAGTAATGTTGCAATGGAGCTTCTAGTTTAGGTATATATCCCCTCACTGACTTCCCTGGGCCCTTGCAATATCATGTTTTCCTCTCCAAGTCCCATGTTCTCTTGCAGAAGGAGAGGACGTTTCTTGCAAACCTTTTAACTGAGATGGCAAAAAAGCACTATGAAGTTTTCTCCCTGATTGTAGATGACTGATGCACACTTCCAAGTACTGTCTGTCCTTTGTCATCTGAGCCTATAAATCAGCTGTAGAGACAACCCAGAAAACCTTCCTGAAGGGTTTAAGTATGACAATAAATTTACTCAGTTGCATCGTTACAGAACATTCACCAAACTGAATTATCCCATTTCCAGCAGTGTTCTTCCTTTAAGAGCGGAGTTACACTAAACAGAGACACAATTGCATTGACGATAATTAGAGTACAATTACTCTCTTGGCTTTTAAAATTACATACAGTTTTTAACAAGTAAAAAAATACTAGAGACCTAGTCCAACCTGCTCTGGTGTCTACTGACATAAAAGCATCTCAGCATTGTGACATACCAAAAGAAAGGCCAAATTTGCTTATCACAAAACACACAGCATCATTCAGACCTAATTTTCCCACTTAGTAAAGTCTCTTCCACCTACTGACACGGAATATATATTAAAAAACTAATGCTCTGACATGTATTCAAAAGCACTGAGTACATAAAATAATAATTTTTTTAAAAAAATCATATTGTTAAGCGCCTAGCAAACAACTTCCCTGGTCTTGCACAGCATTTTTTGGAAAGACTACATGCACCTGTAACTTCCTAAGCATTTCTACATCCATGATTACATGTGTTTCAGGACTTGGCAAGCACTAGGATATATAGATCTTACGAGCTCCCAACCTTGTTAGCAAGGTAAATAGTTGACTATATGCTGAATTTTGGACTTGTGTGATTTTGTGATGCCTGGAGATGACCCACTGATGCCTCTCCTACTCTTCTGTCTCACTAACTAATGTCATAGCAACAACTGCTATTCTTCAGGTAGTCTTTTCTCTCTGATTTCAAGAAGACAGTCTTGACAGCTGAGAGATTGCCCTTTAATTCTGTGAGCCATGTGCAGCAAGTGCTGTGCTTGGAGGATTAATATTCAGTCATCAGAACTCTGCTATTTTAGGTTTCTGAACTCAGCAATGTTTGCGTTGCTTCACGTGAAGCGATGTGCTGTACTTGGAGTCAATAGAATGAACTGCATCGACTGTCTGCTCTGAAACACCCCTGTTCTTAAAGAAAAAGCAAACAAACACGGGAGAGAGGCAGTCTTGCTGTTCGCTTGGCAGAGCTCAGGCTGACCTGCTGCAGGGGGACCAGCCCGCCCCTCTGCAGGGGTGGGGAAGCTGCTGAAGTGAAGGGAAAGGGAGGAGCACATGGCGCCCCATTACAGATCACCCACCTCACAAACCTGAAAAGCTGGAACACAGGGGCACAAGAATACAATTTATGAAAAACAAGATGTCATCACTGTTTCCTTTTCCTCTCCTCTGCTGGAAATGTTGGTTGATTGGTTTTGTCAGAGGATAACCTCCAAGTCTTTCACCTGTGTTTATTCAGCACACAGGACAAGGCAACCCAGATCTTGGTGCTGTCTTTTGGCAAAAATACATCACATGATAATGTTTACTAATGCGTGTTTAAAACTGTATGCTGTACAACGATTGAAGAAATGAGCATCCAGATCTGATCTACTATTAAACAACTACCCATTCAGGTTTTGATGACTCAACTCTCCACCATATGGGCAGCTTCTACAATATTTTGCAGTCAGACACAGTATTTTCTTAAATATGAGAGAAAATGAGCAAACCCAAAATGTTCAAGTAGCCAAACCGAGGAAAAGGGCACAAGCTTCAGGTTCTAAATCAGAAATAAAATAGTCTTGAAGATGAGAGATATGACCCTATTTAAATGGTAAGGACAACTATTAACAGGAGGAGGTCAAAAAAGGAGATGTCAGACCAAGTGCTGTACTTTTTATTGCCAAACCTGTTGCCTCAGTCTTTTCAGTGATTCTCACAGTTAGGGAGGTGTGTAAGTATTTTTCCTTCTTAAGTGTTGAGAATTTTACAGCCAAAGGATTCCTTTAATCAATCTGAAACCTGTCTTCAACCATTGTACTAGAATCTCATCCTTACACTTCCCAACGCTTTTCAGAGAAACTCCTAGATACTTCACCTCTTCAGATATTTATTTTATTATTATATTTTTTAAGTCCAACAAGAACAGTAGTTTGGTTCAGGCTGGTATTATTAAAGCATCTTATGGATGGTATCGCCAAGGGATCAAGGTGCTGTGTGCTAGCCCCCCCATCCCAAAATAACGATTCATTTAGAATTAATTTATAAATACAGAAGTTTACGTAAATATAGATATAAATTCTATATAAATATTATCTGTAGTTCAGAAATTATTTTCATACATTTATAACCACTGTTTAGGCTAAAATATAGTGAAAATGATGGTCAGGAAATATTTTCCTATTCAAAGTGTAGGACACTGCAGTGTTTTGGTCTCTCCCAGTCCAAATTAGCCAATACAACTCTGCAACTACAGACTGTTTCCAGAGAATCTCCATTGCATTCCATCTGCTAAAAGGACTTGAACCCTTTTTACAACAGCTTGTAGGAACGCCTAGGCACAATGCTGTCATCTGTCTTAAGGTAAACAAAGATCTTTCCCTCTCTCTTGCTTATTAAAAAAACCTCCACTGTCAGAAGTTACATGTGGTCCTAAAGAAAATTGCCTGGAGCCACTTGACCTCTGAACAGCAGCTTAGGTTCTCGCAATAGCATCCTGAAATCTGTCAACACAACTGCATTTTAAATGAACAACAAAGACTCAGAAATAAAATACATTTCAAGAATGCTTGGCTAATGAAACCATGTGCTACCCAAATTAATGCTGTTCCCGAAGCCCTGACAGCTTTCTGGAACAAGTGTCCAAGCTCTGGCTGTTCCCAAAAGACAAATGCTCTTGTACCTGGAGCAGTACTCACAGTTCAGTTATGGCTGTTGCCTTCAGAGAAGCTTTGGTTTGTGCTGTCAGCAGAGTCAAATGTTTAAACATGTCATGCAGTCATAAGATTTTCTGTCTTTGCACAAGACATGTATACAATACCACATTCCCAAAAGACATGGTTCATGTCTAGATTCGCTACATCTGGCTATGCCACTTCAACAGCCTAACAGGCTCCAAAACCATAGTTATGGGGTTTTTTCTCCATTAAAAATCTTAGGTGTTGTAAGTGTGACCTGTCTGTATTATTGCTATATGGAAGGAAATATACTGGGTCTATTTGTCTTCATGCTTACTTGAATGTACAAATCCCATAATGTTGTTCCGAAACAGTGCCTCCCTTCAATAAAGCATCATGCCTTAAGTATTACAACATCAGGAAGCACTTTTTTTTTTTTTTTTAAGTGTCTAAATATGCCATATATCCTTTCATCATTCTCAACAAACATGAGAGAAGAAAATAGTATGCAAGGCAAAACCACGAAGTTTTTGCAACAGGTAATACTGCCAGTTCCGTATCCAAAGACAAGTTGCAAAATGCACTAATAACCATGTCTACTGGGCACCAGCCAAAATGGGGGCTATCAAAGTGGGGAAATTAAAGGCCCTGAACAAAACCTACTGACCAGCCTGGATGCCAGGAGTTCTGCATTACAGAACTCTCAGTTCCAGTGTTGGCACTGTGTGAGGTAAATCATTAGCAGACATGTCAGATCTGTGTTTTGACACAACTGTTTTACTTATTTACCACATTATATGTTTCTATGATAGATTGCCACAAAACATTATAGGATCAAGCTATTAAAAATTCAGCAGTAAGATATTACATATCAGCTTTGTTCTAGTTTGTAAGGAAAGTTTGTAAATGTACACACTGTTTAAAGAAAAAAGTTTGTTTTCTCATCGATTTTTATGACAGCACCACTCCATTCCTTGCATTCAGTGGTATTACAGGGAGGTGGCTGCTAGATCAGGTGTGAAGATGACGATAACATTAGAACGTGTCTATGTTATGTCACTATCTGCCTTACAGTATTGTGTAGGAGTATCTATTGGCTTTATACATCACAAGAAAAGAACAAAGATGGTCCTTAACCCAGCAATCATTTAGACTATATAATAGTGTCCCTTTCAGATCACTGTTGTCAACAGGAATCTCATTGGACACCAGGTTTAAAAGACCTATCTGTTAAAAAAGGCCAGGCAGGCAGATAAAAGGCAGGCGTCTTCCTATGCCAGTCCAGGGGTGGAGACAAAAATTGGAAGGGTCAAAAATTCTGGGAAAACCCTTTGCCAACAACATTTGAGTGACAACAGAGACTCTTTCCCCCAGCAGCAGGGCTGGCAGGAAATCCACAGGCTGAGCTCAGAAATTCCTGGGAGAGGGGAAGGGAACAGCAGTGCTTGATCCGTGCTGCCCTGGCAGGAACCTGGACCAATTTATGCTACAAGCTGTTCGGCCCCGTGACGCACTGCCGCTGTGCTGGTGCAGCCATGCCGAGGGTGGCCAGCACGGAGCAAAGGGCATGAGGGTCCAGTTACCAGTTTCCCACACCTTGCCAAGCATAAGGGCACATTAAATTGTAATAAAGGGGTGGGCCATAAATCCTAGGAAGGTTAAAGTGACCTTTACTCATCAGGCTTTAGACTTTAGAAAAGTGAGTTTGGGGACAATTTCTCTTCAGCCACTCATCTCAAGATAGATCCAGTGCTTTACCCTTTGATGTACGTTCTCGCAAGAAACTGAGAGTTACTTCAGCTTCTGAAAGTCCTGGTAATGCACGGGACAAGCTGTGTTGAGCGTCTGGTGAGACTTCATCAGAAGTTAAGGAAATATTAATACCTGTCCAGTGCTGACCCTTCCTGCAAGGAATCTACAGATTTTGCCCCTCCTTTGGCTCAAAAGCCATCCCCAGTGAGACTGTTCCCTGGGAAATTGCTGCAGATTTTTGCTCAAGTATAGACTGCTCATCAGTTTTTCTACTATAATGCTTTATCTCTAGGTTGGACTAGATAAGAAATTTTACATCAGAAAAGATCTGCAGGAAAAACAGTCAGTGGAGGGAAAATACTACTTAGCCCTCATGAGAAGGAGTCCAAGTACATACAGTGCAACACAGAATTAGATTTTGTAGATCAGTCTGCTTGAGGAGGAACTGGAGATTAAAGTCACCTCCGTAGTTCTTTGATTACTGGATTTATTTTCATTTCAAAAGAGCAAGTTCGACAGAGTTTATTGCACTTCTCTACTCCCAGCTTGTAGCTGCTGCAGTTTGGTTCCCTGATATCACACTGCCTCCTTCCCAACCTTCCCCCAAACTCTTCATTTTGAATAATTAAAATTACCCTGCAAAAGTGAAGCACGTTTATAATTCAAGATTGCTCAAGAGCAAACTGGCATGAGGTGGCTCAGTAAAATGGCATCACAGCATCAGGCCTTGCTTGTACCTCATACTCTATTTCAGTGCTGTCACGGCATTCTTCTCGGTCGAGCTGACCAACACTAACAGAGTTCAAAACGAGATTATGATGTGCACTTTAATATCCCATACACAACTTACCCTCTCCCATACACACTAAAATTTCTTTCTAAGACAGTAAGCAAGAGTTTAAATTGATGTGCTCACACTTGAACCTCTCTGGGCCTCCTGTTCGATTATTAAAAAAAATAAAAACCAAACCTGGTAGTCTGTTTGCAAGTTCAACCTATTCTTGCAGTTATTCCATTGAATCAGATCAACAGCTGGGTGGGGCAGCTTGTCAACAAGACATTTCCTTTCATTCCCCTCATTTCTCCTCTAGTGTCTTAATGAAGGGATGACAATTGGACACACTGTGAAAGAGGTCTTGGCAGAGGAACGTGACAGAAGATGCTCACATGGAGCTTTATGGCTGCGTGGTCCTCTCAGTCTCATTGCCTCAGGATGCAAAAAATCCCAGGTAAAGGAATGGACTAAAAGGGCTGACCTAAGCTAGAGAGGAGGGCTGAAAGCTGCTGGTTCCACTGTTAGCTAGACTCTGATAAGGAGGTAAGTTGATGAGACCAAAGAGAGCAGCAGTTTTGGCCCTAGCATACCAGCTCCACCATGAGCAACGCTTGAAGGAAGCGACTTATGGGGAACACGAATGGGAGAGGAAGGAGTTTTGAGTTATGAGTTAGTGGGACCTGGAGCAGCCAGATTTGAAATATCTGGGAGCTGCTACCAACCTGCTCCTTTTCCAAAACCAGGCAGAACCTGGCTCTGTTGTAGAGGCTGAGAAGGCTGCACCTTCAGTCTGTCTGCTGCAGGAGCAGCTGACTTGCTGCTTTGTTTTCTTTCCTTACTGACACCCTGATTCCTGCCAAGGACACCCACCCCATCCAGTGGTACGCAGGGTGCCCTGGGAGCACCGTGACATCTAGCTCCAGAAAAAAACAGGCTCTGCTCTAAGGCAGCAAGACCCACGGGACTGTAATAACGGCTAGGCTTTATGTCCCCAAAGTGTTTAATCTGATAAATTGCTCTGAGTTTATGCAGTGAGTAGCTACAGGTGGGAGTGACAGCATTAGGGAGGACTTTCATACCAATACAACAGATAGCACTTACTGCTCTTAGCATTTTTTTTTTTTTTAAAGGTAACTTTCTCAGACCATGGCTTTATTAATCGGATAATAATTCTTTGACAGCTGTATCAGAGTGCTCAGAGAGACACAGGTGCTGCATGAAATAAAGGTTCATTTCCAGTAGTTTTCCTAGTTACAAGAGCAGTTGAATCATTTATCTTATAACTACCTTGGTTTTTTAGTGCTACCCTAGGTGCAAGGGGAAAAAAAAAGTTGTATCCAGCTGTTTAAGTTTAAATCCAAGTAAAATGATGGATTTAAAGTTTATGTACACTGTGTAGCCCAATTCTTTTATTAATAAATTTTAATATTCACTTCAAATCTGCTACCCAATGACCTTAACCTTCAGCACTATATTTCTTTGCAGGTTCCTGGCAGTTTTGCCTGACATTTAAAAGGACCTTAGTAGTAAACAGTCTCTTGTTGCTAATTGTGAAGTGACTGTTCACAGCAAGCTGTCAGTGCCCTACTGAAGGATTAAATCCCACCCCAGGGGAACTGGTTTGTGGTGATTCTGCAAAGCACTGAGGTGCCCAGCTCAGGTTCTCCAGTCTGACCAGTGTTATCCACCCCAGTAGTATTTTAAAGGCACAGACATTTTAGCCTACTTCATAGCAGCGTTTTAAGATGTGAAACACGTTTTACTGGAAGGATGTGAACAGTGAAGCACCAGAAAGTTGAGACATTTGCTCAGGGTCAGAGGACAACTCGGGCACATGAGCAGAAGCCTGCCAGGGTCAGTCTTCTGCAGTCTGTAACCTCTCACAAAAACTAATCCCCAGCAGGGCTTCATTCATGTTTAAAGGGGTACTTCCCAAGGTGGCACTGTTCACATATATGAGGATGGACCAGAGAGACAGGAAGGCTGGTGGCAGAATAGATACTAAGCTGTTTGGGTCCGGGCCTGCCAGAGCGCTAAACTGCAATTACCCCCAGCAGCGTAAGCAAATCCTTGCCTCTTGCTTGAGGCCTTGGCAGCCGTGCAGTCCCACTGTCAGCAGCAGCATGGCAAAACACGCAGAGGAAAGGAGCAGCTCTCCTAGTGCCAGCCTGGCCGAGAAGATGGATGCCCCAGTGCCCTGGGCCTGGGGAAGCTGCTCTGCAGCAGTCCCGGGCGAGCAGCACGCAGAGCTCCCTGGGCTGTTGCAGGGATCCCCTCTTCAGGGAAAATTCCTGGCACCCCCACAAGGGTCCACCTCACCAAATGGACCAAACCAAGCTTTGTTTTAAAGGCCAACTCTCCCTCTGTAATAAATTCCCATCCAGAAGAGAAGCTCCCTTTCCCCAAATGCCTCCATTCATAGTGGGCAACAGCACAGCAGCAGAGGCCCTTAAAGAGCTATTATACTTTAACTGCTGGGCAATCACTGATTGCATACAGGAAATTAACTCTAATATCATTAAAGAAGTTCCTGCCAACACATGTTGGAAGGGAATATCACTATTGTGGTGTCTAGACATTGCCAGGCTGCCCTAAATCACATTGCAAATGCAGGTTGGCACTATGAAGTTTTATCAAAACAGCTAAAATGGTGGCTTGCCATGAAAGGGGCTTCAGCAGCAGGCAGTCTCCCGTTGCTCTCAGCACAGTGGTGCTTGAGTCACCCATTGTTTGGGCATTGCCATCAGAAAGGCAGTTTGAAAAACTCAAGAGCAGAACAGGAGCTCCACAGCTTTAGTGGCAGACTTCTTACTCTGGCCTCGTCACAGGCACACAGCAGATAAACCAAAAGACTGAGGATTTGCCTCATTCTAGCCCTTTTGAAACAAGAACTTCTGCTGCAAGGGATCCGCAGCTGCAAGGGAACTCCTGCCACCACCACACCTCCAAGCAGGTTTCCACCCTTCCTGCCCACCAGCCCCAAAGCCCCCCGAGGCACACGCTGTACAAAGGAAAGGACAGCCCTGGCACAAGGGGCTGCTGAGGGCTGGCAAGATCCACTAAGGTGTTTCTGTGCTCAGTTACTGCAGGAGTGATCCTGGCTCTCAGCTTGCCGTCTTTAAATCTTCCAAAGCGTATTTGAAAGAGGCAAGGTGGCACTAGGACGACACCAGTGAGAACAGCTGCTGTAACAAGCACTGATAAAGACAGGTTTACAATGTCTCCTGAGCTGATAAGGATGCAGACATCCCCCTCCTTTCTGTGCCGCTGTACCACTGGTGGTGCCACCAGCAGAAGCAATACTGGTAGTGGTTCTCCAGGGGCTGCGAGCAAAGCACAGTGCAGCGTGGGGAGGGCTGCTCCCATGGTGGCTCCATGCTGCATGGCTCAGCAGCGGCCAGTGGTGAGAGCAGCCATCTGCATGCAGCAAGGCAGCAAGTGGAAATTTGTAATAGCTACCTGCAGGGAGGGATCTTCCTCCAGAGAATGTGTCTTGTAGTCTGCATCACAAGACTTTCCTGCAGTAGCTAGCAAACATTAAAAGATTACAGGCAGCTGCAGGGAATTAATAGGTACTGGAATTTGCCAAGGCTTCATTTATTATAACAGGATCAGCAATAAAACACCCCCCTCCTAAACTGAAGCATAAAGGTGCTGAGCAATAGTTGGCACTCAGAAAATACACTTACAAGTAAGCCCAGAGCCACACAGAGGCCCTTCACAGGGTTTGGAGGTTCTAAGGAGGTATGGACCCACTTGCTGCTTAACTCATTTTACAACCACCATAACCATGCAAAACTGCACCTTAGTACAGACCAGAAGTCCTATTGGATCGTTTCTGTGCACAGTATGCCTTTTTATAAAATACAGCACTTGAGCACAATCCTGTTGTGCTCAGTGGACTACATAAACATGGACTAGAAGAAACCAAAGGAGAACAGTGGTACCTGCCGGAGGAGCTGCTAACTCCAGAAGAGCTTGGAGCACTGGCTGCAGAAGTGTGCTTGTATGTAAGCACAACGTGACTTTACAAATTACTAAATGAACAGTATTCCTGTAAGGTACTACTGTTCTTTCCTTTCACTTTTAGTTTATGTGCCTTACTGCCCTGTAATGGCGCTCCTGAACAAATGGATCAATAAATGAAATTCTGCAGTATTTTGATTCTGCTCCAGTCAGCAGCTGGCACCATCATCTTACTCCCCACATGGGAATTAGTCTACAAAATTTACCTGTGCATACATTATCCATACTGAGGTGAATCAGTGTTTAACCTTTTAAAGAAAAGCTATACAAGAATGAAAGAAAAGAAAAAATAGAGGCTGTATGATGTATGTCAATGGTTTACAAATTCCCTCCTACAATCATTTAACTCTTTTCCAATAAACACTCCTACTGTCACTGGAATATTGCTGGTCTGAGAAGTTAGCCTCATGCACAGTGATGTGAGAAAGGCTGATTTTTTATAGTTATTTGTGAGAGATAGTTGATAATTGCTTGAGAAGAAAGCATTACAATTATGTTTTTCTTTATTTATGAAAAGCAGTTCTTTGTTGCAGTTCAAGAACCTTGTAGAATATTTTTTTTTAATATGTATTCTTCTGGTGAGGTACTTGGGTAACTTCCTGCAATGACATTTTAATAAGAAGAAATGCAGTCAAGTGTCAGAGCAAGCAGTGAACTGTGCTGTCTAAAACTATTTGTAAATACCTTCAAAACAGAGCTACTTTACTTTTGCCATTAGATTGCCAGGCCAGGTGAGGAAGTTTAAGCCTGTACTAATAGATTACAATAAAAAGTGGTTCATGCTCTTTGATTAAATGAAATTAATTAATCCTGATGCTGTCTGGTTATTTTTTTAATAACCATTCATATGTAATCATAATGAAAGACTATCACAACTCATGCACAGGTGGGATTGGTTAAGGTCAAGGATCATTTGCATTTCCTAACTTCTGAGAATTTGATTTTGTACGCTTAGTCATACTTTATTTTTGGGCTTTTTCAATATATATACACACACACAGATGTATCAATATTTCCTCATAGCTTCCAAGTAGTTTAGTTAGATGAAAACCAACAAACAGCTCTTAAAAAGCAAGAGTCAGCAGCTAGGTAAATAATAGTGTCTCCCTCCTTTTCTAAGCATCTTGCTGCTTACCCATGTTCCCACATGCTCTTTTCTTATGTCAACAATTCTTTTCTGTTCACATTTTTATCCTTCTTTTCTTCTCTCTTCCTTTCTAATGCAGGCTTCTCATTTGTCCTTCTGTACATCCTTTTGTCCTTTTCTCATTCAGTCTAGATTTCACACCCCTCTTCCCAAACCTGAAGACTTCTATACCTTTTCCACAGGCCTTGGCACATGGGTTTAAGCAAGAATTTAGAAATGTTCAGAACATGGTTTCTGGTTTTGATTGCATGGTATCATTTGGCAGCAGACGGTATTGCGTGCCTGTTATTTGCACAGTGAACTCCATCAGTTCAGACACCATGTACATCTGTGGCATACATTGGTAAGGTCTCCTGTACAGCCATGATGTTGGCTATATCAAGTTATTAAGAATGAGATATTTACACAGACTCCCATAAAGAAAAAAATAATTAAGTGTTTCTACAGTAAGACACAATAACAACTGATGCAAAACACATAGCCATTAATTAAAGCACAATCTCTGGTTAGGATGCACAATGAAGGACAAGTTAACTTCTTTTTTAGCTGTTTCTCCTCCTGAAGTGACTGCAAAGTCCTCTACAAAGATCATTTCAGCAGAACTGGGAATTACACTTGAACATGGAGGCTGAAAAGCCACAAAATTTGATTGTTCACATACACAGATTGCTAAATTGGCCACATAATTTTGAGATATTTTTTCCTCCATATTATTCATTAAGTTAATGCTAAAAGAAGTGGGCTATGTGAGAGATGACTACACAGTAGATGATACAATTTATGACACTCATTACATAATGACAGGTTGAAACAGCAGTAGAGAAAGAAATACATGGCATCTTGACAGTTTAGCCATATAGTCATTACTTACACTAGAAGAAAGTGACAAGCAATGATGATTACAAAAGCAGTCAGAAATTGCCATTATGCCGTTTGAAAATAATAAAAAATCACCACTTCCAAAAGACAGCCCATTATATAAGATTCAAAGAGAGTTTGTGAAATAGAGAGACAATTTAAAACTTACATTTAGCAAAGTCATGAATCCTTTGACACATGCATTTGAACCTAGACTTTAAAAGCAGTCATGAAGCAAAAAGGGGTGGTGGGGGGAGAAAAACTGCAAAGAACTTCCCTTAGTTTGCTTGGGTTTCTACTAGTGACAGAGCTGAAATAAAAATGAAGTTGGGGGACTAAGCAAACATTCTCACTTAGGAAAGCCATTTCTGTCAATAGATGGTGCATTTTTATTTATCTTTAAAAGGGTTGCTCTGGTTTCTTGGTATTCACATCTGCATTTTCACTGGATTTTCCCTGTATTACAACACCTCTAAGCACAGTCCTGGGACTAGGACCTGATCAAAAAGTCTCAGTTCTACACTGATTTCCTCTGCAGGATGACACCTACTGCACTGATTTTCTCATCCACAAAAGCAGAGACAATAACATCAATCCATTGGTAGATGACTACTATTCCATTAGTTCTTTACTGTTTCTGAAGTGCTCCAAAGGCAAGCTCTCAGAGGGAGAACGATTAGCAGCATCATCTTTCACCTGACTTTCTTAATTAACACACTAGAAATTACTGAACAGCATTGTTGCAGTTGGCCCCAAACTTAGGGCTGAAAGCGAATGCTCCCCAGCCTATTTTTTTCTCAGTATAATTAATAATCATCTTACCTGATCAGTCAAGAGCCAGCAGTGAACTACATGCACTAATCCCAGTTAATATAATCATATCTATATGATTAGAAAGTTAACACAGGTACAAAGAAGATTTAATTTGTAAAGAGGCTTTATTCTGCATTTTAAGCAGCCTGATCAGAAACAATCCAATGTCCACAGCGAGTCAATAGAGCACAATCAGCCAAGCACAAGACTTGGAAGTATTCGTTTGTAGTGCAGAGAGCTCCAGAGAGGCAGACAGCAAACAGTTTGACAGGAGTAAAGCTTGACACCTCTCTCATTTACATTTTTAGCTTTGTCTATTGAGGAAACACTGAGAGTAAACACTGCAAGGAACCAGTATATCCCAGCATCACGTGTAACGCAAGGAATAAACCCTGAAAACAGAGTGTGCTGTAATAACTGGTATCCTCTGTCAAGAGGCCTAGGAACTTGCCACTGCTACAGGTCAGATCATTTGGTACTAATGAGCCAAATATGAAACACAAATTTAGGTGTGCATGACTCACCTCCCCACATCCCTCCTTGTTTCTCTGTTGAGACAGAGACTTTACTCAGGTTGTACCTTCCCAACTTTTCTTTGGCACTGCTCAGACAAATGCTTTGTTAAAACACTCCCTGAAGTTCATCCTCATTAAGTTACCAGCAGAAACACTGACCAAAATGGGGCACTACAAGCAAACACCTTTAGGAAGGATCCACAGACTAATAAAGAGGTGAAACAAATTTGTAGAGAAGTTTCAAACACATTTTCTCCGCCCCCCACCCCCCACCTTGGCAGTACCTCTCACATAATCAGATATGTTTTGCGCCTGAAGAAGCCTACAATACAGCTCTGAGACCTCTCATACATGGTTTTCTGTGATTATAATTTCATCTAGGTATACAAAGGCAACTTAGCATTGACAAGTTGTGTGTAAGATTTCCTGCTATTTACTATACAAACCTTGGGTAAATAAAAAGAGCAAGAGCAAAAATAAAACAAAAAAAGCTTGTGAACTTTATCATGCAAGCTCACAATTACAGTAATAATTAGTATATAGTTAACTGATTAGTAAACCAACTAATATTTGTGGTACTACCTTTGAATTTAAAGTTATCCAAGCAGAGAAAAAAAAAAAAAAAAGTACTAAAACCTACTATTTTCTAACCATAGAGTGTCTGCTTCAGAGCCACATCACATACATCAGTAAAAAGCAGCTTCTGTTGCTCAGTGAGAAGATAAGGCAGGTGGCTATGTGATATTTGCAATAGTACATGAAATTAAAGTTTTTCTACTGTTGCTATGAAGTCATGCGTAAGACTCGGAACAGCTAGGCACCACCTCTCTGCAATCAGGATTCCCCAGCTGACATAAAAAGGAGTAAATCCTGCTGGAACACCGCCACAGAACAGGCATTATTAAAGGGAGCAGCGGAAGTCAGCTGTAACTGTTTTAACTTCTGCATTTCTAGACCTAACGGCAACCCACATTCCAAGCTACAAGACCTTTCAGCAAATAACTTTCTTAGAACTACCCAGTTACCTAATCAAAGCAATTTATCTGGAAAAAAGTAAACTAGAAGAAGCTTCAGTAGAATTTAATACTGTAACAGTCAACTTTCCTGTGCTTTCTCCATTTTTTTTTTCTTTCCCTTGGGATTACATTTACATGTAACATAAATGCAAAAGCTTAGGAAAAGATTTATTGCAAGTTTTCATTGTTTTTAACAAACTTCTTTCCTCACCTAATCAAGAATCACCTAAGCTTTAAATGCAGGCCGTTATGCAGAGGGTACAGATAGGTTTTACTTGCACATGGAAAACATCACCAGTATTTCCCAGCAATGTATGTGATACAATTTAAACAGATCTGAATTACACAGGATGTGCAGAGAGTCTGTTTTGAGTATCAAAAGTGTGTTAATGTTGAAGAAAATTTTTCTGATTGCTCCACCCTGAAGCTGTGTTTTCAGTGCTGATTAACATGCTTTAAGAACCCTGGGGATTTTTAAACTACTTTATAATCTTGTTTGCAGGAACACTGAAAAGAACAGACTACATGAGCTTTAGTTATTTGTATCTTCTAAATACATGATATGGTCAAAGGCCACGCTTACCATTGATAGAAAGAAAACTGCTAGGAGCTGCTCTGGTCCCCCACAGCGGTCAGAAGAATTCATGAGAATAAGGTCATCGTTGATTCAGAGCCTTTAGCTACAGGTAGGAACACAACTCCCTGCTCCACATGCTTCTTGCATGGGGCGTTAAAGGCTTTGTCTTTGCACAATATTCCTATTTCTTCAAGCTCTTTAATAACCTCCTTTCCCAGCCTGCTAATAGCCCAAGGCAGGTTACTTGCACCATACGCTCTCCTTAGAAAAAGGCGCCTCTAAAGTACTGAGCAATGCCTGCTCCCTTGCCCATCTCAGGACTATTCCACATCTCCCCAGAAGCAGCCCCTCCAGGTGCACCCACTAACCACCACCCACGCAGCCCTGATTGCCATTAACCCTGCTCTCCACCTGCTGCTTTGAATCATCGCCAGGCAATTCAGTGCATTAAACTGAAGTCTGCAGTATGCTAAATAGAAAGATGGAGAGAATGCTTTTTTTTTTATTATTAAAATAGAGCAGCAGCTTCTCTCTTCACTAGTAAGACTCATGCATATGAAGCATGTCATCTCAGAGCTGGTAATGCTCACCTCAGATTCCCTGCTCCTTGCAAAATCCTGAATACTCTGAATGTTTCTTTTCTTTAAGATTGCACTGGGGAATTGCATTTTGTCATAAACACAGCAAAGGGAACTTCAACTGAATTTGCTTCATTATTGAACTACTAGCAAATGAATTTTCAGCATTTCAATTAATATAGTTTAAAGATTTGCTTCTAGCCCAGCTACAAAACCTGTGATTCCTTCTGTATGAGTAGTACCTGGCCCATTACCAGGGAGGTAACCAAACAGGAGAGGGTAACTGTCATATCTAGGAATCTCACTGCAAGAACGTGGGAAACTTGAGTAAAAAAATAAACCCGGAGACTCAGTTTGAAACTGATAATCTTAAAAGTTTTTTCCTTTGCATGCTCTTTCTCTCCTAGTCTCCTCTTTTCTCCACCACGCTCCTACCCAGATGGGTACCCAAATCTCTAGATTCCCTGTGCTCCTGTATCACACTTGATGTAAGAGGGCCCTGGTTAAAGAGAAATTTCCAGCAAAACAGTAGGTCCTATTTTGTACTATGCCTCTCTTCCCTCTTCCACACTACCAATGGTTCAAAGCAAGTCTCCTAGCTCCAGTCACTTTCAAAAGCAAGACAGGTCTTTCTGCTACCTTACTTATACCCCTCTCTATTATTGTTTGTTTGTCCCCCACATTATACTGTCACTTCCACATCATCCCCTCCATCCTGTCACACCCCCAGTAATTAATTTTTATAGAGTGTCACCATGGAAGCAGCTTGCAGAGAGATGTCTGTGCTAATTATTGAAGTTATTCTGACTTTTATTAATCACATGCAATCACTTCCCACCTCTTCAAAACTAAACTACAACACACTATCCTACAGCAAGAATTTCAGTGCCCTGTCCCAGTCCAGGTTGTGTTCCCACAGCTGTAACATCCTCAGGACATATGTTAGTTCATTTTTGAAGGACTAAGGGACACTTTGCCAATGGTGGAGTCACCACCAGCGGCAGCAACACTGAGATAAATGAACCAAGAGGAGCTCTGTATGGCTGCTTGTCTCTCAGACAGTGAAAAACCAAACTGAGTTGGGACAAACCAGGTCTTGACACCAAGGGAGTGTACTTTCTGTTTGAGCTAGTTCTTCAGCACTGGAGTCCAACCACTCTGGCATAGCAGAATAGTTGTTTTAAGACTTCAGTGACTGTTTCATAGTGTCATGGTTCAACCTCAGCCAGCAGCAAAGTACCAGGCAGCTGCTTGCTCACTCCCCCCACAGTGGGATGGGGGAGAGGATCGGAAGAATAAAAGTGAGAAAACTCGTGGCTTGTGGTAAAGGCAGTTTTATAGGTAAAGCAAAAGCTGCACACACAAGCAAATTCATTCACAAAAACACAAGGAATTCATTCCCCACTCCCCACGGGCAGGCAGGTGTTCAGCCATCCCCAGGAAGGCAGGGCTCCAACATGTGTAATGGTGACTTGGGAAGAAAAATGCCATAACTCTGAATGTCTGTGTCATCCCCCCTCCCCGCCCATTCCTTCTCTTCCCTCAGCTTATATACTCAGCATGGCGTTCTATGGTACGGAATACCCCTTTGGCTAGTTCGGGTCAGCTGTCCTGGCCGTGTCCCCTCCCAATTCCCCGTGCACCCCCAGCCCTCTGGCTGGCAGGGCCTGAGAAACTGAACAGTCCTTGACTTAGTATCAACATCACGCAACAACAACCAAAACCATCAGTGTCCTATCAGCATTGCTCTCACACCAAATCCAAAACACAGCATTGCACCAGCTACTAAGAAGAAAACCAACTCTATCCCAGCTGAAACCAGGACACATAGTTACACTTTTACTTATAAAACAATAAACAAATAATGCATCTCCATCAGAAAAATGCCTTTCAGGCTTGAATCTTTCACCTGAATTCAGGTCACTCCTTGTCTTGGTACCAGACCATTTTGAGGATGAAAACAAGGGTTTGGTGTGTTTTGAAATTAAGTATGTATGGATTTTTCTCCTCCTTTTCCCATTTTATAAGTTTCATGTGTCTACATACACAGATACCTCTACATGTAGATATCTCTATGTTCCTGCCGCTCACCTCAACAGTGGTTAGAAACCATAAATAGTCATTTTTAATGTAGCTTTTCCTCTCTTCTCTGCACAGCTAGTTAGCAATAGATTTCAGAGACATACTTATACCAGCATATCAGATATTTGAAATAAAAGGTAAATCATATCCTTCCCATGTTTAGGTTTCACAGAGGCAAAATCTGCACAATAGAACTCTCTTCCTTAAACCCAAACCCATGCACAGAAAACAGCGGTGTGAGGTGTCCTATTTATTACCTTTTTACAGCTGTCATTCTTCAAAGGTCAAATTTTCCTTCATACTTTGATCACATTATAAATTCCATGAATTGGCTTCCTTGCTCTATCTTACTCTTGATGTAGCAGTTTTGTATGTACTTAATTTTTAGTCATGTATTTCCCCTTAACAAATAGAAACAGAAAAAAAAAAAAAGACATTGGCATGATAGTAGATGTAGAGAACAAAATGTGCCCCTTCACTATTTTGTTATCAGTAATCCCAGTTTATGCAGCAAAATTCTGTAGTTGCCCGCTACTGACATCCATTCCCTTCTACATTCACTCCCTTCATATCATTAGCTGACAACTATACAGTGATGACATGGTGACGGCTTTTTATTTATTGTAGTTTGTCACAGTGGTGGACATCCACATCAGACACATGGAGGAGAAAACCAACAGACTAGAGATGCTTTAGTACTGAACTGAAAACAGTGTTTAAGAGTTACCTTACATCTCCTATTCATGCTCTATTTGCTACCACATGCAACCAGTGTTTCCCAAGAATTTTTAATTTCACAAAAAAACCTTTGCAGTTAGCCACAGCATCTTTAAATCAGAACGCTGGCTCTGTGCTTCCAGATGCTCTGGCCACATGACAAGGAAAGATCTGGGTGTCAGAAGGCCAGGTTCTATTTATGGATGAGTACACCAGATGTGAGCATGTTCAAATCATTCACATCTTTGCCAATTCATTTCCTCATACATAATGGAAATCCTAACTGATCACTTACCATTGCAAAAATTATTCTAAGGATAAGGTATGATTTACGTTTGAATAAATATGATTTAAGTGCTCTAAGATCAATTATTACTTCTCAAATATATACCAGTAAAAATTTGGTTTGCCCTTTTCTGAAATTAAAAAATAACTTCCCTCCAACTACTCATCATTCTGCAGTTTCTTAAGTCAGTTAGTCTTCTCATTGTTTTTCACTTGTTATTATGTGGTGGTGGTAGCAGTAAGAGATGTTACAGGGTTGTTAGTTTGTTTGGGGTTTTTTGCCATTTATCTTGTACACTGCTTGGAGACAGTTACTTTTCTTACTGAAAATAGTGAATATAAATGGCACTATAAATAGCAAGTCCTGCAAATACTTTACTAGCGCTGCTTTGGGGCAGTCTAATAGGCAGAAAGCCAAAGGCTTTTGTTCTTTGTGTCACTTCATTGTTGATTTAGGAAGCTTTTCCATCAGATCATGCAGTAACTGTCACAAAGGGAAATACTGTTTTCAAAGTGGTTTTGTCTCAACTCTATTAAAAACAATTGTGATAATGCCCTACAATCCCACATAAATCTTTATGCAAAGAAATGGGAATATTATATGCTTTTTTCTGTGAATGGAAAGTCAAATCTACACATACTTTAAGAAGAATCCTATTCTTCTCACAAATGTGACAACAATCTGTTTCCATACAGGGGCCCTGACTGGTGATGCAGTTTGCACCTGATTTATGGTCACAGAAAGATGAAAACGTGTGTATTCAGCTTTTGTAACTGTCTGATGTCAAGCTAGCTTTCTATCCTGGGCTGACAGACCAGCCTAGCATCTACAGCCTTCTCCTAGGCTCACCCCCCACAGCAAGAGAAAGGGGCAGTTAGTTTTAACACGCTTTGACTGTTAAGGAGATAAGTGTCTAGGCTCATCCATGCATCTATCCTTCCAGCCTCCATCCTGGAAGGTGAGAAGTTCTGTTCCTGTCATTGGGTTTGTACCACACCAGCTGGCTCTCACCTCTGTGCACAGCCCATGCACAACATGGCTCCCACAGGAGCTACAGGCTGACAGGTCAATCTCCGTTGCCTCTCCCAGTGCTCCTGCAACACCTCACTTCACTCTGTTCCTGTCCCTCTGGCCACCTCCTTCTCCCTCCATTGCCCAGAAGCTGGGGAGCACCTTGTGACTCTCGTTTGACAGGAGGGGGAAACTTTTCCTCAGGAAGGCAGGCGGGCAAGAGGTTGTTCCCAAGCAGTAACAAGGTGTAACACACTGTTTTGGTGAATGGAATTGCGAGGAAAAGGGATGGCAGAGGAGACCACTCAGGTGAGATTACTGGGGAGGGATGACATCCTTTTCCTGGCCGGAAAGTTATTTTATTTCCAGAGATAATGACATTACTATGAAAGGAACTAATGATACTACATTAGGAACCAACAGACTGCAAATGATATCAAGGAACGTGTCAAATACTGCCAGGTAGGTAGAAACTGTGGAGTCTCTGATCAACATAGGGAAAATGTTAGTAACGATACCAATGCCTTTTTAATGGAAAAGTACTAGAATTTGACTGGAATTAGGAATTTAGCAATTGATTATTTAACCTCATTACTGCTACGGTGTCCAAGGGAAATAAATTCAAATAATCTGATATATTTTGTTTGAATACACAGGATACATCACACACAATAACACTGGCTAAGGTAAAGAAGTGCAAAGAGTAAATCTGCTAGTTTAAAATTCAAGTTAAGAATGAGACAGTCAATAGGCATAACTGCTAACAACATTGGAAGGAAAAACCAAGAGATTTCAAGGGTTAGTTTTGACAGCTGTTAGTATTGTAATTACTCTAACAATATCATTTAGGAATTCTGTAGCTTCTAACAATGCTGATTATTATCCTTATTTGATAAAATATATGAACTGAAATAACAAAAATGAAGTGTGGGATTTAGTTTCTATTCAAACCAAGGTAAAGGCTGCAGGTGACTTTCAAGGAAGCAAGAAACAGAAGTGTTCCACAATAGGTTACAATAAAACAAGGAAGAAACTCCAGACCCTTGAGATAAGCTCTGCTCCCCACTTGCCCCATTTATTTTGACAGGTAAGTTCTCACGGAAGCTCTCTGTTCTCTGTAAGTTGGCCACAAACATTCACTGAGTCTAGTTTGAGCAGCACCCAGTTCAGCTTCCCAGTCAAACACGTGATCCTCTCTACTGTGTCCCATGCCTGGGTCTTGCAGGTACTATCGGAAAACAGAGAAAAAATAGGTGAATATATTGTCATCCATAATGGAGGGCCAAGACATAAAAGAAGTCTAAGCAGCTACCAAAGAACACAATAAATCCGTAATTGGGATTCCAGTCAGCAAAGAGGACAGCTTTTCAAAACTGTCATGAGACAGTTGTCCATTTTCCTTCAGCGTTACATAAACCACAGTGATTTAATTCCATGCAATCAAGTGAAAAACCTTTTTATATTTTATTTTTTTCCTTAAGGGAGTGGTTAAAATTACACTAGTATGATGATATCAAATAATAACTAAAAAACATACAATCTTACTTTTTTATAATCAAAACACAATGATGGTTATGATTACTAATTGGCAATATTTCATATTTAATATTTGTTATGAAATGAAAACCTGTTTTATCCTAATTGATATTCCCATTTATATTCTGCAGCTTTATCAGAAAAAGGCTAATGTTCCTGAGCAATTGACTTGTTACCTAGACCTCCCTTTCCTGTGCTTGGGCAAGCAATTGAGGGAGACTTTTACAGCTGGGAAAGATTCCTTTTCCAAGTTCACATATGTTATAACTGCATAAAGGTTTCGCTGTTATGTCAGCATTTACAAGGTTAAAGATGTTAAGTGAAATTCTAATGCATTTTTACATTTCTGTATTTTTATCCTCGTGCAGTTGTTCTTCAAGTAAAACAACAATTGGTCTCTGAAGGAGGAACTGTAAAGCTACTTGTGCTATTCATTGCAAATATAGTAAAGGCCTTTCCTCCTTTAGGAACCCTACATCTTGCTCTCACTAACATACTTGTTAAATAAGTAATTTTCAGCTCAAGGAGAACAAGTGAAAGCAATTTAAGCTAAGCCAGCCACCCTACGGTAAAATCCATTCGTGTGGCTCAACAGTGTTCAGGATTTAAATGATTACAGCTGTTTCTGAATAGTCATGAGACTTGGATCTCAGTTTGGACTTGTCTGTCTGAGACATTTATGGTATGATTTTTCTTTTTTTAATTGTATGTATAGTGCTGTGGCAAGCTGCAGCAGAGTCTCATCTCTTGCTACTTGCAAATTAACTTCTCTAGAGAAAGAATGCAGGGGAGGGGTTGAGCCTCAGAGAATTTGCACCAAAAAATAAACAAGAAAATCCTGAGCATTTTCTTCTCTGAGCTGAATGCAACCTTATTGCTTTCCAGAACAGTACAGAACAGTTGTGTAGTTAGGATCTGCTTTCACATGGAAAGATTTTCTGTATTTGCCTTCTTCTTTTGTTCGCAATGGACAATTAAATATAATCCCTAAATACAAGCATGTGAGGGCTGGAAAAAACTATTTACAAGACCCTAATCATTATATATCAGAAATCTAATAGAGTACATATTCTAAAAATCAATTTACTTTAGACAGTAAAGGTAGGAAAATAGAGCAGGGAATGTATATAATTCAATGATTAGAACAGTTGACTGTTGATGTTAACCCAGGGTGAATCGATTTCAATCAAATAAGCATCACAAATGCAACACTCCACATATAAATAATAAATAACAGAGTCATTAGTATTGTTTCATCAGCTGTTTTGTAAGTGCTAGTTTTCAAGGCTGTTTTACCACATGCAATGAGGAATGAAATACAGGATTTGGCAAATATATTTTTATTCTGAGACAGCATTATCAATAATAGGTAAGATTGGCACACTACATATCTTCCCAAGAAAAGAACAAGGGAAACCAGTCAAAAGTTTAAGCAAGAGAAATTCTACCTGTATAAATGGAAAAACAAAATTCACACTTATGATTGTCAGGCACTGGATTAGGGGCCCAGAGAAGCTGTGGAATCTCCACCCTTGGGTATATTCAAAACTCAGCTAGACAAGGCCCTGTATTTTAAAGTTTGCCCTGGACTGCACAGGGGATTAGACAAGAGGCTTAAAAAAATCCTGATGTAGCAAAGTATGCCCTAATGCCAAATACTAATTTTTACATTCTGAAGAATAGCTGAAAGTTTTTCACATGCACACATGCTGCAATTTCTCAGCCCTATCCAAGAGACTGACAAGTTACATTAGATTATAAATGGAAAGAGTAACTTTTATAGCTGGAAATATATCCATACCACATCAAAAGCATAGCAAAGATAAGAGGGCCAAAAAACAATTTAGAATAAATTAGTTCTGTCTTTACGTATTTGGTTTAAGTCCAGTATTTTTGTTCCCAGATTAACAAGAATACAGACCTGAGGAAACAGGATGTTAAATTTCAGTATTTTTCTCTCTGCCCTTTCTAATTCACAATTCTGATTACAAAAGTCATATGAGAAGACATAACAACTACAGGCAAGAAAAAGTTTCCACCAGCTCTGAATATTTTAAAGTAAAGCAAAGCAAACCAGGAGGGAGCACAAATAAGCCATGTGTTAGTTATGGTGTCTTCTAGGTCTTTGCACAGAAAGCTTTTACCATGGGCTCTGTCTGTGAGATCATGTCCACTGTGCAGAAGCCCTCTTTTCTAAAGACTTACACCAAAGTGAATTATTTCCTAAACCATCTAAAACAGTGAAACTAAACTTATCCCTTCATTGAACATTGATAAATCCTGCTGCCTAGGTACAAATTTTTAAGGGAATAATAATAGATGCTCTTAACTAAGGATGTAGCCATGCTTTAGCTCCCTATGTAAACCACAGTAAAAATTTGCTGCTTTTGTAGCTACAAGTGCTTAAAAACCAGCACAAGCAGCAAAATACAGTTGAGAAACTGCATGGGATGTGGTAAAATTCCTGTCAGGGCAAAGAACAGCATCAGAACAGCAGAGTTATTACTGGGGTTGCGTTATACAAGGCAGAATGGACCAACAGAGGGGAAGGAGGGAAGAAAGAAGTACCTGGAAGTTAAAGCAATTTCATACAGAAAATTAATCTTCCTTTTTTTTACAGGCAGCTTCCGTTTACAGCTACAGATGTGAAATGAAAGAAGGGAAAACAAAACATAATAATTTCTAGCATACTTAATAGCCAACATGAAAAAAGTCCACAAGTATTTCTGAATGTTTACATGAACTATAGATAAAGATGGTAAAACAAGCAATAAGAATAATTAATAGCACAATCAACTAAATTGAACAAAAACATTACCTGGAGTTTTGGTCCTCTCAGTTATGTTCATCACTAAAACAACTGAAATTCTATTGATTTTTAAAAACAATGCAAGGAACAGGTCTGCTGATCTCTGATGAGGTATGATTTTTATTATTTTAAAAATTAAATCAAATACATGGTAAATAAATCACCTGACTTCATCAAATAAATGGTAACGTTTTATGCTTTTCCAACAAAGAATCACTCTCACATTCTAGATTTTTCTGTACTGCCTGCAATGCATAATCTTGCCAATAGACCTTACTACTGTTCATAGTTCCACTCATCATTAGACATTCCACAATGAAAAAAACCCTATAGTATTATCTAAATAAATATTATACACATGGCTGAATTCTCACAAGACTAGGCCAACACTACAATCTTGAATAATGAGGTAGAAGATTCCCTTTTTCAAGAGTAATACAAACAGTAGTGTGTATTTGAGTTCAGTTCATTAAGTGAACAAGAGTCTCCACTTGACTAGCTATTTCTGAAGATGCTCATCAAAACTCTCTGAAATCAGACGGAAGCAACAGGATCCTCTTGGGGATGATTCAGCTCTGTTTATGCACAGCACCCTGGAGGTGCGAACTTGTCTCACTTGGCTACACAGGGAGCTTAGACAACTAACTTAGATGCAGAAATCCACCGTGCAGATATCTGAAATCAAGTGAGATCACCTTTGCTGGCCACAGCTCCTAAATGAGCAGTGAGAATATCTGTTTACATCCTATCCTGGAACAGGGAATACTTTTTTTCCCAGGCCTATGTAAGATTGTTCTTATATGAGCAAGGTACTTCCCTCTCCTCTGGTATCTCTCTACATGACCTGCATGAAGCAAACATTCTTGGGAGACTCTTCTACTACCAGCTAACCCTATGACTGCTTTATTTTTGGTTGAAAACTGGCTGTTGTTATTGATACCTGACACAGCACAATTTATGTCTGGTAGCCCACAGAAAAAATAAGGAAAGCATTCATAAAAAGTTTAGCACCTGAGTCATTGACAGTATCCAAGACATCACTCTGTAACAGTGTTAAGAACCAACTTAAATGCTGCTTAAGGCTCTGATTATATTAGTTCTTTTACTCCCACCATGCAGAGTCCTGTCAGTCATTCAGTATCATGCCCACTGCTTCCGTTTCCAACCTGACATTAAGGAAAATCATGAAGAAAAACATCAGAGGAAATGAAACCAGCCAACATCAAATGCCTCCAATTTTTGTTTTCCTGCTAAACTCCCTTATTCCCCTCCCCAGATTATCAATTTGCTGATGCATGGTTGAATCACACTGCAGAGCTGACGGGGATTGAAACACAAGAAGTCTTAGTAGAGCATTCTGTGCAGTTTGTCTCATACATGTTGCAAGCAGCTGGAAGGGACTGACCACAGTGTTTATGCATGACTGGTAAAGTACTTCCATGTCAATGTGTGTTACAATGTTTACATAAACATTATTCCTCTTAAAATATAGGAAACCGAACCCCTCTCTAGCATGAGAGAACATTTAGCACATTTATGTTTGCACATGTGTTTTTGATTTTGTATTTCACCAGATCATTAGCAGGCATTGAACCAAAACAATTTTGGCTTTTATTATGAATATATTATGAATTTATTATGAGATTCACCTTTAGTAATTAAATTAACAACTACTATTTCTGTTTTGGAATTAGATGTACATTAGTTCTGTTTTAACTGGATAAATGTTTCAACAGCAGCAATATTCCATGGTATTTTCATTTTGTCCCTTAGGATACAAAAATGCTGTTTACTTTTTGAATTAATTCCTGTCATTGGATGTAGAATGTAGGACAGCATCCTGTAAGTTGTTACCATAAAAGTTACTTCCCAGTGTAGACTGTAGCCCATCGGCACTCAGTTCATGCTTTACTAGAAGAATGGTTCATATAATAGCATGTGCAATTAGGAAGAGATCACTTTTTTTGTAGTATCCAGTTGATTTAGAGATACTGAAGATGGATAGAATTGTTTTAGACTTATACCAAAATAATAAAGTAGCTTTCATGAATTTCAGTATTATAAAAATCCCACTTGTGCCTTCTGATGTTAATTAGACAGAAGCAGTTAAACGCATCTTTGTAATTACATCTAAAATTAGCTCAGACCCTGCAGGGAGTCTTGTAAATTTGTCACTGTGTCAAGCTTCTACAGCATTCAAAATTTCACTCAAATCTCCTGTGACTTTTCTAGGAAAGTAATATGTCAGCACAAGTGCAGAATGGCATCAGTAAGAACATCTGCAGAACTTCAGTTTTCAAGTTCATCTATATAAAGAATTGTTTTTCAAAAATTATTTCTGAAAATCAAGCAGACAGAATATTTGCTACTACCAATAACTCCACAATGGAGCCAATTTTAAGCTAAGGGATACCTGCTGGAGACCAGTGTATTATAATAATATTATAATTCCTTCTATTTGAAATGTTTAGAAGGAACACAAGCATCACTGGAAATCAATGGACACTACTATCACTTGGCATGAGAAAAGAGCACAATTTTGAATAGACCATGTTAAATTTGTTCAAATGACCTGTTAACTTTGTTTTCCAAACTTCAGGTACAGATGTCAGACTGCCAGCACAGTAGGAAAAAACATTTAAAAAGAGCTTTCTTATTTTAAGCAATAATTCCGTAGTCATTTATACATGAATAAACATGAGCAGGTAAACAGAATGGTTCAGTGACAGCAGCCTGAACCTTCAGAAACAGATGAAATATGTGTGCAAACAGGAGAGCTGCTAAGTGATTTTATTATTATGTATGTTTTGTTTTGTGACTAATACCTAGGTTAACTGTATTATTGAGGTGCATGCAGCATTTTAATAACTGGTTACATTTGTAGGTCCAAGATAGTCAGACTTATTCTCCTGGGACAAAATATAAATCTGGCTTCAGTGAGACAACTTTCTCTCCCTGAGCCCTCTCATTTTCTAACGGAGATGAATAGTGATGAATTATTGACATCTTCAGAAATTATATTAACAAAACTGATGTATATTAAAGGAGAAGAACAAACCAGAAAGAATTTAATGTCAATTTTGACACTGATTTCCTGAGGAAATTGTAAAATTTGTATCATCTACATGATAAAAAGAGGGAACAGTTACATATCTCTGATAAATAGTAACATGAAGTGCTCTGTACATGCAAAGCACAAATGGCCTCTGGCATTAGTGGAAATCGAATACAGACATCTTGGTTTCTCTTCCCTTTTTCACTGTACCATCTAGTTTTGTAGCAGTACCTTGCAAATGGGTTTCATATTCATATTCATAGCTGTTAGGAATTAATTGTAATATATATTTTATAGGAGGTAATGGAAACAGGGGGAAGATAAGCTATTTAGAGATCATATCCATGATCAGCATTTGTGTGACAAATGTTCATCTGAGTTATTTAATTCCCTCCACCAAGTTTCTTTGAGAAACATATCCTTACTTCATACAAACATATGCAAGGCAGTTTGAAATGCAACAATCTCCTGTTCCTACGCAAAGAAATGAAAACAGAGGAAAAAACTTCCTGATACAAAACTAGCAAGGAACTCTCAATATTGCAAAGAAATCAGCTTTACAAGAAATACAATGTCTGGAGTATCAACAGTACTGCTAAGGTGTAGGTGGTAAGCAATCTTTATAACAGGAAGAGAAGTAGAACTCAATGCAGCAGATTTCTTAAAAAAATTAACTGGAAAGCTGCTAGGTGTCTGTATGTGATTTATTACTTTGCTACTTAGGTCATTGGATGTCTAATAAATATACTGAATTAAGAGCCAATAAAAATACTTGTCTGTATTATAGAAGATGCCAACCCTTGGCAATTTTAGACAGAAATTTTACTGACAGCTTTCTAGAATCTTGACACATATGAATAAAGTCAAACCAAAGAAAAACAGCAACAGCTGAGCTTTCTGCTGCTGTTTTCAAGACAGAGTAGTTTAATGATTTGTCACTGAACATAGCCTTGCAAAATGTCAGTAAGAGCAGGGATGACTTCATGCACTAGAATTCCCATAATTCTGTTTTAACTCCCCCCATGCAAAAGTTCACATCTCCTTGGTGTCTCCTCTCTTAGTAGTCTCCCAGGACCCCACAGCCCTGATCTAAGGGGCTGCAGTCACAGAACATAAGTACACCAACAGCTGTGTCAAAGGTCACTGAAACGACAGGGAATATTGTCATTGCATTTGTTACAGTTTAGATCTTTGAGTCCACCCCATTAGAAATCCGTACCAGGGGAAAGGCTTAGCCTGCATAGTGATAGCCTCACCCAACATCCAACTAAGCACAACGAAGTAAGGATTGTCTGTGAAATAATTCTATCAAAGATTAAAGGACAGGTGTGCTCTACTGTAGGACTACAAAGAAATCAACTTTCCTAGGAAATTGTCTATATCGGATGCACCTAAATTTATCTGGAAAGCAGAATGTCCTTTGCATGATGAGAATTCATCAGAGCTATGTTATTTTACTCAAAATAAAGCACACTATTCCTCAAGCAATATCCTATAGATAGGATATTCTAGACCCTATAGGACCATGAGCTTTTTTCTAAGTCAAACAATTTCTAGAGCTAGTTCCTGTGCATAACTCTATTTCAATTTTTAAGAGGTCAGGAATATAGACAAATGGAAACTTGCAAGGAAGGAATGGGAAACGTGTCAGAATAATAAATATTTTTATTGTCCAAAAGTGCATATTAAAGCAAAGTTATCTTTGTTTATTTACAGTCACATTCTTCCCAGAAAATGCCTTCCTTTTTAAATGAGACCATTTTATGAAAAACAGGTTTCATTGTCTTATGGACCACGTGGACTCAGTGAACACATCTATGAGCCCTGCTGATATTTCCTGGGAGGTAATGGGGAAGATCTGAGATGGTGAGGAACACTTACTAGGTTTAAATAAAGTAACAGCTTTAGGTTTAAAAAGATTCAGTGAGAAAATGGGACCAACCGTAAAATGTCAGATGAAAGATCTGTCTGGTTTAGTATGCTGTACTCAGCTACGGCCAAGAGAGGATTCCTAGGGAAAAGTAGAAGGAAAATGAGAGAAACATATTCCCCAAGAATTGCCTCCCAGCTTTCAGCCCTTTGTTCTGAAATTTCCTGAACCACAATTAGCATCTTTTTTTTAAGATAATTTTTTTCTTCTATTAATGTATCCAATCAGTTTTGAACACCAGCAAACTTCTAGCATCTCAAACGGCCTGTGGCAAGGAATTACATAGCTTAGCTCTGTATTTTGGGGGTTGTTTTTACTTCGTTTATTTTCAGGCTGCCATAAGCAATCTCAGTACATGCACATCAGTATTAGAGTAGCTATGGAGAACAGTCCTGACAGCTTAATTATTTTTTTTGCCAACATTGTTAAACTTCACTCCTATTTTATGCACTCTTGAATTCACTGAACAGATTATTTTAGAGTCTTTGAACCTAAGTAATATAACAGATATTGAGATAATCTGTTTCCTTAGACAATGAAAATCCTCTCAATAGATTACTTTGAAATGTCTGTCATTTGCACAAAACTTTAATTATCTGAAACTATTGAGTAACCTTCATTACATCTACATAATTGAAGTTCACCTGTAATTAGCTGTTGCACTAACAAGTTAGTTGGAGCAATTAGAGCAGCCCTTTTCGATTTTGATCTTTAACACTTTTAAACATTTCCCAATAGCTAGTAGTACTGACTTCTGACAATTATTTCCTGGGAAGAACAGAGAAAGTCAGCTAATTATTTTCATTGTTACTATTGGTAGAGGTTTTGGGGTTTTTTTTCCTTTTTTTCCTATATCTACATTCAACTTCTAAACTTTTCTGGGAAAATTTGTTCTTCAATTAAGTGAATTAGTTACACATACCTCCCAGTGAGTTGCTTTCCTCTAATTTAAAATTTGCCTATACAGTTGTGTAGCGCTACACTGGTTATTTAGTCTATCACCGTGTTTCAGGATCTCAGGAAACAGGTTTGGGTGATTCATATAGTAGTAGCACTGCTTTGATAACCTAGGATTAAGTGAAGCAAGACTGTTTTTGTAATATAAAATACAGCTCTCCCTGCAAATCTAACCTTGGTACGATAGCCCGATTACTGGTATACAGCACACAGTACAGATGCAAATTGTGCATGCTGGGATCAGAAATTTGGTCTGGGTAATGAGGGGAATCACAATAGGAAATAGCAATAGAGATGTCAGGAAAATTAGAACTGTTCCTGAAGAAACAGACAGGACATTTTCAGGTACTACTGATTCCAGTAGGCAGCAGACGGCTGCACACAAGACCAGTGAGTTAGGCCTAATGCATCTTGGCCTGCCTAAACCTTTGACGGAAAAAGCTGTCTTAAATCAATGACTCTAATATTGGTTCTGTAAAAAATCAATAATCCAGGCCTTTTTTTCAGGTTTTTCCACTGCGGATAAGATTAAAGCTATACCCTGTTGGAGGAAACTTCTGTATCACTGGTCTCGGTTCTTGAAGGAAAGATCTGCAGATGACCAAGTGCAGGGTTAAAAGCGTTGTCATTTAGTGTACAGCACAGTTCTGTTGTTGAAGTAGAGAACAACAGCACTCCAGCTGGAAGTACATAAACCCAAGAAACACACTACCTGAAAATGGCACATGCAAGATCTAGAAAGCGGATGAAGGAGCATTGGGCTCCATAACATATATTTAAGTTTTAAATTCATCTATCCATCTCTGGTTCCAGAGTCTTTAAAATTCCTAAGCTTTGTAACTTCTCTGATAATAAATTGCTCCGAGCTGTCACATCTATGTCATACAAGAAGAGTTTCCTACCTTAGATGCTTTTGCATGGCAAGTCAACTTTGAATGGATTCTCTCTGAGGTCACATCATAAGCACATTGTTTTCTATCACGTTTCTGTCATCCTAGAACTCCTTCATTATAACTGCTTTTCATGTGAGTCTCTTCCTACTAACATATATTATTATAAGGTATCGCTGAGATATCATTTACCTCTTCTTTTTATTATTTCACCAATGTTCGCCTTGTTATTTTTTCATCTATATTTAACTTCATACTTTCTTGAAATTATCATTTTATTATCTGCTTCAACTAGTGCAAGCATCTCTCTCTCTCATTTCAATACTAGCCTCAGATTTCATTAAACTACTGATCAATACCCTCTCTGAATGCTTAAACCAGGAGACATTTAATAAAACTGTTCCTAATACCGATTTCTGAACAGACTGCTGTTATTCATTGCCTATTACTTTCTGTTCTAGCTAGCTTAAGATATATTACTGTAACCCTACCCAAGCCAGCTCATACTCACTTTCAGCTAAAATTTTATAGGAAATACAATCAAGTTCCAAGCAGTTTATATTTTTGTGCCACTACCTTCTCCTTTTATATTTCTATCAAGAAACAATCAATTTTGATTGGCAAGATACAATCCTATTTATAAAAAGAAGATGCATAATAATATTTATTTTCTAGTGTACAGAGTAACTATTAGTCATAACTGTTAATATTTTTCACATGCTGAAATGCAGTGAAAAGCAGTACCACTGATAAGTCTTTCAGAAGGTAATGCATCATTCCTGTCTAGAATTTGAAAGGTCTTGCCTGACCCTAAGGGTTAGACCAATTCAACTGAAATCAGCCTTAAAGCTGACTTAGTTGAATCAATATATATTAATGGCAAACAGCTTTAAGTATCAATTGCAAATAAATTGCAATTTCACGCTTATCTCCTAACAAATAAACTGATACAGAACAGATTTGAATGCCAGTAGGTGTCTTGTATGGGTTTGAACCCATTTCATGACTTCAAAATTCCATTGTAGTTGTAATGAAGTTAACAGCTACTCTTTCTCCTTTCTCATCTCTGTCAAATAACTAGGTCTTCCCTTCCTCTCTTAGGAAGGATCAATCATTTGCTTCTCCCACTGTTGATCAGACTCACACACAAACTTTTTGATGTTCATCCATCCAAGTTCTCGTCTTTCCTGGCAGTTTGATTCAGCAAGACTGTTTAGTGGAGGGGAACCCAGTGACCACTCATAAACTGACTTGCCATGTTGGGTTTGATACCATATACCAGATTTCTCTCTGTTCCACAACCTGGTTTCTTCATTTGTACGTTGTCATATGAAATCTTTTGCTACCCTCAGAGTGGATTTTCCCACAGAGGATTATCTTCAAGGAATTGTGTGAAAATGCTGCCATTCACTTGTTTAAATATTACACTCTCCCATCATCAATGGACTGTAATAATTACCTGGGTGGCTCTTACTACACTGTAAAATATTTTGATAGCCCAGTATATGAACAACAAACTTTCTTTGTTGTTTTATTCCTGTTTTCACCAGAGGTTGGACTGGATGGCCTTCAGGTATCCCTCCAACTGACATTTCTATGACTCTAAGAATGTCACCTTGGAAGTGAAGTACAGAAGTGACATTAAAATTGCAAATCAAAATATACAATTCAGAAAGATTCACCTTTAATTCAGTCTGCATGATGATGACCATGATGCACGCCTAATCATCCAGCATCACCTTCCATTTTCTTTTTAAGGAACAGGTAAAAGAAAGATATTTCTTCTATGAACAGTATGAATAACCATGTTATTGATACAGCTGTCGATAGGTCAGCATTCCTTAGGTCCCTTCTGAGCATCAAGCTGAGGATAACTGCTAAAAAAATCATGGGGATTTGAGTCATCACAGCAATGGGGTTGGGACGGTGTTCGGAGACCAATTCAGTCAGGTTTCAACCCGTATCTCTAACCCTACACCCTACCCCTTACCCTAGCCCCTTACTCTAACTCTTTTCACTAGTCCCTAAAGTAAGCCCTTGCCTTGGAGCCCCTAAACCCTATCCCTTTGCACTAACCTGGTCTTAATCCAGTCCAACAGCACTAACCTTAACCTGTTTGGCCATTGGGAGGCAGAAGTGGAGGGATTTTGAGGTCATGGGGCAAAGAAGGAATCCCTGCTGCCCCAATTAATTCCTAGCAACGGGACATACCATTTTTATGCAAAATGGCCTTTTTTCTCTTTGGATGTGTGAAGAAAAATGGTGTAGGATTCAGGTCACATCTTCCTAATGTCAGTGAGACTTTTCTTACATTGCGGTTAGAGTGGAATCCCAGCACTTAATTTCTCAAAATGAAGTGAATGTGTCCATTTCCCTTATCTTTCCATCTGTCAGATGTGATTATATTTTCTCTACTTATTCAATGCTGATGGAAAACAAGGCATGACTGAGTTCAGTGTTGCTTCAGTGACTGCACTGCAGAAAACCTGATATGTTTGGGAAATAGCTGCTAATCCCACTGTGGTACATGCAGCTTGCAGTCAGGAATTAACACAGATGGGTTTGGTTGAAGTGATCTATGCAGTAATTTTACACATAAATTTATACAGCATTTTTTTAAAATCTGTATTTAGGCTATATATGATCTGACTTGTGATGTGAAATGGTTATAAAGCATTAGTTGTTCTTTCCAAACCCATGCATCTACTTCACTGCTGAAAATATTCTTTTCCCTTTGAGAGGACTTGAACTTCAAAACCTAATTTCAAAATACAACTAATATAATGGGCAATGGTCTTATCTTAACTTGGTGAGCTACCTAAGTGGAGAAGTAGCCCAGTCACGGGACATCTGCCAACAGAGCCGGTCATCAACACTTTCTACCATGGGACACTGATATTCTTGTTGTTTAAAGTAATATGCAAGGTTTTCTTCACTTTATCTTAATAAAAAGCCCTTGGATCATTAATCTAAGCAGAATTTCTGATACTGCTCTTGTAACTCTAAGTATCTGGTTTTTCAGTGGCGGCAGATCTAAAAGACAAGAAAAGTCTGAAGGGACATTTAGGAGATAAAGGTCTGGGTTGCAAACAGGCTAAGGAAGATTTAATGTTTAGCAGTCCAAGGTAGAAGCTCCTGGTTGAAGCTGTAGATTTACTCTGTGACTGTGGATAAATCAGTAAACAATCAGATAAATGGAAGATCATTTGCAAATGATAGCTAGCTCATAAAAATATTGCAAAAATAGCAATGACTGTGTCACATAGATAGATGCTATATAGGCACCATATACATATAAAGAATTTTTTACAATGTGTAAAAGTTACCTGAAAATATGCTTTGTCTCAAGACACAATGTGATCTAGACAGTGACTTGGGCTATTCAATTGAAAAGGTTTGTGCTTTGATATATTGCAAAGGCTTTCTGTAATGTAAAAGAAGCTAACATCCAATAACCACATAGTTTCTATTTACACTTCAGAAATCATATCTTCTTCATGGTTCAGAAGAATAGGAACTTTTTCTTAAACTGTAAGGAATCTAATAGAGTGGATATTATCAGTGTGTGTCTTCTAAAGAAATACCAGACCGAGGCATGACAATAAACAAGTTGTTCAATGAATGAAAATTCTACTTCATATTAACATTCAGTTAGTAAACGTAAAGAGAGAATGGGAAGGGAGGATGGACAGAGAGGAAGAAAACATAGAAGTAATGCCTCCAGAAAGAAATCTTAGAATTCTAAGCCAGGTACAATTTATAGATATGGACCAGAAGTAAATTACAGATACAACATTGATAGTAGTGGAAACGCTTTGATTTAAAATAGCCAAGGATCTCATTTAAATAAAAAAAAGTCACAAATTTCCAGATTTCTCCCAGCAGTATCTCAAAAAATTCCTTTTACTCTGTGAAGATTAGCCTCAAAAACACACTTTAGGAAGATACATATTCTAAAGGAGTAATAAATAAGTCACAGTCAGTCTTAAGAAATTCTCAAGATACCGTATTCATGCTGCAAGAGCCAGGGGTAAAATTAATATCAGGGCTGTATGACAACTGCATGGTTCTGCAGAAGGAAAACAAATCATTGCAATCTCCAGAGGACTAAGACACCAAATAATTACTTCAATACATTAGTCAAACTAATGAATTGTAAATGTGTCCTCCCCTCCTGCCCCCCAGCACACTTTATTGATATATACACCTTTTCCTCCCTGCTCAGAAGTACCACCAAATCCTCCTGCCAGTGAAGGAAGAGTCCTACAGAGGGAACTGCAGCAGCCCAGCACTATTTCTGCCATAATAACACTTCCATTTTCTACCCCTGGTCCCATTCAAAGACTGACCTCTTTCCAGAAATATACCATTTTCTAAATAATACATAAACTTTAGGCCTAATCCCACAAACATTCAACTATATGTGCATCTGCTAGCTTCAATAAGACATAAATAAAAAACCTTATGCTTGTATACATGTGTTCATAGCATCAAGTCCACACTAGTGAAATCAGGTTACTTTCATGGTATATAGTGATTAGTCCCAACTTTGGATCTTTTGAGGGTTGCAGGGGGAAGTTTCAGATGTTTCACAGGAGATGACTTGGGAAAATACATCATTTTGCCTAAGCTGTTTACTGAAAATGTCTAGCATCTCTTGATGCAGAACAAAGCCTTGGAATCTGGCAGCATTGTTGGCTTGCTACAGCTCCTTAGGGTCACAGGTCCCATGTGTTCCTTAGACACTTGATAGAATTTGATAGCAAATTGTACGAGGACTGTTCAGGTGTTAGTCCTGGCTGCATCAAGTTACCAGGACTGATAATACAAGATGTGAGAAGAATGCTCCCATTTCTCATATAGGAAACAATGTAATGTAAACACAGAGGAAATAAGCCATACAAAAAAGTAGAAGAGGCAATTGGACAGATGTAAATACTGTGCATGGGCTTGGAGAGTGGTAATAAAAGAGGGAACAGTTTGATGAAGCTTGAACGAAAGCGAAGATAGAAGGAGGGACATCAGGAAACGTGCTGTGGATTTAACAATCCCACAGCTGAGGGTTGGTAGAGGATACTACAGTTTCACCTAATTGCAACCCTGACTGGAAGACAAGAACCAACTTTTCTGAAAGGGTACACCTAGGTGACACCAATAGAAGTGGTCAAGGGAATAAATATTTGTAGTAGGTTACCAGAAGATATAGTTGAACTTGAACCTATTGAACTGAAATGGAACATTTTTCTGAATGAGGTGGTCCTGTCAGCTTTGGAGGGAGCTCATCTTCTTTCCTGAAGGAATTTCTGGGTAGAACTCAGTCACCTGAGATACTCAGAAGAAGGACAGACAAGTTAATCATAAGTCCTCCTTCTGGCTTCCTGGTTATAAAAAAAAAAAAAAAAAAAAAAAAAAAAAAGTGATCAGTGCCAGTAAGAACTTAGGGGGTTTTTTTCAGAGCATTATAAGGATCATCAAAAGGCTGAAGCATACTTAGAATGCAATAAATGTTGTAAATGGCTTATTAGGGAATATCAGTTAATACTACCTTTGAATATGCTTTTGGCTGTATTTATAAAAGTATCATCAATTAGTTAATTTAAACAGTAAGATGGAGTATTATCAAAATATTAACATCTAATATATACTGATCACAGCAGGAATTTTCAATTGCAATAATTACTCAAGACCATTAGTGCTGCTTCCTCCCAGCTAAAGTATCAAAGCATCTTTCACTTAATTTCATTTGCTTCTGACACTAAGTGTCAGCATGTTAATTCATCTTAATGCATTTATCCTTCCCTTTGTCCAATTTTAAATTGTTGTTTATTTCCACAAATGAATGCCATATTATCATTACTCTTCTTTTTTGTTTTGGTTTTGGTTTTGGGTTGGGTTTTTTGTGTTAAATCTCAGAACAGCAATGCATGCAGCTATAGACTGCTAAAGATAGAAAGTGTGTGGGAATATTGAAAGAAACTACAAACATCGAAATTTCATTCTTTCACACTTTCTCTGGGCATCTGTCAGCTACCCTCTGTCATTTTCTTCCCTTATATCAGGTCAGTTTTAGATCCCAAGGTAGTTTTGTTTCTTGAAATCTTAAAGACATAAAGATGTAGTTAGTTTTAGTTTCACAGACTGATAAACCTGCTTGAATTGAATCTGTAATTTATTTTAACTCCAGGTGATGTGAAATTTTTTTTGTACAAAACCTTTTCCTCACTCTGCTGGTGCTGGTGGTGTTAGTTTACCAGCCATGTAAATACCTTCTGCACACTTCAGCAAATGACACCTTTGGAGGAATTATTCTGTATATGAAATGTTTCAGCCTTGACGCTTGCTAGGGTTCACTTGCATGCTTGCTTAAAATAAAGAAATAATATCCTAATACTGATGGAGACCAGGGTAGAAGCAGAAAAAACAGGATTACTGAGTAATGGCTCTCATTTTTTTTCCTCCCCTTTCCCCTTCTAACATGAAGTAATTTCTCCAAAGAATCTTTTTTTTATTTCTTTGGTTTGAAATGTAAAGTCAAACCTCAATAGCAAGAAATGCACAAAATGTCAGAAATTGCTGCTAGTCTTCTACAGGTTGTCAGAGCAACTGGCCTTTTCACCAAGTACAACTTACTGGGATGAGAGAAACAAACATGTTTTGTTTTCTCAAAACCAAAGATCTGCCATAGAGATGTATTTGAAATCAGATACAAGAAGCAGTTTATTTGCCAAATTGTCTCTGAATGCACATAGAAGTGAGAGACCAGACCCACTCATGGCAACTGATCCATGGGTCCTCCAGCATAAGACTTCATCAAACCCTCTGCCTGAGTAACAGAGGTGGACCTGTCAGTTTGTGGCTGTTAGAAACACTCCATCCCTCTCCCTGTCACATCGGTGTCTCAGCTGCATGTATGTTTCTTGTCAGATGGCTCAAGGCAGCAAATATCCCATGAGGAAGAAGAATCTAATGATTCCAAACCAAGAATCAGAGCAATCTGAACTCCCCGTCTGTTGGTGGGTATGCTGGTCAGTGAAAATCTCTGCGCTCTGAGGATGAGGTGCAGAGTTCTTGATGTGATTAAAGAGCTTATGAAGATTCAGGCTCTCTACTGCAACTTTGCTAAGTTTTGGGTTTAGGATAATTTTTCAGCCTTGCAAGAAGAAACCCAGCTCTAACGAGAGACAGACACTGAATATTTTCCTGCTGAATATTGCTACAGTATAAACCTCTGTGAATATATAATAAGTAACAGGCATATCATAGGTACCGTGGCTCTGATAAACACTGTGTCTTTAGTGAATGTTTTTGTGTTTTGGTTTTTTTATGTTCACTCTAAGCCCAGACAAGGGTAGTGATATCTGAGCAGAGAGAACATACAAGACATGTAGTGATGAGTCTTTTGCGGGGAACCAAACACCACACGAACTACTGGCTGTTGGGAAAAGAGTTCAGTAAAACATACGGCCCGAGGGCTGAGGGGATGGTTTTCAAATCGGAGTTACAGACTAAAGAGCTAAAAGCTAACTCAAAGTTGTTTAGGGTCCTTTGAGTTTGAGTTACCTTTTTTTAGTTTAGGGTCTTTTTGATTTGAAGAACAGATGTAAACCTATGTTAAGGCTTTTCGGTACTGAAAAACATATATGTAATACAGGTATTTATTAACAAAAACGATCAAACAACAACAAAAAAAGGCCTCCTAACAAAGACATTATTCCCAGAAAGTATAGTTTGCTATTTTTTATTTGACTCCTAGAACAATTAAACTATTTAAAATTCCTAGGATATAGGTTGGGGGGTGGGGTGGGTGGGGGGGTGGGTGGGGGTGTGTGTGTGGGGGGGTGTGTGTGTGTGGGTGTGGGTGTGGGTGTGGGTGTGTGTGTGTGTGGGTGTGGGGGTGTGTGTGTGTGTGTGGTGTGTGTGTGTGTGTGTGTTGTGTGTGAGTTTTGTGGGGTCTTTTTTAAGATTTATCCCTCTCCCTGGTCACATATAAAGAAGTAATGTCTGCAGTTGCATGTGCATGGAACAAAACAAGACACAAGCTAACTTTCTTGAGTTAAAATAAAGCCAGTTCTAGCAACAAACTAGTTCTCTCACATGCAGGCAGCATGGCAAACACTAGGTGAACACTGTCATTTTATGAATGGGATGCCCAAAGCCATTCTTTAAAATATTTTTTGTCTTCAAGCTAGCTATCATACACAGTAATTGGCTGAGAACACACATAAGGCACAGTACCAGAAGAAACAAGATACAACTTTTGTGGACTTTGCATAGCTTTCTTTGGACCCACATCACCATAACTTCCCATGACACTGCTGTCTTTAGTTTTGTGCAGAAATATGTATGCAACAAGTTGTTTCATCAAATCTTACCAGCTGTTTTTCTTCCCACTCAATCAATTATGTTCCAGCCCTAGAGAATAAACACTTCAAAAGGTGTATTGCCCAGCTACCAAAATAAATGCTTTTAATATCTAAAGCTAACCATTCTCTTTTATCACCCCTGACACATGTTAAGTCACCAGCCCACTGCATTTGCAGCCTTTTCCATCCCAGGGAACACTTGATTCTGTGATACATATTTCACTAATCATTGCATCAAATACAATGATGAGCACCGAGGTAAGTATCTGAACACAGATCATTCAGACAAGTGCTCTCACCTCTGGGCTACAAGCCCACCCTCTTCCAGTTTCACTTCTTCTTCAGCCTTTTAGTGGACACTGGCCCAATTGCAGCAGAAGACTGCCAAGTCCAGAGCAGCCTTGTGGTCCAGACCTTCAGGAAGTTGGAGATAGATCTGATTCACTACAGCACCCAGCAAGATAGACTATTTCACAGTGATGGCACACTTTGCAGACGAGGACTCTTAGCTAGCTGGCTATGACATGGTCAGCAGTAACAGCCACATGACCGAAAAGCATAAACTCTGTTACAGAACAATTAGAAACATTATTTATGATACATTAACCCCCAGGATAATATTCTGGGTTGTATATCCAAGTTCTGATAATTCTGTGGGAGTCATATAATTCCTACAGAGACATGTTTCCACACACTCGCCACTTACAGCTCTTAGAGTTACCTTTACGCACTCCCTGCTGTTATTAACAGTACTCTAGACCTATATCTATTTTTAACTACAAATCACATTAGCATCTGTTGCAAATCACATTTGTATCATATAGCTGCTTTTGCTGACCCTTACAACAGTGTCATGGAAATGCACAGGCAATCTTCAAAATCCTACTGGCGGCAGTTTTGAGCGAGTTGGAGTCTCAGTCTTCCCAACTGCAGAAGCAGATGAAATAATAACCTTACCTTAGGTGGTATAAAGGACACTAGAACTGCAGTACCCTTTGGTATTGAAACTACTTCTAAATCCAGCCAATTCAATTTCCAAGTAATATAATTCAAGGCATTGTAGAACTTGCCAGACAGTAAGCACATACTTCAAAAAGCCCATAGTGTATTGCCTTTGACCCTTCAAAAATAGATAAATAAAATTCAGCCACAGATGCAGACATAAATTCAAGAGACCAATTACACTAAGAGACCAATTACACTAAACTTTTAGAGCATCAAAAAGAGAGAAGAGGTAAATCCTATTCAGATACCCTCTGAATAGAAGCAAAAAATGTTCCTATTCAGGGTGATACTGAAAAACCAGCAAGAAGACAACCCTCTAAGACTTCATTTTGTAAGTTCAGAATGCAGGCATTCTTTATTGCAGCTTTTGGGGGCATGGAGATTAGCATCTCAAATCATACCCACTTATCTGACCAGTGTTTCTCAATTTATTTAGAAAAGATACATATTAATCTAATACATATTATAATTACATCCCAGAAGTTATTAACATATGCATACGACACTTGTGTATGAATATTTCACTCCTGGGGGATTTTCCCGGGGCCTTTCGAGACCTCTAGTGGTCGACGAGTTGGTGAATTTCAGTTGAACTTTCTTGGGGAACATGCACACTACTTGTATGTTTATATAACTTCATTTGTCCTCTGTGCTATATGGTTTTCATTGCAATGGTCTGTGACCCCACTTCCCTATCTTTATATCCCAGGTGTCTCAGAAAGCTTGCTACTTCTTAGTAAGCTTATTCAATAGGTTGAGTTAATCATTGCTTTAGTTTCTGTTAGTGATTCTTTATCTCTCAATTATATCAAGAGGATATCTGCATTCAATATTTTTAAGAACAAAAAGACTATCTAAGCATATTCATAAACAGAATAACAAGATATTATAAAATAAACTGAACAGAAATATCTCAGCACCAAAGAGGAGACACTTCCATGCAATATTTGCAGAAAAAATCCCTAGTGTAGGAAAAGATTCAGTTAATGAATTATGTTTGTATTTCATTGAGTTTTTCCCTTCAAGAAGAGACAAAAATGCAACCACCGTGTAGTCATCAGACAAAACGAGCTAGTGCACATGAGCACCTCGTTCATGCAGGGAATAAGACCTTCTGTAGCAGCAAGTCTGGCAGTATAATGCACATCACATTCCTAGTCTAGGAACTATTACAATATAGCCTGCATATTCTCCTTTGAAAGGAGATCAAGAGGCATAAAGAGATGGTGCTCATGTCGCTCTTTTAACAGAATACATCAGGAATAGTGCTAATGTATTTTTCTTAGTAGTCTAGCTTTGATACTCAGCATAGACTTCAAAGAATTTTTCAAAGAGTATTGAAGAAAAATAACTGTCCAAGGTCAGTGGGTAATCGAATGGCGAAGTTTTCAGTACAACCCTGGGCTCCTAGCTCCACCTAGTCAACAAATTTTGGGCCAACGTACTCTCCTTACATACTGGTTTCATGTGGATCATTTATCTTCTTTCCACTCTTCTCAAACATCAGGTTGCTTGGTGGATGGCCATTTACTTTCCTGGCAATTTCTATGTTGCTCACACTTTTCCATTGGAGTAATTAATCACTTCTTGCCTCCAGAGCAAAGCTAAGGTCCTAACATGGCTTCAGCTGAAATAAGCAGCAAAACCCATCCTGGTCTTTGCTGCAATAGGAGCTGGATGCAAATTAGCAGACAGTTATTCTTCTGCTGTAGTTCATCCCAAAGGAACTACGTGAAAAATGGTACTGAATGAAAATAAACTAGGTCTTACAATAACACTGTACTCTCAAGAGCAAAGTAAGGCACTCAGGAATCAGAAGAAAGCTGACTGCAGCTTTTTTATCTGTCAGTACCACCTCCTATCTATCCTTACAGTTGTTCACAAGGTTGTGGCGCAGAGTGGGGATTGGTGCCAAGGGTTAAGCAGGACACAGGAGGTAGCACCTCTGAATCACCTCCAGGCTGTGCTTTATTAACTCCTTAGCATCACTGACAGCTGCCTTTGTACTCTGCCTCAAGTTCCCGAGCTCCTTTTTCCAGTCCTCATTTACAGAAAACTTTTCAGTCAATCAATTCAAGGAATGAAAGCTGTGAGAAGCATGTCACTTCGGCTGTAACAGCAGCATACTGTGTTATTTGTTTCCATTGGACAACAATGACAGGGATGGAAATTAATTTAAATTTGGCTTATTTCTTCAACCATAAAAGGTATTTTATTGTTGGTCCCACTTTCATGCAAAGTTTCCAAATGCTGCCTTCAGTATTTGTTGTTAGTTGTGTTTCCCTAAACAAATCTTACAAACCAAATTTCTGCAAGTAGTTGTGTTTGCACAGGTCCCTATCCCACAAACTGAACACGGGTGATCATCTTTGCTGTTGAAATAAAGGTCATTTCTAATGATGAATTTCATAACTTGTAACTGTAGCATGGCAGAAACAGCATGAACAGGTACAGCACTTCATCACTTTGAAGGAAAAGAGCTTCATAAAAGCATTCTTCAACTCCTATCTTCAAGCTAGGAAATTTTATCAATAATTTATACAACTGTGTATGGTTGCCATAGCTGGCAGTTTAGTGTTGCTTTATTTGCATTTGTTACCAAATACTAAATATTATTTTTCATGCTCTGTACTTTGACTCATTTATCTTTTTCACTGCCCTCTATTTCTCCCTAATTATGTATCTGTGGAAACAGTCACCAGAAATGCAGCTCCCGTTTGATCTTGTGGTATTCTGTATTTAGCCTGTAATGTGTGGCTTCAAATGCAAGACAGAAAACCTTTTCTTTAAATACAAATGTATCTTCTGAAATTTTGTATCTTGAACATGAAGGGACCCAAAATCACTGCCAAAGCAATCAATGACTGCTAAAAGTCTAAGGTCCTGTTATCTTGACTGGACATATAAATGGATAGGTGCTAAACCAGCAAAGCATTATTTTTTTCCAGAAATTGTAAAAGATTGTATGTTCTAATACAAGCAATTTAAAAATCATGATAATTTCTTATAAACTAAAATTATTTTTAATTCACTATATATTTAAAAATTTTACACCTAAAAAAGTGTTTTATTTTAATTTCCTGACATTTCTGTGGATTAAATTAAGTTATCTTAAAGCCCTACAAATCCAGTGCCAAGCTTTTTATGGTCCAGGAATTACAAGGGTTTAGTTTTCTTTCATAGTCTTTGTTTAGAGCAAGCTGAAGTAAAAAAGTAGACTTTGTAAAGTAATAGAGATAGAAATTGATTCAGATACTGCACAGATCTCATCATTGGTATTTTATGCCTTTCATGTCAGTTTATGGAGGAGTGGAGAGAGGGCTGAGAGATAAAGCAATTGTACAAGAATCTGTTCAAATACATTTCCTAACACCATCACCACCAGCTTACATCGACCTGGATAAAACAGATCTTTGGTCTAGTCTCCCAGGTGTATTCTAACAGGAGGCTGTTCCAGGCAGCAATGGCACAGGGAAGGAGAGCAAGGGGAAGTCAACTTTTTCAAACGGTTAAAAAAAAAAAAAAAGCCTATGTTACTTGTTGAGCTGAGTACAAATAGGACAGGAAGTAGCTTCAAGGTAGTATCAAGCCTTAATTTAGAAAATGGAGCTCAAAAGGTACTTAGGCTCAGGCTTCGATTTACCACAGAAAGTCAAGTATGAATTCAGCCTCTGACTCACAGGCAGCAACTACCTATATGACAAAGCATGCCAGAGAAACAGCCAGAGAGTGACCTCAGGCAAGCATGACAGTTGTTAGCCTTCGCACACAGACTCTTCCCTCTCCCCACAGGTCCCTGTGCCACACACCCCTATCTCCTGTTCAGTTCTGCAAGCTTAACAATGCTCTGGGTGTGCACTGATGTTACACTTGATTGCAACATGCAGCTGAGTATTCTTAATGCTCTTCTATGGTAACATCAGGAAGGGAAGAGGCAGCTAGTGCTCTTGAAACACATAAATCACAAACATTTTGCACGGTTTTGAGACAGGGCTTAATGAATGCTATTTAACTTTCCTGTTTATGAATGCTAAAAAATGCTGGAGTTAAGAGACATCTGATTGCTGGCACGTTTATAAAGGAAAATAAATGTCTGCTAAGAAAAGAGAAACAAATTACATAGCACTGTTATATAGCAAACATCAATACAAAGCTGTTGTACATAACAGACTGGTAAAGTCAGAGAAGCACTCTTCAGACTTTTAGTAGAACAAATACAGATGCGAACACAAGTTTTGCACTTGCTGGTGACATCCATCAGAAAGCAATACATTGAAAAAATCTGCTTTTAAACATTTATCTTCTGTAATCCCACACTGCAATTACAATGCTTAAGATTTTCAAACACCGTGACCGTGGCGTGCTACAGAAATATACAAGTAATGTCCAAGTGGGCTTATACTATCAATATCTGCTCCAGGCAGTGTGAATAAAATAGATGATTCAAGAATTTCGTTTTTTCCTCTTTGCTAAATTCAATTTCCTTACTCACCTCCTGCACTGAGAAAAGTTTTGGAGTATTAGTATGGGCTCTAGCACGTCTTAAAGGTTTCTTAAGCCATGATGCTTAAGATGATTCTGTGTTACAGCTTGTTCTATTATAACAACTGGTGGAAGAGACAAGAAACAAAGCTCTGTCAGAGTAATTTTCCACAGTAATGAATATTTCTTACAACAGGAACAGCTGAGAAATGGGATTATACAGCTGCCATGTGTTATCCTTGAACCACAACTGAAAATGTAGAAAGGTAAGCAATTGTAATCAACATTCCCAAATTGCAGGGATTTCTGTTCACAGTCTTTGCCAGGAAGAAATGTCAGTGTGCTGGTGGGCCAATGATGCCTCAAGCCATCAAGGGAGAGATGCAACATATAGATGCACTGGTGAGTGAGAAGCTGCATGGTGCTTAGTTGCTGCCTAGGACTAAACCACAACGGGCAGTCTAAGGTATTATTTCAGTACTCTGAAACAACAGTATGAACTACCTGAAGAATTTACCTTTGAGTTCAGGGAGGACATGTTGTCACCCCTAAGCTATTTATTTGTCCTAGAAAGACTGGGCTTTCAGTTTTATTTCCAAGCCAACACATCTTTTTTTGCACCATTTGAACAAATAATACTTAAAGGACCAGCTTTTATACATAAAGAAAAAAGGCACAGGACTGTTATTAGAGTCCCTGTATATAGTGGTAATGCTGGGAAATAAAATGTTTTTCTCCTGAAATGACATGGAAAAGTCAACTACTTTGCCCTGCTCATTAGCCTAGAGGAAATACATCCTAGCAAAAACATTGGGAGCTGGACTGGGTCCATAACTGAAAGAGGTGATTGTTGTTCTTAATACAGTGATTCAGAATAGCGAGAGTTTGCACAGTGTTTCTACTTACATTTTTCAAAAAGCTCTAAACCCATTTAATTCACAAAAGAACCATTCAAAGGAAGTGATTACTAGGTAAACGCCTAAAGAACACAACCCAAAGATATTTTCTTTAACCTGTCTCATGCTTTGACTTCCACATACTTCTAACATAAATCTCTGCTGGAAAATCATTTGGATAATTGCTGTTAATTATTCTTTGTGAGTTTATTTTTCTGCTTCAGCTGCTAAGTAAACCTTTCGAAAGATAGTCTGTCTTACCCTATTTCAAAAGATCTCCCTATAAACTAGAATCTTTGCATTCAAACAGCATAAAAGGACAAGCAATGGATGACCTTGTGAAAGGTGGCTGGTCTTCATTCTGAATGCTGTTGCTGTCCTAGCTGGCCTGTACATTTCTGAGCACAGCCAATTAAGACACCATGCTAGACCTTATTAACAGCAAAATGAGCTGTTTCTGCTCTAAGCCAGCTAAATATCTTCATACAATCTTATTTGGGGGAAAAGATTTTGCCAGTTTTTTCGAAGGGAAATAACCAGATTGACTAACATTTAACAAAAATTTAGTTGGACTAATGTTAATTGTCAATTATACTATTAAATATATGTCAATTAAAACATTTTTAAAAAAACTTGGTTTGAGGGTGGGGGGGTTCTTTGAATTTAATTCTGCTGCTTTTACAGATGCTTGCTTTAATGGACAGCAGCTACAGAGTGAACTCTGTCCTTTGAGCTACTATAGATGCACTAACTGCTTCTTCCTCAGGCCAAGTGTTTTACATGTTCTCAGTTCTCCTCCTTCTAATTAGCACCAATCTTTCAGGTTTCTGCAAGGACCTGAAGGTGCCTCCTTCAGCCAGGAGGCACCACACACAAGTCATTATGAGAGCAATGATGAACCCTCTCAGGCTGCACAATTTATTCATGGATTTCCATATCAGAGGCTCCAAAAGGAAGGATTGGGGTGTATTTCCCCAAGGCATAAAACCAAATTAACAAACCCAAAACATATAATGACCAAACATGCAGCATTCTCTTCCAAGAAGTACAATTCTGAATCTCAAAAACATATAATTTGAAGTAATCTGAACACCTGTCTTCAAGTAACTGCTAATAATTTTGCTTTACTCCAGGCTCAGATCCAAACATCAGCTCCTGAGCAGTTCCTTACACCATTTTGTTAGCTTCCACTGGACTAGCTAGGCTGACAAAGGGCTCACAGTTCTACATTAGCCACTCTAAATCAAAATTCAGCCCCAAATGTCTTAAATTAATGCCATTATTGAACTGCAAATATGTTCATTCTCCTGAATGATAGTGTATGTATTTAATAAAAAAAATTCCACTAACTCTTATTAATGTTTGCAAGTACATAATTTCCCTTCTTCAGTGTTTTCCATTGACGACTCCAGCGCCTCTTGGAAGAAGTCAGCATTCTTCTTCAATGACAGTATATATTTTGTTACAGTGTTTGATGTCTTATTGTTATACCATTTACCTTATTGTTTTCTAAAACAACTGTGTTGACCTTTAAGAATTAGATATGACTGACATTAATGTAAACACCCTCCTGCTTTTCTGAAGCAAATGATAGTTTTCCTCCTTGTCATTTAGGCTGTCTTCAGTTTTCTCTCAGTCACTGTAATTCTTAAATGTTTATCTCAAGAGAATGACTTCAGTTATGCAATCAAGGTGTTTCTGGCATAGACTTTGTTTTTCAGATAAAGGCAGATTAGAAGATCAAATTAATCAACAAGCTTGATTATCATAGAATCATAGAATTGTTTAGTTTGGAAAAGACCTTTGAGATCATCAATTCCAAGTGTAAACCTAGCACTGCTAAGTCCACCACTAAACCATGTCCCTAAGTGCCACATCTTCATGTCTCTTCAGTAATTCCAGGGATGGTGACTCAGCTGCTTCCCTGGGAAGCCTATTCCAAGGCTCGACCACCCTTTCACCAAAGAAATTTTTCCTAAAATCTAATCTAAGCTCCCTGGCACAACTTGAGGCCATTTCCTTTTACCCTATTGCTTGTTAATTGGGAGAAGAGACTGACACCCACCCTACTACAACCTCCTTTCAGGTAGTTGTAGAGAGCAATAAGGTCCCCTTGAGCCTCCTTTTCTCCAGATTAAACCACCCCAGTTCCCTCAGCTGGCCTCATAAGACTTGTGCTCCACACCCTTCAACAGCTTCGTTGCCCTTCTCTGGACACGCTGCAGCACCTCAGTGTCCCTCTTGCAGTGAGGGGCCCAAAACTGAACACGGGATTCAAGGTGCAGCCTCACCAGCGCTGAGTACAGGGGGACAATCACTTCCCAAGTCCTGCTGGCCATGGCCACAGTATCTCAGATACAAGCCAGGATGCTATTGGCCTTCTTGGCCACCTGGGCACACTGCTGGCTCATGTTCAGCGAGCTGTTGACCAGCACCCCTGGGGTCCTTTTCCACCAGGCAGCTTTCCAGCTGCTCTGCCCCAAGCCTGTAGCCTTGTGTGGGGTGGTTGTGACCCAAGTGCACGACCCAGTACTTCTCGTACAATTGAACCTCATATAATTGGCCTTGGCCCATCGGTCCAGCCTGTCCAGACCCCTCTGCAGAGCCTTCCTGCCCTCGAGCAGATCAACACTCCTCCCAGCTTGGTGTTTGCAAACTTACTGAGGGTGCACTCAATCCCCTTGTCCAGATCATCGATAAAGACACTGAACAGGACTGGCCCCAAGACTGAGCCTTGGGGAACACCACTTGTGACCTCATTATGACTAACAAGAGATTAAGTATATGTTCTGTCTCTTTTTTTTGATGCTAATTTTGCCAAATAAAGGATACATTTATGCATTTATAATCCATAGTCCTACCTGTTTGGAGATTTATTACTTAAAGCTGTTGTTTGCTTTTCATCTGCCATACTGCATATCGCTTACAGAGAGATTCTATACATTTTGCACATGATTATCATCTCGCTCTGGAAGCTTTAAGCCTACCAATATTATTCAAGAGTTCTCTTCTACATTTTGTGGTTTCTATAATTCTGAAAGGCATAGCTAAAAACTCCAGCTAAAACATACAAAACATTTAATTTCAAAAATTCAGAATACTGTCCCTATGAGAAAAATCATACAAGATTTAGAAGAAATCAACTCATTTTTATAGGATGTAAAAAACAGGTAGCATGTAATAGGGAATAGTATTTTTCTATGGGTTTTAACAACCTGTTGTTTTCCAGTTTGTATTTTTTAAAAAGCCCTGTAGGAATGCTTACATGTTCTTTTAATACTCCAGGAAAATGTAAACAGGTAAAGTCGTATTACTGCCTCAGGTATAAACCATCAACTCATTGTACAACAAAAACCTGCCCCTTCATATCTCCTTAGCTGACAGAAAGATAATTCTAAAAGAAATTAATTGACAGAAGCCCCAGCTTTCTTCCACCAGAGCAATTCTTATGTGTCATTTACTTTAACCTATGCCTTCCCCCAAGGGGTGGCTCCTTCAAAAATTTCCACTGCCAACCTGTCCTAGCTTCTCTCTCTGGCCACTCATCCCTTCCAATTCTCTAACACAAGCACAATCATCTAAAGGATCCAAAAATTAGGATTCTGATCTTAGAAGGCAAAGCAGGCCACTGATAATCCTCAGCTTGTGGGAGGAAAGCTAAAAATCTGCACAGCCTTCTCATTCCATTCTGATTTCTCAGGGTATGTATGTCATTTTTTTAATTCCCTTCTCTAGCTAAGGGTAGTATATTTTTCAAATGAAATTAACTTAAAATTCTGTAATAACAACATAGCGTGTATATAAAGATCCTTTGCTACCAGATGAGTCAGTATCGACTCTCATGGAATAAAGAGCTTTCACTACACACCCCTGTGGCTACGGGCCCATCATGTTGGACTTTAACTGGCTGTCTTCACTCAGAGACAAGATGGCAGAACCAATGTAAATATTATCAGAAAGCGTCAGCTCAGTAGCACCCAAAATTCAAATAGGATGCTAAAAATAGTTAAGGTATAAAGAACAGAACACTATTATACCGTAGTATGAATCTATAAGGCAACTACAACCATTCAGAAAAAAAAGATACAGGTAACTAAAAGTTTTGCAGACAAAGGCAACAATATTTAAGGGAAATGAGAGATATGCTGTAGTTAGCACATGGGAAGGTTTAAACATATTAGAAATCCTCTGCTTGCAAATGAAACACATCTAATACATCTTAACTGATTTGGAGAAAATGAATAGAGAATGGCTATTTCTTGAGTTTTAGAAATGAAAAGATCAGAGAAAGTCCAAAGAAATTATCAGGCCACAAATTTCAGAGACAAATTGAAATATTTTTTGGCATAGGATATTGTTTACTCACAGCCAGATGATGTATATACCAAAAGTATAAACAAAAACCCTTTTCCTAGGTCTCAGCATGGTATTAGACATGGTACCTCAAATGTGATCTCCTCAGCAAGTTCCCAGGACACCACCAAATAACAAAAAGTTGGATAACACCAGGGGAAAGATTGTATTACACTTCTTACATTCTTTCTGTTTCTGACACAGAAAGCTGCAGCTGATCGTAGTCACATAGAGGGTTCAGCTTTATCCATCTCTGTACTGGAAAAGACCTGGTGGCCAGGTCTTCACCCAGAAGCGCATCTTTACAGAGGCATCATAAAATCATCCTGTACTTATCTGGAACTACTGGGCCCTCTTTTATTGAATGAAAAGAAAAGCAGTGACATCACTTCTTACATGAAACTCTCAGTGGCTGTTGAAAAACATTTTTATTGCAGTGGGAATTCAGGAGAGTAATTCAGTTCACTGAGCTTCCTTTCTCTTAAAAGCTGAAGATTTTTATCTCTAAATCTAGTTTCACAGATTCTGTGCTAACCAGGAGATACTCTGTATAGACATTAGAATTAGAGCTTCTGTATCTGTGTGCTTTTCAAAACTTAACATTATAGAACTGAAGGAGGCATTTCCACTAGGCCAATTACCCAGTGAAGTCAATGGTAAAGATAAACAAGCTTAAAAAAATATATGTATATAGTGGCACCTTTCCATGGGATTTGGAACTAGTGCCTGGTAATGATTCACCAGACGTTCTAGATCTATCTAAGAATATATGATTCCACCACAGATGCAGAGTATATACAGCAGAAAAGTTTATTTCAGTTTTCTGTGATGGGAGATGATTCCTGGATTAGCTGATTAATTGCATTAGCAAAGTGTCTTGCAGGAAACAAAGCCTATGGGATGCAGAACATTCTGTCAGGAAAGAACTCAGTAGAAAGGTGACAACATGCATTGATTAGCATATCAATATGAATTTGTCAGTTATATAAACCTGGAATGCCAGTTTGCACTTAGCTTAAAAAAAGAAGAGTTTGCTCTTCTCAAATAAGAAGTGCCAGCAATGAAAAATACAGTTGATTGCTGCAGATTGATGGCAGTTGGGGTAAGGGAGATGCAACTAGATAAAGAAAATGTTTATGTTATTAAAATCTTTAAGTGATCTTCAAGTGAAAAATACTATTTTCTGTCCACAGTATCAAACCGCTATTTTCTGACCTTAAGGCTTTGGGCTACATGTAAACAGATGGCAGGAACTGAACAGTATGCAAAAAACCACCAGCCTCCAGTGTACAGCCCTGAGAATTTTCAGTATATATTTTGGTCCTGAATCAAAACAAAAGCATCAACAGAGATTAAGAATAATTTTTTTCCAAGTAGAAATTCTCAAAAGTTTAGATTTAAAGGAAAAAAAAACCTAACAACAAAACACCAACAAAATGCTTTGTTGTATTTCACAAAAGAAATAATTTCCACATTCTGCAAGTCAAACGCTTTCGTTTGAGGTCTGGAGACACGAGAAGCGTGTAGACTCTGTGGTAATGCAGTCTGAGTAAAGTCCCACTACTGAAAGACAGGGGCCTAAACAAAGCTGCTGGGTGTTGACAGATAAAACTGCAATATTTTTAGGTCTCACTGTGGATGTCTGATAAAATGTATAATTATACAAGTGTTATTATAAACACAGTAAAGATCAGTGTGTTTTTCAGTCCTTTCTGCTCCCCCCTCCCCCCCCAAACAATTTGGTTCAACTTCCAATTATCTGCAGTGCTCTCTTTCCAACCTCCTGTTTCCTGGCTGTACGTTGATTTGTCTTTTACCCTTTTGTCCTTCCTTCTGTCCAGTTTTCTGTCATTCTGTCCTGAATGGAAGTTGGATTTAATGGCTGTCATTGACTACTGCCCCAGGCCCAGACTCCAATTACCTTTTGCTTTGCCATGTTGGCATCCCATACGCTACCTCAGTATGGAACAAGAATATGAGTCAAAACCACTGCTTAGCAGCAGGGAACACTAGTTCATCTTTCTGGGATAGTGGTTTCATTAGGGAAATGCTAGAATTCACTCAAAGTACATATGCCAGCCCAGGATTTCCCTATCTTTCTCATCCATAAAAGAAAATGTGTGCTTTACAGCAAGAGTGATGAAGGGCCCTTTCTCTGCCAGATTAATCTGGAAATAAATCCATTAGATAACACGCTGAACACATGAAGTCAGATGCAAGAAATTAGTTTCTTCAGCCTGCAAATGCTACCTCTACACATATTCCTGCCATTACAAATCCTACTTGACAAAATTAAATTATCTGAACAATTTAGTGAGACAACAGTCATTTTATCAACACTCACCATCTGTATTGGTTTTAAAAGAGCAAAAGATTTATAAAACATCTTCAATCCCAAGTGCTTGCTACATGAATGAGAACAAATCATTTTTAGACAATAACCTGAAAGGAATATGGGAGATTTAATCAAAAGATTTTTTTTCCCCTGCCTGCCTCAGGAAAGCTAAGGAAGACTCATATTTTAATTTCAGAAATCCCAGATCTCTGAACTCCTTTTACAGTCCTTCTTGTAGCTGCTTTCTTATAAGAGCCATTGCATTGGGGAAGGGTAGTTGCCTCCGGTTTTTTTTATAGCAAGGCTTAGTTTATAAGTTCATAGTACCATAGAAATCATTTTAATTTGACACGTGTTGCAATAATGATTCAACTGCAAGGTAAAAAAAAATTGGCTTTAGGACATCCATGCTTGTATCTGTTTATATCTTTGAACAAGGGGGTGGGGGAAAAAATTCAGGCAGTGAGCCATTTCCTTTGTTATTTGCATAAACAGGGAAGCGTTTTCACCTTTATTTTTAAGAAGCTGAGCAAAGCTAGAAGGCATTCTTACGAGATTGTTACTTTGTGCCAGCCCTACATGAATGGTATCCATTAAAGAGAAATCTTACCGACAGATTAATATGGTTAGAGAAATTGCCTGATTATCAACTATCAGCATTGTGAATGCAATAACACATTATGGATGTAGATACAATGTCCATCCACCTTCCTCGAGTCTGTAATCAGGAAAGGAGCAGCAGCACTATCCACTAAATCCTTTATCATTTCCACATTGAAGTTGTTTCCTTGTTCCAAAAACAGCAACAAGGATCAGAAGTGGCTTATTAGCTGCAAATTACGGAGCTGTCATAGCTCCTTCATCACTAAACTTGCCACAGTGTTTCAGTTTTACTTCTGAGTACTCTGTCTTCCAGGAAAAACAAGCTATCCAACAAATAGATTGGTTATAAGGCAAACTTGGGTCTGCAAAAGTTGAAGTCAGTTAGTTAAGGGAACTTAAATTATTGCAATGTGCAATTGGGGCAAAACATGTCTAACCCTGTGGCAGGGAAAAAAAAACAATCTTGTGCCAATTTACTGAATATTAACTTGTTAAAATACCAGACATCTTCAGGAATTTACAGTCAATTGGGAGTTTAGGACACATCTCTGTTCTCAACATCAGTCTTGGAACAGAGATAGCTCTTCTATGAAAAAAAATCTCTTCTCTGAAATCTTTTCTTGGCAATAGAATATTAAACTGTATTAAAATGTCTTCTTGAGTTTTCTCAAAAATACAGTATCTTTACTACTCATTTGTATTGTATAGAATGGGAATATTTTAAGCATTTATTTGAAAATCTACTTGCTTGATAAGAGTTTCTTTTCAAAAGACAAATTACATATACTTCTTATTTATAAACCAAGAAGAACCCAAACCAAAAATCCTTCCTTATTTTATTTTGTATATTAAACTGTATTTATTTCAACCCATGAGTTTTCTCATTTTTTTTCTTCCAGTTCTCTCCCCCAGCCCACTGAGTCAGTGGTGGGGGGAGGAGGGAGGTGCAGGGAGGGAGTGAGGGAGCAGCTGTGTGGTGCTTAGCTGCCTACAGGGGTTAAACCACAACAGGCTCATAATGGGATGCTTACAAGGATCAGGTAGCCTAGAGGAAAGAATAAATGCCAAGTATCCTCATGAAAAATTGCAATTAATCTCTTCCAGGAATTCATGTCAAAAAAAAAAGAAAAATGAAAAGGCAAGCATGAAAATCTCTCTCAGCTGATAGACAACAAATAAGAGGCTAATGAGAGTATTGAGACATTGCTACTTGAGTGCAAGAAGTGGCAAGGCACAGGCAGCTCTGCAGGCTGGACCATGACAGCCTGCAGGAGCTGCATTAGTATCCAGCTGCCACAGCCCTTCCTCAAGACATACCCTTCCACCTAAACACATTAGACAACTTTCCTACCAATAGTATATTCAATTAATGTCCTATGTGTATGTGTTTATTTTGTGTATGTGCATAACACTTATTACAAACATACATGAACACACAAGATTCATAGTAGAATGCTTTTCTGGTATGCCCTAAAGCCAGGCATTGCAGAAGTGAAAAACTAGGAGCAAGGTAGAGTTGACCATATGTTTTTAGTCCTTGTGGAGAGTTGTAACTGAAACAGAAGGGCAAAGAAATATTTTAACCAATTGCTGTCCCAACAACAACAGAAAAGTTGATATTCTGTGGGGATGCAGCTTACTATATGAGTCCTTCCTTGAATTCTTGCTAATGGTCCAGAGCAAGTGAAACCTTTAAAGTAAGAGTCTTTAGGTCCTGGGCTGGTACACTAATAAATTGATAGCAGCTTCTTAGTTAATCCATCAGCTGTGAGCATAACTATTTGTCATGGTTTAACCCCAGCTGGGAACTAAGTACCATGCAGCCACTCACTCACTCTCCTCCCCCGGCCCCTCCTTCCAGTGGGATGGGGAGGAGGAATCGGGGGCTGGGGGGTGGGGGTGGGGCATGTAAAACCCAGGAGTTGAGATAAGAACAATTTAATAATTGAAAGAAAATAAAATTATAATAACAACAACAATAATAAAAAGGAGAGGGAAGGGGAGAGGAATAAAATCCAAAGGGAAGGGAAGAAAAAAACCCACAAAGTGATACACAGTGTGACTGCTCACCACCCACTGACTGATGCCCAGCCAGTCCCCGAAAGCAATCGGCAGGCCCTGTCCAACTCGCCCTGCTTTAGATACTGATCATGACACCATATGGTATGGAATATCCCTTTGGCTAGTTTGGGTCAGCTGTCCCAGCCGTGTCCCCTCCCAATTTCTTATGTCCCTCCAGCCCTCTCGCTGGCAGGGCCTGAGAAACTGAGAAGTCCTTGACTTAGTATGAACATCACCCAGCAACCACTGAAAATATCAGTGTCCTATCAGCATTGTTCTCACACCAAATCCAAAACACAGCACGCACCAGCTACTAAGAAGAAAACTAACTCTATCCCAGCTGAAACCAGGCAACTATTCAAGTTCTTTAAAGATTTGGGAAGGGAGCCCTGCTTTGACAGGAGAGTAGATCAGTGTCCACCTGTGAAATGTTCAAGCCCGCTCACAGCAAAAATACATATATAAAATTAAACAATTATGCATTTCAAAAGTATAGCTGAATTAATAAGCAATAAAAACTCTGTTACTATAAGAGATCAGTCAAAATATTAGTTTGAGACAGTTTTTGACAGAAATAGACATTCTAAGTAAGTAACTTTCGTAGTTTTGTGGAAATGTACACTGAAATTTTCAAATTTTTGCTAAGAAAAATTTCAAATTTCAATACTTTTTTGTGAAAATGAAAAGTAAAAAAATAGAAAATGGCTTCTTTTCTTTATAACAGGCAAGTGTCCCACTAAAAATAAATATTCCTATTACTACAGAAAATAACAAAAGCTGTCTGATCAAATCATGCTCACGCTCATGAAAATAATGCAAGAAGGCATTTGCCATGAACAGTTTCTACTTTTCATTGTAATTTATGACTGCAAGCCCAGTCAGTGAACATCAGTCAGTAAGCTGGACGGGATAAATGAAGAAATCAACCAGTGATTAAATAATATGGTAATTACACCTCTCATAAAAGTAAGATGATAATCCCTTTAGAAAGAGTATACAAGGAAAGTAATTTTGCCATCAGCTCTTCTCAGTATTAGCTATAGTACCGTGTAGGACAGCATAGTTTAGTATAGTACAGTACAGCAGAGCATAGCACAGCTGAAGAGCATGCAAGATCTGTTTTCACATAAAATAAACTGAGATTGAGTCTAAATCAGAAAACAATATGTGCCACATTGTTACTTGAGAGTTAATTAAAAAAAGGAAAAAAGGGCATGATGATAAAAATCTAAGTACCTTCCACAAAGTTCCCAAATAATTAGTCACCAAATGTGAATGCTAATGTTTGGAGCTTGTCTAAATAAATAAGATGCATTCTTTACAAATTATATTTAGTTACTGTCTTGCTTTCATGCTTCTTTCCTCCCTCTTTGCTACTGCTTGTTCAAAACTCATGTGGTGATATATGTTGTATCCACAAAAAAAAAATTAGTCTAAATAATTTCACCCCAGAAAATTAATTGCCTTCCCTCTGTTGTCTTCACAATGCCTCCGGAACATGCTGAATTATTAAGAAAGGTCAGCTCATTTGCAACAAGATTCTTTTTCTGCCAAATGAGCCTGGCTGACACTAGAAATAGGAGAAAGGTTTTGTGATTTAGTGCACAAAACAGCAATAGGATTTTTTGCAAGGAGTGGCATACACAGAAAAGCCTGGGACAAAATTGCTGACATTTGGTTTGCAACCATAACAGCAAAGCTTTGTTGATGTAACTGGTAATCTCAGACCACTTTAAAAATCAGATTTAGGAGGATGGGAATTTTGAAGTTGAGAAAGAAACTGATTTCTCCAAGCTGTGTTGTGCCACAGCCAAACTTAGAATGCAGGTCTCCACAACCCAGTTCAATGCTCTTAACACAACTGATTATCTTTTGCCTGCCACTTCTCTAGGAAAAAGCATAAGATTAGCTAAGAATATACTTTTCCTTACTTATTTTTTCAAGAAAATATAGTTAATTCCACATGTTCAAAACCAAAACCTGCTGGGTTTAAGCAGTGTCAAGAATACTGAACAGGGCTGATGTAGCACAAAAATGTGTAGCAGCTACGTGATTTTATAGGTCAGCTCAATTAAAAGAAAAGGCAATAGGAACACTATTCCATGCTAAGACAAAACTAGTACAACTTGGCTCCCTTTCCCCCAATTAACAGAATATATCACCCGAAGAATTTATGGCACTGCAGATCAGCCACAGACTAAGCGACCCAGCATACGTAAAATACAACATGCTAAAAGAGGCAAAAAGTGAGAAATACCCTTACTCTTCACTCTCCTCCTCTCCATAGCACAACTAAGGCTTATACAAAGCCAAAAAATTAAATATTTTCACCAAAAGTCTTAAACAAAAAAACTCAGGAAATAATTTGGAAAATAATTTCTAATTAGAAGTTACTTTTAGTCAAACTTCTGCTCATTAGTTGCTATGTTAGAAGTATAGAAACTAGTAAGAAAACACTTTCTGAACTCTGCTAATTCCTTAGTAATACTTCATAAATGAGAGAATAATGTAACCCAGAAAATACTTTTCTCTAGCATATAAGAAGAGGAAATCACTGAGAATAAGAATTTGATGGATCAGCCTCCCATAAGGGAGCTAGCACATCCTATTACATAAGATGATCAAAGCAAGGAAGATACATTCAGCACTACAAATTATTCCTCCAAGTATGATGAACCTAGAAATCATGGCCTGATTCATATCTAAAATATATCTGCTTTTCCTGGACTATCTCCACTATAACTCATTTTTGGTAGAGAACTTCTAAGAACTTTAAATGATGGGTAAGATAAAAAGAGAAACTAAAACTTTACTTTTAGGTGCAGAGTTAAAAGCTGACTTTGCTCTTCAGTTAAAAAGGCAGAAATTTAGAGAAATTAGAATAATTCTGGATCAACATCAGTGTAAGTGAGATTGGAAAATGTCATGTATACCAAACCTAGCATCAGCATGTCCTTTCCTTCTTCCTTACAGTCACTTCCGTGAAGTTTAGACTGTGCTCCTTTTAAAAATAAATAAATTTTCTGTAATAATCCATTTTGCTGTAGTACTTTTCAGTTTTATTATTACTACTCTTTGTAATGTTCATTTCTTCTTGATTCCTTAATCTGCTCTGGTTAACCTATTTGTTTCACAGGTTTTATGGATATTAAAAGTGATGACCTACTTTTTCTAAAACTTTGAAACACAAACATTCTGCTTTTCCTTAAACTCTAAGCAATATAGAAATACAAGTGCAGCAGGAAACTTCTTTGGCCTTGTGAATAAAGCTAGAACGTTTTTTAAAAAAACAGTTCACTGAGCAGCAAAAACAGAGTAGAAATTTACAAAATCATTTGCAGCAAAAAATATTTGCCGTCTGGAAGGCTTGGAGGAGGGCAATTGCAGTTAGCATATTTCTAGAAAATCTTCCATTAGAAAAACAAACAAAATTACTTTCTTCATCACTCATCCTCTTTTTTTGTTTTTCCTATCACAGCTTTTTGGAAGTCACGATGACCTAGAAATCTTCAAGTCAATTTGTAATCAGTCATATTTTCTCAAATTTTTTGGCCTGTAATGCAGCTTTCTGAACATTGACCAAGTATGTGATCTTCAGCAGTCAATGAACAATTGGCCAGTCAACTTCAGAGTGTCATCCTGTGGGGTAGCTACAGGAATGGCTCTTCTCGTGCTGAAAAACTCTAATTCTGAATGAGGAAAGAAAAATGCTAAGTATATTGTTCCTACATAAATAGTCATCTTTCAAGATGAATATAGGAAATCAATTTAATAAGAACATTTTGTAAATATATATCATAGCAGAAATAAGATGGTTCAATGGTTTGCAGAAAGAGTGCCAGAGATTGACTGATAGCTTGAAGCCAAAAATTGAAATCCACCGATATGGTCATAGTTGTTCTTCCTTTCGTTCCAGTTCCAAAGGGAGGAGTAAGATCATACAACAGCAAACAGAAACTAAGTATTAGGGAGAAGAGACAAGGAAAAATAAAAATAAAAAGTTTGGCAACATGATAATTGAAAAATAATACTTCTTAAGACATGATTATTTCACTAATGGGTTCCATAAAACTCTATGTAGGCAGATCATATTGTGTTTTGGACAAAGAATTTAAATTATTATTTCTGCTGAGAACCAGATGACTAGCAGATATTTTGGCTTAAGAAACTCTGTAGTTTAGAAATAGAACATTTGTGATAAAATGTCACAAGAATACCATAATACTTATGCATCTGTTTTGATGGGTTTTTTCCACTGACAGTCACATAGGCAAATGCACATAACATGACATAACATTGTCAGCATGTAGGCCACAACAATGGTTTAGGATGCGGAAAAACCAAGTTCAGATCCCCTCTCCACCTGCATCTTAGATAAAAAAAATGGATTCTGAAGCAGACAGGGCACAAATCTCAGATTCCAAAATGTAGAATAGGAGAAAGCAAATGTTTTCCCACATTTGAGACAGTAGTTGAGAATATTTTCTTTTATCCTTTAATTCCAATGCAAAAAAGATACATTTCAAGACACAAAATTTGCTATGTTGCAAAAAGGCTCTCTCCTATATTTGCTACACAGCTTGCAGATACAGCTTTTCTGCTAAGTTGTTATATGCGTACGACATAAGCAGTTACAAAATTCACTTGAATCTGACCCCACTCTAACACTTGGAATTTAAAATTATTTTCGGCCAGAAGTGATAAGAATGTGTAAATCCATACCTTTTTTTACTTTTTTCCTTGTATAACAAAGACAAGAGTTGCAAACTATTTCTATGCTGCCAGAATATGGTCTCATATAAGCATCCCAATTAGATAGTCTTCTAAAATGGATGAGATCATATACATTTTTAGAAATATTCTGTAGATACTATTCTAAAACTGTGAATTGCCTGTAATGCTTTACAAAGAAGAATCCATAAAAATTCTTTTTAATGAAGGAAGCAAGTAACATTGAATATTCTCTTGATATGACAGTGATAGAAAGACAATATGTCCTGTTATTAAAAGTCAAGAAGCTTCCTTGTTTTACTTTTCAGGTAACAGTGAAACACAGATTTGTCACCAATGTTCTATGAATAACATGGATAAAGCTACCTGAAAATCTTATTTCCTGATTTCACTCAGCACTGAGTTACCATGATTCCACTCACTCCTCCTTGAGACCTTAAAATATGCATTTTATTATGCGTGAATATGTATGTTCATTTTGTTATATATAACATATATTCAGTAACCAGGAGAAAGAAGTGTCACCAATAAAATTCCCCTTAATTTGGATGTTTGGAAGGAAACAAGTCATTGGAAAGAGTCCTGTGGGAGACAGAGGAAATTGTTTTGCCAGTAGGTGTCTTTTCTATTGACTTCAGTGGACTTGAAAACAGGAATTTCAGGTGGCAACAGCAGCTACCCATTAGTTTCAAGACTGTAGGCTCATAACCTGCAAGAACTAAGAAAACACATTCTTTTCACCTCTGATTTATGTGACCTTATAATTCTGTGGTTAAATGTAACTTAAAAAAATTATTAAATCAATTAAAAAAAAAGGAATATGCAAAAATCTACAGGAATTCACACATACATGTAAGTTGCTAGTTCATCTCACCTATGACATTAAACAGGCACTTGAGCAGTTGGAGAAAGATGAAAATGCAGAGGTCTCTGGAATTACAATTGCAAATAAATTGTCTCCCACTGGAGAGAATAAAGAATGTACAGTGGTTAGAAAAAAAAAAATAATTCAGTGAAGATATCACACTAATTTGTGTCAGGGGCTGCAATGAATAATGTGAAGAGGATAAGAATAATAGCAGGAAAGAAGACTAATACAATAGCCCAAGAAAATGTTTATTATATCATGTCCCATTTCACTTTGCCTTTACCTCCTCTCCAGATGCACTGCTGTCAGGTAGAAGAACCACTTGAATCAATCCACTTAATTTTTTCAAAAATATTGCCAGTATCGCACTTTATATAATGTATTTTCCTCTCAAAGCCCTAGCTGACCAAGAAAGCAAATTATTAAGAATTATTTTTCACAGAACTATGCCCTACAAATTACATTTTGATGCAGGCACCTCATTGTACCAGCTATTCAGCCCCTTCAGCCATGCCTTATCTGCAGCAGCTATAAAACAGAGGGCTAAACTATGCTGGTGACAATGGAAACCAAGTGTGTTTAGCCTTTCAGGAGGATCAGAAGATCAAACTCTCAGTGGCTGAAGAAATCCTACTGGTTCTTTCTTCAAAGAAGAATAAATACTTTGTGAATATTATCTATAATTCAGAATAGTGTTCATTTCTATTTAGTGTTAATTTACTATAACTCACCCCTTAACTCAGACCTGCTAATTTTTCCTTTAAAAGTAGTTTCAGCGAAGCTGCACCTCAGCATCATATTCCAGAAGAAAACTTGTCTCTGATCAGTTCTTTGGCTCTGATTGTCCCCACCCTTCTGGCCCCCTCTAGCTATGATGGGGAACCACATACAATACTCCTGGTTTTGGTCTACTCTGCTGCAACATCCTTACTCACATACTTGTGTAGTGGCCTGATCTCCTACTGAGTCATTTTCAGTCAGTGCCAGGAAGAAGACTTTTGCATTTATAAGCAATAATCAGAAACCAAGTTTGAACTGAGTTTTCCAGCTGTGTTGTAAGCTACACAAATATGAAGCAAACAGTTCAAAACCCAGGTAGGCCGACATTGTAATGACAGCAGCAGAATGCTAACCGGCAGCCATAATAAACAGGACAGCGTTGAGCATCCAAAAATGGCAAAAAAATGTCTTGCCATAGCTAAAGGTTTGCATGACTGACTAACGAACAAGAGAAATAAAAGCTGAAGGAAAAAAAGAAAAGCTGCTGCTGAAAGGTCATCTCTTCCAGCTGGGGGCTGGAGGAAGGAGGCAGGGAAAGAGGTCATTAGGCTAAGCCTAATCAAGCAAGCAAATCCAAAACCAAAAGCAAACTCAGCAATGCCCTCAGTGCTAAATACAAAAGAAAAGAATCACAGAGGACAGGTCTTGTGAAACAGAACTGTCATTAACAATGATGTAGTTAGCACCCATGCTAAATAGATACGCTGTGCAGCCTGCTATTTTACTACAAATCCCTGTTGTTTGTGCACTACAATGTTCTCTGGCTCTCTTTCCCATAGCACACATTAATTTAGTGGAAGAGTAATTTCAGATGAAAACTTCAAGTACACCAAAAAACCTGTAGAAGATTATATCATACTCTTATAAATAGCAAATAGAAAAATGTCTAAATCTACCTTGTAGTCAAGATGCTAAGCCAAAAGTTTAGCTTCCACTCTAGGCCCAGTAGGAAAGGTTTTGCTGGAACTGTGAAAAAACAGCTTCAAGCTATATATCATAAAGAAAGTACTACAATCACAGCTACTTTCCTGATCACACTTTGGATATTTCTTTGACATTTCTGTTTCCGTGAAGCTGGGAAATGCAGAACTGCTAATAGCCGCAAGTTTAACCTCAGCCAACTGTACAAGCACAAACTTGCTATCAGTGGAAGGGCAAAAGAGAACAGCAGATAGCAGATGACCAGAAAGCAGTCACTCTAAAATTAAAGAACAGTCTTGCCCAGAGGAAAATGAAATATTCCCACTGGGAATATGCATAAGCTGGAAAGGCCAAAAGTTAACATAAGAAATCATGTACATGTAACAGTTTTAGAACAAAATGCCTCTACAACTATCCTCTTTTTCTACAGAAGACTGAGAAAAAAACCAAAAAAACCAATGTTTGTCTTTTGTACCACTTCTTTGCATAAGTTTCACCACAGTCAGGCAGGTTTTGCTAATCAGAAATTATTAATAAAAGTGTTTTCACCAAAGTTGCTATTGCACTTATTTGAGAAACTGAATGCTGATGATCTTCAGCTGACAAAACTTCAATCAGTATATGCATAATCAGTACAAATTTTGATGGAGAAACACAGCTGACTTCATTGTCCAAGTGAATTTCCTCTCTAGGCAAGAGCCACTTACTGGCTGCCTAACTTCCTTCCTTAATTAGATGAATAAAATGCTAGCGACACAGGTGCTAAAGGGCAGGTCAACCTATTTCCTTGCTGCAGTCTTTTGGATGCAGGAGGACCTGTTTTTGCATCAATTGATAGTACTAGACTACTTCTCTAGGATTTCAATAAGAAGAAAAGCCGGACCACAGAGAATTTATTCTAGCAAATTTTTACAGTCATCTCCAAAAGGAATTGAAAATGTTCCCCATGGGAGGCTGCTCCAGTTGCCCAGTGTTTGCCCTGTACTGTTCAGTGTTACACCTCGTGAAACAAAACAGCTCCTGATACTCAGCCACCTCTTCTGCCAGGTTTGGGCACCTGCTGCAGCACAGCAGCTAACATCCAGCTTACTGAGCAAGTGACTAATGAAAAATCTAGATTTTCCATTATGCTAATGGTACCCCACAGTTTTTCCTCTCCTCTCCACATGTGTGGAAGAGAGGGGATGATGAAGAGCACAGTGTACAAAAAGTTCCCTACAGGAGTGCAATATTTCCTGTTTACTCAGGGTATCCCTGAAGAGGAAGACAGGAATCAATACTTCCATTTCTACACTGCAAATCTGACACATTTGTTCACATACTGTGTTGGTGGCCTGGCTGACGGTTCACAAACAGACTACAAAAAGCTTCCCAATTTTTGTTTAAAGTCTCAAAGACTCAATTTACCTATAGCTTTTCTTGCATAATGAGATGTACTGACTTCTCAAACTGTGACTAGGAATGCATAGAGGAGAACAATTTCCCTTGGGGTTACCTGTAGAGGATTGGAGAAAGACACGTGGGAACAGTCTGTCCAGAACACCTCATATGCAATGGCAAGCAGTTTTCCAACACAGAGAGCTAGAACAAGCATCATTCCTGTGAGAAAAGAGGAACAAGAAATTAAACTCCTGCACTCAAATTTAAATGCAGCCCCTAGTTTGCAGCATTGCTGCAGAACTACTGCACATTGCACATTTTTCAGGGCAACTCACCACTGAGACAGAACTTACACGTGACCAGAATGTGACTCCATGAACAATACAGCGCAAGTAGTTCAAACACAGATCCTCTATGTTTCTGTACAGAAGTTACCACAGGTGCTATACAGTATGTTGTTCCTGTATGTTTTCACTCTGCTGCATGCTCAGAAGTACCGTGTGTAAGAAATAAGGCCCTTGTTTCTCTGCTGAAGCTGAGGAGAAGGAGTAACAGAGCTGGGGTTGGGAGAGCTGGGTGGAAGCAACAGAAGCATGTGGGACATAAGGACGTGGGCAGCTGATGTGGAAATGTGAAAAACACATCAGCATAGAAAAAGGTTACAGTCTGGAGTCCCTGCTTTGGACATAAAGGTGGAATGGTATAGGGCACAGGTCTGGGTTTGTGCTTTCTGGCTCATAGCCATATGAAAATCTTGAGTGAAGCTTCCAGAGTCAAGAGTTCAGTGTCCAAGTTTCTGCTATAACTAGTCAGTCCTCACTCATTCGAACCACCATGTGAATTTTTTCAACACTCAAAACTCATAGAGATTTTCTTTACCACAGTTAATTAAACTTCTTACTTGGATTTTGCCTCTGATTTAGATAATTTTTTACAAGACTTCTTTGCCCAGGTATGGGATTCTCAGTCTATCTCAGTGGCCTATTTTGGACAACATGATACAAGAAGCCCTAGCTACTAACCCTCTGGCCAGCACCTCAGTGATTTTACCAGGACAGTGCACCTGAATTATTCAACTGCTTATTCTTCACTGCCTTCCCAAAGTCCCCTCTATACATGCCCAAAAGGCAGAGAAATATATCCCACAGTTTGCTGGGGAGCTAACTTAAAGAGTGGTTCAGCTTGCTCAGCACTACTATAGTCTTTGCTTCTCACTATGGGATCTCTTGAGAACACGGCACAGAGCCTGTAGGGGAAATGGTGTGGGAACAGCTATTCCCTTCTTCAGACTTGCCTCCAGGGAGAGGATGAAAGATGATGCAGACAAAAGATTTAGGACTTGAAATGGAACCGTGAGATTAACTCCAGTGGTTTTCCTGTGGTGAGGACCTGCAGCACATGGGTAGGCTCTAAACATGCTGTAGCAAAGGGTGGTTTCCAGCAGAGCTTCTAAGCCTGGGGTGGGCTGCTGTTTGAGATCATGTTAGCTGCTAAGAGCTGAGAAGCATATAGAAATGGCCACAATTGCAGTCATTCAAATTAAAACTGCAGTGAAGACCTGACAAAGTACAGACACTACTTCCACTGGGTAAATACAGCAGGGAGGAAGTGGCACACAGGAATATTTGAATTTTGTAAGAATATTTTGTTTAAAAAATGTAGAATGTGTCATTGCTGATAGGGGTATTGAATAACTCCCACTGCTGTGATACAGTTGAAATCTATGCTGATGACAAGTAGTAGCTCTAAACCATTGAAGAATGGAGCAGATCAGCACTAAAACATATTTTCTCCCTATTTATTGCAGCCTATTGAATAACAGAAGTTTGTCGGTTCAAGTCCCTTGCAATCAACCCTTGCATAAAGCATGCATCCCCAATGCCAGCTGTTCTTAACATATTAACAAGAAAACTGATTTCTTGGATGCAAAAATATCAGGTGTTAAATTTCCACATTTACCCTTTTCTACCAGTATAGAAATCACTGCATATAAAAATATTGTTTGCTCAAAATAATAATAGTACTAAGTGTGGAGTAAATGCAAATAAGTAAAAAGAACTAAAGAAATATTTTTTTCAAAGACACAAAGAAAACAAACCCCTACCACTTTACCCATATTTAAGGTCATCTGTATGTAGGGCTGCATAGGGTTTTCACAAAAATCAGTGTCTGCTGGACATGTAAATGGCTTTACAAGCACCGAAGTTACTGCTGTAAGAAAAAGATAGTCACATTTTAGTTTTGTAAGTGTTTCTTTTTTTCCAATTACATATTACAGGTCGAAAAGTGAAATTAGAGAGCAACAGGATGTATTTATTTATCTGAAAGAGGTTGCTATTACAAATCTGTTGTTAACAGAAAGGTTAAAAGGAAATCATGTACCAAATGAAAAGACAGCAGCAAAAAACCAGATCTAAACTCATCTGGAAACAGCATTAAATAAAAGCAGTCTCAGTCCTGGAATGTTCAACTAAACCAGCTAATAAGCCCTGCAAAGACAGGGCAAGCAGACTATTTAAAAAGGAAGCACAATAATGAAACTTAAGGCAATATGAAACAAATCTCTCAACATAAATGAGACAAGAATTCGTTTTCCCCGTGGCACTCTCCGCAGCTGCTGAAAGTGCCTGCTGCTAGCAATGAATGAAATAAAAGTGGAGGAGGGGGAACAGAGAGAAAGAGGTGTTACCTTACCAGCCCTCGGAGCTCATCACTCCACTCCCTTCATGACGCTGGGAACTCACAAGCCTATAAAATGTGCCTTAGCTCCCAGTCCCCCTCTTCAGCAAAATCAAAAGGAAGAGGTGTCTGTACAGAGGAGGAATAGGATGCTGTTCTACCCAGAGATAGCTCTCCTGACTCGGCTGGTACAGCATTTCTAACAGCTTGAACAGCATAGCCAAAGCTTTTCTGACAGACCTCTCCTTCCCAGTACCTGCTGTGCTGCCTCACTTCCTTTTCTCTTTCTTTCCTCTTCCTATCTGTTGGTGGGGATTTTGGAGGGTTGGGAGAGGGAGGTGGGAGAGGACATAATTCCTGGAAAAGAGGAGAGGAACATCCAAGATGACTTCTGTCCCCAGAGCCAACTGGAATGTGAGCATGAGCAGCAGGTGGAACGTGAGCCTTGCTGCAGCGGGTGATCCCTGGGGACAGGCACTAGGAGCACCAGCTGGAAATACTTCTCCTCCTACAGCATCCTCAGCAGCCAACTTCTCCAATCAGTTTGTGCAGCCCTCTTGGCGCATTTTCCTGTGGTCTCTGGCTTATGGTGGTGTGGTGGCAGTGGCTGTTTTTGGAAATCTCATTGTCATCTGGATTATCCTGGCTCACAAGCGCATGAGGACAGTGACCAATTACTTCCTGGTGAACCTGGCCTTCTCTGATGCCTCCATGGCTGCTTTCAATACTCTCATCAACTTCATCTACGCGCTGCACAGCGAGTGGTACTTCGGGGAGGCTTATTGCCGCTTCCACAACTTCTTCCCAATCACAGCTGTCTTCGCCAGCATCTACTCCATGACAGCAATAGCTGTGGACAGGTGAGAAAAGAGAGGAAAAGTTTAGGGGTGAGAAACTGAGATCTTATTCTCTGCTGTAATAAAAATACAGAGATAACAATCATTAAGTGATGAGAGGCACAGCCCTCAGTAGTTCATTGATTGTGGTGTTCTGTACTTCTTTAAGGACTCTCCCTAACACACTGTTTTTCTCCCTGTCTTTGGTCTTTCTCCTTCAGCCTTTCACTGCTTTTACACATGCTTTCTTTTACAACAAACACTTCCTCTCTCTGACTTCAGGTGCTCTCTGTGCTCCATCTTTTAATACTAACTCTATAACAGCAGCCATTGCTCAGGGTTTTGCTTCTGCACATGTGAAAACAGTATCTGTTCCAAAGGCAACGTCATCTAATTCATACTGATAAGGAGTTTTAGAGATTGTGTGTGAAGGGAGAGGATTTCAAATTTCCCTCCTCTTTGTATTTCTGCAGCTGGCAGAGGCATTTGCCTCCTCCTTGGAAATCACTTCAGACTGTTTTTAATAGCTCTTCTCACAAACAGCTCTGAGCTGCTTGATTCCTCCTCATTTTAACTAATGAGACTACTTACATTGCCATCTGTGCATATCCAGAGGTCTGGTAAGAACATGGTTGATTTTTTTTCTGATTACTTGCAGCAAAGCAAGCCTTTGTGACTATGAAAGAAAACAGGGCAGGGAAAAACTTTACATTTGTGCTCTTGAAAAGAATGGAAGGATTACTCTGCTACTACTACCACTACTACAGGACAGCTGTAGTCTCCCTAAAGGGGAGAAGTAGTTGTCAGATTTCCAACGGAGATGCTTTGATGGACCATCTTTCTCAGAAGGTGCTGTAAAGTCTCCCCTAGGAAATGTTCCTTTCTTTATGATCACTTTCACATTTGCTGTACTGGAGAGATAACTTACCTCAAGCTTTAGAAATCCAATAAATCCCTGAATTTTCATACAGAAAAACAGATCACTTTGTATTTCAGATCTTTTATTTCTATTAGCAATGTATTGACATTACTCACAAAACTCCTTCCTACGTACTCAAACCATGATATGCATCTTGCCTGAATTGACTTGGCAGAACTGCAGCACTTTCTGGTGACAGTAGTTAAGATTTTATAAGGTTCAATCCATCTTCTGACACTTATTTCTCATTTCCAGGTGCAAAGACTGGGAAACATGTTGTACCTTTTGTTTGTGCTGTGGACAAGTTCATAATAATGCTTTTCTGTTTGCTCTAATAATCGCAAATTTTAGGTGGCATTCTTAGCCAGATGCATTTCTGTTCTGTAAAGCTAAAAATGAAAGAGAAAATTAGATTCTTAGCCACTCTTCTATGTCTCTGCTTGAGGGATGGGTGAAGACAGGAGGAAATCAGTACACTTTCCTCCTGCAAGTGATGTATCTTGCTCCCAGCTGTTACTTCCCATTAACAATGGAGGAGGTAGTGCAAAGCCAGTGATGCTATCTTTAATCAGCCAAAGATTTCTTCCATTGTCAGTTTGGGTTTAGCTTAATATTCTCATCTAGCTTGAGGATCTCAGAAAGTGGAAAGGTTTTTAGTAACAAGTAACCATTATGCATGATGGAGCCCTGCTTTCCTGGAGACGGCTGAACACCTGCCTGGCGATGGGAAGTGGTGAATGAATTCCTTGTTTTACTTTGCTTATGTGTGCAGCTTTTGCTTTACCTATTATGATGCTGAGGATTTAACTGTTACTGCTGCAGCTGATCATGTCATTAGCTGAGCAGCTACTAGGATGCTCAGAGTAAGTTTTTTTGGTTTTTTTTCTGACAAAAATATCAACAGAGACATTGCACTTACTACCCTGAAAGTTCCTAAATTTATGCTAGGAAAAGGAAATGAAGGTGAATAGCTCTTTGGGAATTCCAAGGGTGCATTTCCAGAGTAAGTAAAGAATAGCTCTGCTCCACAGTGTCTGAAGTGCATAGTCAGACACAAAAATATTGGAAAAGTTTTCCTTGGTTTAGCAATGTGAGATGCTGGTGCTCAGAAGGGAGTAATTTACTACTGTTATTCACTCTGGTCTATTTCTTGTTTGAAAATCCCCTGGAGAAATCACGATGTCCACCTCACCGCATCTCCCAAGCTTACCTGCCCTCAAAGAGCAATCGAAATATTCCTTTGGGTGGAGCACAGTGAACAATGCTGCAGCTGTGTTTAGGTGAGCAATCTGTAGTACCAAGGAGCATCATGTATTGCTTTTCCTTTTAGACTAAATCACACCTAATGCATTCAGTAGCTTTAAGAATTTCCTGGCTACATGTGCAGAACAATTCTGCAGAGTCAGGAGGAAAACTGAGGGTCAAAGTGAATGCCAAGAAATGTCCCTGGGTGTACAGGCTGCCCTATTGCAGGGCACACATCTGCTGGGCGGACATTTTTTAAAATGTTGATTCCCATTTACCTTCTGTGAAAGTTCAGTCAATGCTTCAGATATGACACTCTGCTTTATTTTTGACCCAGTAATCTCACCCTTACATCCTTAATTCATGTTTAAAAATTAAAAAAAAAAAAAAAAAGCTTGAACTGGGATAAAGCTACTTAGGGAACTGAAATGATGGGATCATATCAGATATTTTCCAGTAGAAATTGTTAACGTCCCAAAATACAGAAAGGTCATGAATTGCAATTCACTAAAAAGTACATTGCTGTATGCTCCATTGATTGTTTTAGAACATCCAAATGCTCACAAAGGGTGAATGACTCACTGGGATTCTAGACACCACTGAGCAGAGGTCAGGGGCAGTACATGTTTCTTTCCACATCTGATTCTGTAGGCCACATTGTCTAAGTTGTATCCACTGTGAAATTACTGGACTGACATTTCTGTGGAGTAGGCAGCCCCTGCAGCGGGATAAGTGTGCTGCATCTGAAGCTGAGAATGAAGTATCCAAGACCGCTGTATGACCTGGTCATTGATCATAGATTGAAATTTATGTGGGTTTATTCACTCTTCTGGTGGTCTTTTTGCTTTGCCTTCTGTTTCTTTTCCAACAGGCTGTTCGCAGTCTACTGCAGAGATGCCGCAGGTAGCTTTAACCAAGCCAGCCCAAGCATCAGAAGCTGCAAAGATTTTACACTGTACTGCTTCACAGCAATTTATTCATGCATTCTTCCGTAGCTCATGCTGCACAGTACCACAGTTACATTTCTTCTAGTGCAATAGTTCCTTTAGTTACCTTATGGGGATAAACTTTTTTAATAGCCTAAGATAAACTGAATTGAGGTTAGTTCTTGAGCCAATATGCCTGTACCACTGGCCCGTGCATGATCCTAAAGGGTCATGTGTCTTAACTCACCTGTGATTACTGGTGGTGGTACAATTCTTGGACATACTGAAGACAGACACTTGGGCAGAATTCAGGCCATCTGGCCCTGCCCGCTGTCCCTTCCTACTAGTTCTTAGCATGCAAAAGAGGTCATTCATGTATACTGGCAATTAATTTCCAGTCCCAAGATTGCCTCATACAACCAGTTCTGCTTGTAGATCTAGAAATTCTCTGCAGATACCTGATGGTTAAAGTGGAAGTCTGGAGATGTAGCAATATAGCACAAAATAAAATACCTTCAGTAAAGCACTTAATGTATTTTTTCCATTTTTTCCTGTTATTAGTACATCTACAGGATAACTTTCTCAGTTATTGTTCTCTCAGCAATTTTATAATGATTTCCTCGTTGCAACAAGTTTAACTTTTCGTGAAAGCAACTGCTCTGGAATTAAACAAGGTATTCTAACAGTGACAGTGAGTGATTGCTGAGACTATTCACATCTTACTATTTCTTCTCTTCCTAGTATGCAAGCAAGCTTTTGGTCTTTGAAGAGCTATTACATACATATTAAATTTCTTTATATGCAAAAGTGATTTAAAAGAATTACCTATATATGCCAATATTTAATACCAATGTAAATAAAATCGCATTTATGATAAACCAGTGTTCTGCATTACTGCAAAACAGCCTACAAGGTTTACTGCTGCTCAACATACATCAATATAATAGCATCAAAAAGACCTACATAACTTTTTTTTAATAAATTATTAGGAAAGAGAAAAATGACGGATTTTACCTAATCCTTTCTAAAGATCAAATTCTGCCAAATGTTACCCATCTAACTTAGCCCTATACTCTGCAAAAATCCCAGTCCATTTTTCAGTTTGGATGCCTACAGAGTCAAAGGTATTGCAATAGAAGAATGACAAAATAAAGTCCAATGTTAAAGAGAATTCCACTTTCATGTACTTTTTTTTAACCACAAAACTTTCCCCACACGTGTTGATGTAAACTCTGGAGCTGTCATAATTGCTGTCTCAGTGAGCTGTCAATAATGAAAGCCCAATATTTAACTTCCAATCTGGAGATTATCAAATTAAATCACCATTTTTAAAACTGAAAACTTGATCATGTCCCAAAATCTCCTTAAGATTTCAATAATAATAATGCTACTTTTCCCCTCTTTTTTTGGTCCTTCTGATAGAATGAAATAACCACTTTTTGACCTACAAGTAGATAGAGAACTTTAGTCTATATTTGTCTAGTCCAACAGAGCTGTTATGAAACTTCCTGTTTGTATTTATTCCATAGAACTGTGCCTGTGACTTTATTTTTAGAAGGAAGAACGCTATTAAAATCAGAGCTAACAGACAGGTATATTAGCACTCTTACCTCTGGTACCATAGACATCATCACGTTGTTGACATGGATAACATATTGACATCAGGATGGATGTTTTTAAAAATTTGATTGAAAATTCAAATAATCAAACGATTTGCAGCAGCAGCATCCAAGAGCTGCAGGCCCAGGTTTCTCTTTCCTGACACCACTACACTCACTTTGGGAACAACAGACTCAAAATCAAATTAACCTTCACTAATAATAGATAAATATAGAATCTCCATGTTTCAGAATATGATTGGATCTTGTTATTAGCAGTATCTGTTTCATTTTGGTTGCCCTTCTCATTTCTTTCCAGTAAGCTTCCTCAAGTTTTTAAAATTTTAAATGAAACACTACCATAGCAGCTTTTTTTTGCTTTTATTTTTTCTGCAGAGATGTTAAAACCAGCCACACTCTAGATACTGTTTGAAGAATAATGACATTTAAGCCTGACCATAGGCACCGTTCAGGACCAACTCAAGAGCTCCTTGTATACTTTGGGCTTCTCCTCGTAGATGCTTTATAGAGCAGTCATTAATGTTGACCAAGAACATATTTTATGGCTAAGAAGCTACCGATATCTTCTATTATTATTGCATTACCTGCTATCACAGCCTTTCTGATTTCTTTTCGTATGTCACTATGATTACTACGAATTAGCTGAGTGCATAATCCTGAAGTTTATTTTTTCAGTCATGCAGAGTTTCAAAGTTTCAAACCTTAAAATTCTATATTATTCATGAATAAATTTGTTTTACCTGACTTGATTTTAAACTATATCTAACATTGAGTTTTATTCCTCCTCTTGCACAATCTCCTCTCTTTTTTATGAACCTTATTATTACAGTGTTACATTCCTTCTACCTGGTTTCTAGTATACCTATTACACCGATATCCTTATTCCAAACATGTTATTCTAGTTTCCCACTTTATTTCTTGATTTCTAATGTCTACAGAAACACACACAAACTGGGGTTTTCTGTTTTTCTGTTACATTGTTCAGTTACTGATGGCTGTTATAAATCCCTCTATATACTCATTAGTCTCCAGCATAAGTAATATGATCAAATTTGTAACAGCCAGTTACAAGGCATAAGCACATGAATCAATTTATCAAATGAAAGCTAAATTCATCATGTCTACACACAGAGATGCTCTAAATATCACTTAGGCTCTTCATTCTCTTCAAGGGTATGCTGCAAGAGCAGTTACCATCACAAAGTAGTACCAGAAGCCCTATAAAAGAAACTGTTACTGAAATTCTGAAGTGGGCAGCTGGCACATTGAAGAACATATAATCTTTCCAGTAGAATACATTTTGTTATCTGTCTCTGCATTAGTTTCTAGTCCTGGGACAAATTGCTCAAGGCCTTCATGTGCCATAAACATTTTAAACTGGAACTCCTGCCAAACCATACACAACCGTCTTTGATGTAGAATAACATTATCTGTATTGGGAGTTAAATATCTGTTACCTGTGTGGTCAGAAACACTGAAGTATAGGGAAATGTGCATATGAAGAAATAACCTCAAATATGTCTAACGATAGGATGTGGAATACACAAGGCATGACCTGTATTGTGGTCATATGGTAGTGGCATCAGCAAAAGATGCACACCAAGACGTACACTGGTACTTGCATTCTTGTACGTGCGCTTGGGACCAAGTGTATTGTGCTTGGCTTACCAGTGAACAGAGGAGGCTGAAGCAATGGCAGGCAGGAGACATGCATTGCACAGCCAGCTGCGATCCCCTGCACAGAGCTCAGCCCAAACACAACTACAGCCTTTGGCCCCTCTCTCACACTCCCCTCTCAAACTATTGTCTCAAAGGAAAGGTTCCCATGTAAAAAAAGAGAGAATTTGCAATGAAGACCAGGGAGAGATGAGCATGGGAACAAGAAAATTAAAAAGCTAGGTGGATTTCTTTTCAGGTTTCTCATGGTTTACATGTTCTTTTCCCCAGAGAGATCTCCCTCTCGTATCTGAGAATATTTTCATCTGAAGAAACGGATGGAGTTGCTGTAAACTCAGTGTGCTGTTTTCCCCACAAGATGCCATTTTATTATTAGTTAGCTTTACCTGCCTCTGGCGTCATGTAACTACACACAATACTACCCACCCTACCCCCAAATTAAAGTTCAATACAGCTTTTTTTTCCAAACCAACGGATGACTTCACAATCATGACTTCGTGAATCAGCTTTGATCACTGCATATCATGAAGGGAAAAAAAGCAAGATATGCTTTTAAAATTACCACTATGATTACTATTATTACTTTGCCAGTCAAACTATAGAATTCAAACTAAAAATATTGTGTTTCCCAATTTGTACTTTAAGATGAAGCACATCGTATTTCTAGATTCAGCTAGCTAGGCTGCCCTCTGAAAAATGCTGGTCCTCAGAACTGAAAAGAAAAAGTTGAACGGGAAAGCATTATGGGTTGAAAACTCAAAAGGTGAAACATAAAGGACTTTTTATGACTTGAGAGCCTAAAATGATTTTCTAGGTTTGACAATTCTCTTTCTGAGAAAAGAGGTGAAATAGCTTCTGCAGAACATTCTGATGCAATGGCTACAAGATTCAGACTGTCAGAGACTAAGGGAAAGTAATCCATTTCTTGCTAGGTGCAAACTCATAATGACCAGGCACAAAGCATCTCTTTGGGGTTTGATCAAAATTTGTATCAGTTATGTTATTTATAACATACTGAGACAGTTTGGGAATAAATATAGGCCTAAAAGCTATTTTTTTCCTCTTTGTTTTATGCTGGTAAATATTCTATTTACCAAGCTGCTTTCAAAAGAAAAAAATGGGGTTGATACGCCAATATCTTGAGGAGTATAAGCAACATTTACAACTGTGACTAGCCTCAAGTCTTGTTCCAGGCAGAAAACAACAACTGACAAGTTCAAACCATATGTTAAAATAAGAAATTCATTTTAGACAGAATCATAGTCTTAAATACATTTTCTTAGTGCCCTTACTTATAGCTTAATGAAAACTCTGAAAAGATCTATCTGTGGTTTACTAGGTAATGTAGCCTACAGCACTTTTCAAAGTTACCCAGGGGTTGGGGTTTTTTGGTTTGGTTTGAGTTTTTTCTTGAATATTACTGCCTATATGTATGTATTTCTGACCAATTTACCAACCAGGAGAAAAATTTGTATCATTCACATATTTATGTTTACCTAAATTTTATTTTTTTTTCAAAATAACTGCAGAAACAAGAAGGAAGCCATTCAGATGACAGTGTCAGAAACGTAGGCAGAGTGGGTTGTAGTCTGTGCAGATGGAGCTGTTTGCATTAATACTGGTCCTTGATAGCCCAAGTAGATTGTATTCAAATAGGAGAAAGAGAAGCCCTTCTATAAGGGGAAGGCAGTCCATCATTTTATGAGACAGACCAAAGAAAAGTGTTATCCCTTTTCTATCAATATGCATAGGTATGGAATACATTGTATAAAATCAATTACATATTTAGAAAAGTCTAGCGTTATCCCTTTTCTATCAATATGCATAGGTATGGAATACATTGTATAAAATCAATTACATATTTAGAAAAGTCTAGCCCATTGTCAGTTACCAAAATGTTCATCAAGTAGAAAGCACTGGACTTTTTATGAGAACTCTGCTGTAATGAAGAATTTTAATATTCCTCTTTCAAGGCTTCTTTTAAGAGGTACCCAAAAAGCAACATGTGGGACGCTCATCCTGATTTCAGAAAACCTGCAGTGTTACCCCCTGCTCAAAGCACAACAGCCATTCACCAAGAGCAGCACACGTGCCTTTGGGTAAATCAAGGCCAAGTTATCCCTCTGGGATATTTCCCACTGATCTCTAAAATGTACAATGTGTTTGTTTAGCTATCATTCTGTCCTACACTCTCTCTTTATGCTGTTACCTTTAAGGTGATCACTGTTTAACTGTAGTATCATTGTTCACTGTAGATCCTTCCAGCCACAAAACCCAGTCTTATTCAACAGTCAGAGACAGACCTACAAAAATGCCCATAGCCACTCTTCCTGCAGAGAGAGTCAGTCTAAATGAATGAATACAGACCACTCCCACAAGAAAAGATGGAGCCTTGTGCTAATAGGTAGAAGATAAAAATTAAAGAATGCAAAAGCTGAAGATTGGGTTTGCATCATACAAAAAAATGCCTCCAAAATCTATCTTACAGTTCACTTCATCCACTTTAGTCTACTGTATCTACCTTACAGAGACACTCTGCAGTATTTCCCAATACAATGTTTTAAATAAAGGCAGGGAATCATAGCAATTTCCCTACCTAAGTTTCTTAATTATCAGTCGATTCCAAATACAAAGTTTTAAAACCAGCTTCTGTTTTGAAAAGGGAATAACAGCGTCTCTGCATTCACGAAGGATGTGCACTTTGCTATCTGCTGTTGATGAGGCACTTACATGCAAGCATTATGATTTTATCTCAGTCTCTTCCTTTGTCAAGCCCCGATTTCCTGTTACAATCTGTGGATGAATTGACTATTTTTTCCCTCCATATGAGTTTATAAACACACTGTAAATGGGTAAAACAAATCACTTTGGATGATTAAAGGGTTCCAACTGTGTTTCCAGATGGGCATTTGTAGGATCCAATTTTGAATCTAATTATGTTTTAAAAACATCTTACGTATTTTTGCTACAATTTTCTAAATAATGTGTTAAAGAGGGAAGATTTTCCTGCCTGTATTAGTCAGTGTATGCTGTTTTACAAAAATATAAATTAGGATATTTTTTTTTATCTTTTCTACGGTCAGAACCATAATACGCAAACTTCAGAAGCTTTTACAGTACTTACAGCTGTTTGTCTCATGTTATTTGCAAACTGTAACAGAGCTACATGACTATGCTGTCATTACAACCACTGGCTTAAAGAATTTATCTATGTTATTCAAATGAAGACTGCGTCTATTATTGTTTCAGTGAAAACACACTTTCTTGATTTGATGATCCCAAGAAACAAGTACCAAACAGTAAGTTGTATGCTCCAGCCCATCTGAGCAGTTCTGAAGGAAACTAGATCTATTCTGACCCAGCAGATAAGAAAACAGTCTTGAAGGAAAAGAGCACTGCAGCAAGCACACATTGATGCACCAGTCACTATATCTTGCATCCTGACTGATTTCTCATTAAGTTCAATGGAAAGATTCTTGCTGACCTCAGTAGTAATTAGCTAGAGACAAAGACTAAGACAAGCCAAAGCTGGAAGAAAAGCTATGACAGTGGGATATAACATGATCACAGTGAACAAAATCATGTGCTAATGATTCCAGTGATGAAACTAAAGCGCTACCTAAAAATGCTTTAAAGTAATACATAGAATATTGTGCAGATGTTGAATAATCCACATTCTTGCAACTGTTGGCTTGGGTCTCTACTTGCACATATTTACAACCCTAAATTTCTAAACGTGCATATTCCATCTAATAATCATCCTCCAAGCGTTAGTGTTTATGTTGGATGGGGTGATAATGGTTTCTGCTTGTTGTGATAAAAGAGCATCATGAATTAATTCTTTTCAGTTGATATGGACTTCAGACTCAGCATCTCTGCCTTATTGTGTGGAACAAGCTATCTGTGGCATTATCAGCAGCTCCCACTGGACCAAGGAAATGTTAGAAGTCTGATCCTGAAATCAAGTGACCTCAGTGAGAGTTCAGAGCCCTTTGTTCGGCCAGGCTGGTAGCTGACTGAGCAGTACATGTCCAGGGACTGCAAAGCGCACTGGCACAGCACCACACTGGACAACGTTTGTGTAGCTACAGAACGCTTTTCAGAGGTGTAACAAGTCTTCAGTTGCTTGTAGCCATTATAAACCCTCCTTCAGCTCAAATGCCTACCATCTTTTAGTGTGCTTAGAGACAGAGGTGTGGGAGTTCAAAGGTCTGTGTATAACTATTACAGAACATGGTGGACCTATGAGGACCTCGGCACCAGCCACTTTCACTGACTTCAAAGGACTGTATAAGTTCAGGCCACCTGAAAGAAAAGTGAAGAAGCAGAACAGTCATTACATCACATGACACTGGAGTATCAGAGAAGTCCAGCTGTTCCTCTTGTACACAGTTTATGGTTGGCTGACCACAGAGAGAACAGCTCTTTGGGAGTTCTCCCCCAAAGAGTTTTTTTTGCAGAGGCAAAAGTGCTTGCCACCACGGAGCCCTACTGTCAAAACTGTGCTCTTTTACAAGTTCTACTTACCTTGGAATCTCTGGTCCACTAGGGTTGATTTTTCTCATGTCTTTTGCCTTTACATTACCCCAGTTTCCGTTCTTACCCTCTCCTCCCTCAAACTGATTTCTATCTGCTGTTACTCTACAATTCTCCTTTCTTTGCTTCTCCTCCTATTAGCTTCTTACTATTCTTGTTTCACTTCTATTCCAATTTTTGCATTCAGTAAACTGTTCCCCAGCCTAAGCTCTTTTGCTTTTGCTCCAGATCCTGTATCTCATCATTCTCCCTTTCATTCCTGGCCTACTCACACAATCCTCTCTTTTCTACATCATGTGCGGCACCATTCACTGCACAATTCAGACAGCATGTTTGCTGCTTCTCCTTGTAATGGCACTTTACCATACAAAATACATGTAAGGATATCAAACAAGGTAAGGAAATGAGCCCTAATGACAGAGCTACACCATGAAAGATGACGCAGTTGTCAGCCATGGGTAACTGGAATATATAGGAGCAATATCCTGCATCATACATACACATTACACCACAGCCTCCTCACCTCACTGATTTTCTGAGCAACGTCTAAGCATGGAACCTCTAGTCTGTGCTAGCAGGAGCTTTCATTCCTGATGGGAACATGCTAGCCAAAATGAACAGAGATCAAAGGCAAGGGGCAACTGGAAAATTAGCTACTGCTCCTTCAGGCTGAGGCTAGAGAGATAGACAAACAACTCACCACCCTTAGGTACCAGTAATGTCAAGGCAACATTTTCAGCAAACAAAATTATAGGCAGGAATGGCTACACCTCCTCTGCAAATGACAGCTAACAAACAGTCCAGGAAGGACTCCATTCTTTTCTCAGCTTTTGCCTACATAGTTTAATATCCAGAGACAGCTCAGCTACAGAGGTGGGTTTTTCAGCCTGCAACCAAGTCATTCCATGTTTTCCACTATCCTTAATTATGCTAACAATGGCTGCTGTAAGAAAACGCTACCAAACTTCTATGACAAATTTGAATGAGTGTAACAATTGCAGCTATAAAGCAATATCTCACTATGTTAATTAAGCAATTTTGTTTCTAAGAAAAGCCACTTAGGGAACAAGTTAGATACTTCATTGTAATTGTTAGTGTACTGGCAAATTAGGATAAATGAGATTTGTTATCAAAGGCTCAGTAGTAGAGAGCTGTCAGTACTCCCTGGTCAGCTAAGTCCTTCCTGCACAAAGGCATTATTGTGGGAATGGTAAAGACTACTCCACCTCCTCCTCTTCTTGTTTGTTAGAATGACTGCCTGTTATGTTTTTGTTATCTATCTTGTGCAAAAGCTAGGCTGTTGGCTTATCATTCTAATTTCAACAAGAAAGACAAGTAGCCTGCTTTTTATCTGATCCTTTGTCCTTTGATTTACCTCACTCAGCCAGCCAATAGTTAAAATTTCCTTCAGTACAGCTGTATGAGTCATTTCACACAAACAATCCATATCTTTAAAGGCCAGTCACCAGACAGGGAGGTAAAGCAACAGAATTATATCTTAACCAAAGGGAATTACTGCTTTAATCTATTGGGAATAAGAATAATATAACTGGCAATAAGAATAATGTGAATGTAATAGAAAGCTGACAAGCACATAAGATGATGTCAAAGTACAATCTGAAGAAAACTAGCAATTGAAAGGAATGATTTCAAACTATGAGATGCCTTAAGAGTCCAACAAGCATGTGAAAATGATGACTTGTTGATAGGCGATAACCTGCTACAGGTGAAGATCATCAAGCATTTTGGACAGTATCTGGCAGCCCACACTCAAGTTTGCTCAATTTGAAAGACAGGACTCATGTCTACAAACTTATCTTCATTGCCAAGTTGTACTTACTCTTTGGAGAAGGGTACTAGGGGGTAGAGGGCAACAATCCAACTGATGTGTATTTTCATGGATCTGCTGCTTTCTCATGACAAGACACCCAGCACTCGAATAAAGCTATTTCATAGTTCGTATATACTACCGAAAGCACCAGTTTATCTGAAGAAAAAACCAAAAAGCAGGTAAAGAAGGGGAGAAATAATTACCCTGTGGGAAAAAATATGTAAGTGCAGTAAAAACAATGCAAAATGAATAGGCTTGAAATTCTAAATCTAGAAATTGATGCTCAGAACTGAAGTTGGTTTAGATCATTCTCTGTTTCTAACAGCATTTAGATATTTTAAGGTATTAGCACAGTTATGTCTACTAGAGGCTGAGTACCACAATGATGGCAAATGTTGGATTTATCACATATTTGATGGCTAACTATAAATGGAGTTATTTTGCTAAAACAAATATCTATTCTATAATTACTCATCTCTCAAGTAGGAAATTTCCAAAAAGTAGGAATATCTTGAATGAAATTTGTTTGCCATAGCAGGTAAATATGGATGCAGAAGATTACCTGTACAAATTCTTATCAGGGGCATTATCTTATGAATATTATTGTTACTGTCCTGTAGCTGTACCTAAAAATGTTGGGCCAAATCTGCTTAGAACATAGGTATATACTGTAACAATTAGGACATGTCACACCTTCCTTCATTTTAAATGAGTGCTACTCTTCTAATTGCAGCAGAACAGAACTTACTCATCCAAAACCCAGATTGATTCAAACCAATGGCAGATTTTCCATTGATTTCAATGGAGTTCAATTCAAATCCTGCCTAGAGTTGGAAGCACAGGTGCAGACAGTCACCTAGCAGTATAGGAAGTGTTCTCATGATCTAAAGCCAAGGCAGAAGATGAGAACACAAAAAGTAAACATCATGAATGGCTTTAAATTTTTTTATCTCTGAATGTTGGAAGGACAAACATAGACACAAAAAATAGCAATAGTCACATATTAGTGACATTTTGGCATAGGATCTATTAATATATGCAAGCTTTCCTACAAAATAATTCATTCTCTGTGAGCGTGAAGTAAACTGATCTTATAACTTCTAAGCCCCGCAGCAACACCTAAAGTCTCAACAACAGCACAAAACCTACAAATGCTGATAAGACAAAGTGATTTTTTTCCCACAGTCCTGCCATACAATGCCTATTACTGTCTACATAAATTTCCACGCAGAAAATAGTCTCTTAATCTATCCCAATCCATCCCTATATGAAGAAGAAATGTAGAGAAAGATTAGATGAAGAGCCATAGTACATCTTTTACTTATTGCAGTTCCTTTAGAACTTACAAATGACACAAGGAGGGAAGCAATACAGGAAAGTTCTGAAAATATTGTCTCTACAAATGTAGGCTGGAATAGGTGTGGTATTACTTTCTGTGTTTAAAACCTGAAACAGACAGGAACAAAGACAGTTACTAAGTCTTCACTGGAGATGTACAATGGAAACAAAGAGGACCTTTGGGAAATCACTGATATACTCCAATAATCTTGTTAAAGATGATCAGATCACTGGACATGTGTACTGTGAAAGCTAGTGAAAGTATACGGGCCAGAATTATTCTTTGGCAATTAGTTTGCTTCTTCCAGAATTAGTACTAATCCCTGTAATTGATTACAAACTGTTGAAACTGATCCAGACATTCTCCTGGAAATTTCAAAAACTCTCATTAATAAAACATTGAAGTCGGTTTTCATATTCATCCCAGTTTCCTATCTGCTTCAGCCATTTTCATATAATTTAAAAAAAAAAATACAAGGAAACACAGAAAAAAAAATCAGTTTTGTTAGTTTCCTTTTGACTTGCTCGTGTTATTCCTGAGGAGCTTCTAAATCATTGCTATTCTAATTCTGATTTCAGAAAAGCAATGATTTGGGAAACACAGTGCAGAATGTCAGTGCTACCAATGACTGCAGAAGGGAAGATCTTCAGTTTCCTGAATAAGCACTGATACACTGAATAATCCCATGGAAATTTCTTCATTTAAATTGCTGATCTGTTAACGCCTACATTAACTCACAAACAGCATGATGTTTCAATCATTAATAAAAGGATTTTTTTAATATACTTTGGAAACCCTCTGGATCTGAGGCAAAATATTAATCTAAAAAACATTTCCTTGTGTTGTTTTGGAAAACATTAGGATGTCAGATTAAAGAACATGCAGTTAGTTATTCAGTATGCTATATTGGTAACATAATGCGGACGTACATATATAGTCAGTATATCCCTGGTTTTATGGAAGCACACAGATTTCTTTAGATGTGATCCTGGCTGATGCTTATCAGCATTCCCCCTAATAATGGAAGAAATTCTGAATAGTATTCTTATTTAATTAATATGATTAATGATTTTGCAAGGCATTATTTGGTTGTTGTTAAAGGAAACAAAATAGTGTGACCAGGGAAGTTGGTGGAAAATACGTTAATTCAGATTTTAGCCCAGAAATTAAAACAATAGTCATGCTAAGAAATATGTGAAAACCACATTAATTATGTGATATGGAGTATATATATAACACAAAATTTCTGTTTCCTTTGTTCTTTGCACCTATAACAGACATCAAAAGACAAAACCCAAGACTTTTACTGTCTTGATGCCTTCCTGTTGCTCCTTTTTGCTAAGCTTTTAAATTGTAATTACTTTTTAATGAGTTGTTGCATATTCTTTAAAGTTATCAGCATACATGGATTTCCAAGACAATTATAGGGCAGCAAGAAGAATGCTATTCTACCTGAGAAGACAGGAACTGAGAGAGAAAATGAGATGTTTTCATGCTTTATGCATCTATTTCTCTTAGTGCTTTTATGGTTTCTACATTGCCCAAGGAAACACTCATATGGATCCTCTCTCAATCTCTTTATGAACCAGTTGCAGTCTGGGTCTTTCTGGCAGATGATCTGAAGTCAGTCTATGTCTACTGAAATAGATGCATGCAGACTTTTCATGTTCCTGTAGCTTTTGGACAGATGACTAATAATCCTGACAGCTTGGTTGTTAATTTTTTAATTAGAGATAAACCCTGTTTTATGTAGCAGAGTAACAAAGGATCCAGCTATGTTGTTGTGCAGTAACAGGATTAACTAACTCTTTGAGAAATATTTGTTCTGCTGGTATACACGTGGTTAACTGGGTGTCCCACAGCTTCAAAATAATATTCAATGAACTTTCTTTTTCTTATAGCAGTGCCTTCATGGGGGCTGAACCACCCAAAGAGCACAACGCCATCAGAACACCAGGAAGACAAATATCCCTGCTTTTATGCTACTCCCAACCTTAAGCTTCAGTTGATTTTAGATACATCCTAATTTCTGAAAGTTTCTTATGCACAGGTTTTTCTTTCTTTTACAGGTACATGGCCATTATTGACCCCTTGAAACCTAGGCTCTCTGCAACTGCTACCAAGGTGGTCATTGGGAGCATATGGATTTTGGCTTTCCTGTTAGCCCTTCCCCAGTGCCTATACTCCATAACCAAGGTGATGCCTGGGAGAACTCTTTGCTATGTAGCGTGGCCAGGTGGTCCAAAACAGCACTTTACGTAAGCTTTTGTTCTTTTAAACTTGTGCATGTTGGTGTCTACACTTGCAATAGACTTGGCAGAAGCTGCAAAGTATCATGTAGATACCCTACATGCAGAATAACTAACAGCATTGATCACCAAGAAATGTAAAGCAAGTTTTCTAAGCTGGGAAGATAGAGCATTTTAAGTGATGAGTGGAATACATTTATTCTCTTCCACTTCTATGAGTGTTCTCTATCCTGTGTGCATGTTTGCCATCATTGCTTCACTTGAGATGGCTACTTCTTTACAGACAGAGATGGTCAGAAATTGGAACAGAACATGCAATTCAAATCAAGCTTCCTTTTCATCCTAACCAGGAAAACAAGTATTTCCAGCTTCTCCTTGTCCTAATGAGATTTTTTTCTCTGGATCTTTTCATGAGAAGTTTGGATTTTCCCACTTCATTCCATTATACTATCATAATTACTTATCTCAGATATCAATCTAAGTAAGAAAACTGTAAAACCTATAACTGGTTCCATTTTCTGAAAGTGTAGAATAACAGTAAATTAAATCGAATATATCCTATTTGTCCCTCTGGCAGAATTAGGAATAAGTGGTTACTTAGCCATAGAAACATTATCTGCCCTTTCATGTCTTCATTAGCATTTAAGATGAACTGGACGTTCAAGACTGAAAGCCTGCGTAATCATCCAGAATCAAATCTGACCTTTTGTTCTCTTTCAGGCAGGTGAAAGAGGCTCTGGTCATATGTAATTTTTATCTTTTTAGGAGCCATGCACAGATACTTCTCTTTAGGGCAAAAAGGTCACTCTCAGTGACAGCTGGGGATTCTTCACTGGTCATTCACTGAGATTTTATCTGAAGATGGCATTTAACCAGGAACTAACAGGAGACAGAAGTTATCTTTTTTTTTTCCCATCATTACATCAGCAGCAATGACTAAGTTGCACATAGGCAACAGATCTGTGCTGCCTACGTGCAACAGATCTGCTGTATGAAGTACGCTGGGTAACACAGGCCACTTGCCAGGGCCTTTGTGTAAACATACCATTTGAATACTTATTTTCCTCTTTCATTTATGGTCCAGAGCAGAGCTCAAAATTCCTAGCTTGCCCTTAGAATACTTGGCTGTGCAATAGTTAAATCAATTCAGTTAGTTATGAACAGACATGCCTTACTCTGCAGTCACTAATTATGATTAACTATAGAGACATTCTTGATCTATGCTACTGCAAGTTCACAATCAGCACCAGAAACACCATACATTTCTTGCATTAAAATGTGAATAAATTTGCAGTGCAATTCAAGACTTTCAAAAAGACAGTGAAAACACCAAGGACTAGCCAGTCAACGTAAAACATGCTTTGTGTTACAGTAGCACTCTTGACTTTTAGCAGCCCATTCCATTGTTACAGCTCCTCTGAAAGCACTCATCAACTTAATGCTTTTTCATTGCAGGTATCATGTCATTGTGATTGTGCTGGTCTACTGCTTTCCACTGCTTATCATGGGCATCACATATTCCATAGTGGGGATTACCCTCTGGGGAGGAGAAATACCAGGCGACACATCTGACAAATACCACGAGCAGCTCAAAGCTAAAAGAAAGGTACTGTTCCATTAAATCTCACTAAGTAAATCCTGGTAACATCATCTGCAATTGTGTTGCAAAGTATCACAGTTCAGTCCTTCAGAAACACCAAACCACTTGAAATAACAGTGATGAGAGATTTACTCCAATAAAAAAATTGTTTGACAAGTTGTCTTCTATGCTCACCAGCTATTCTTTCTGTAAATTTACTGTTTGTCATTAAATGAAGGTAACATTTGGATTTTAATGTCTTACTCCACATGCAGCAGCATATACTGTGCCTGATAGATAGAAATTAGGCCCAAATGTTTAGCCTTTACAGAGCTAAAATGCTGAGTTTTGAACAATGGGCTAGTGGACCATTAGGTCCTTTTAGGCCAGATTCTTATCCTACTGAAAGAAAAGTGAATCTTGCTGTAATTTTCAGTAGATTAAGGCCCATGCATCTTTGAGATAAGTGCTGATCAGCCTGTTCATATTGAATAATTTAGGTTTTATATCAATGACTTTTGGTGAGAAATACAAACTATTTTTTCCCAGTTATTTTCTTTCAATCTTTTTCACTGTAAGTATTGCCAAATCTAACAAGGCTGTGGATTGCTTATGAGCCCATTATATGACTATTTCCAGTTCAGTTTTCATGGTGCTGCAGTGCCATGAAGGTGTCTTTCTTATAACATTCTTTTTCACAACCTAACATTTCTTCTTTAATAAAGTAGCCCTTCTGCTATTAGTTTCTGACTTTTTTTCATACTAAAATGCATTTAACCTTTTGGATTTGAAAAAACGGTACCCAAAACATGGACTTTTTAACTCACAATAATAAGCACATTTTCAATTGTTGTTTGCTTCCTGGTACTGTGAATAGGTTTGAACAGCAGTATATGCTACCACGCTGTAGCAATAGCAGAGTACAGCATATTGGGTCCTGAGACAACAGGAGATCTTTTGCAAATGCTGGAGAACACTAATGTTTCCATTTCTTTCAGGACACTGCCAGGAATATCAGAATGTTTTTCCCACACACACTACACAGAGAAAGTTATTACGGCAAAGGATCTATGGAAGGAAAAATTAGGATCATTTTCTCATTCATACATTTTCAGACACAGAGACAAGTGCAAACTTTCTATGGCATGTTTCAGCTGTCAGAACTGTAGACATGGCTAAACAGCTTTACAGTATAATGTGCAATGCCTCATATGAAATGAAAGGTGTTATTTATTTTTGCTTTTACATAGCTCTTTTTAAGTGGGCAAAATGCCAGCCTCTGTTAAGGAAGCAAAATCCAGTTTGACTGGTATTATCACTACTATTGCCTTGTAACACTTCATAGATTATTTGGAATGTGAACGGAGAGAAAATGATGAAAAATCATCATAGCAAACTAACCAGTATGTTTTGCATATTTGCCCCAAAGTGAAATTATTGAACTAATTTCCAGAAATGCTGGAAATCTTTCAAAACACCAGCATTTAACTCTTTATCTTTATCCACAGAAGTCCAACATTACCATTACAGTCTTTGCCATGCATGTCATCACTTATCCAAAAGTGTATTTTCAAATTTACAAAATTACCTTTCCTATGGAGCATAAGTGGAAAAAGATTTTGTTAGTCAATTAGCTGTGCTATCACCAATACTGCCCTTTCAGCCAGTGAAAAAAAGGAAGCAAATACTTAGTTGAGGGTGCTCAGGGTCTGATTTGTAAAGGCAAAACGAGGAATCATCTTCTGTAACATTTTGCAAAAGCAGATGTAGAAACAAAACTATTAAGAGCTAATTTGGAGAACCAGGACATCCCCGAACTTCAGCACCTGTTACTATAATGACTAAGTAAAATAAACATCCTATGTCATAAAAACAAAAGACCTCTGAAGACAAAAGCTGGCTTTTACTATATGCTATGAAGGGTCTAATTAAATCCCTCGAATACGTTAAAAAAGCACCTCTTTGGAACTCTAAATATATCCAAGAGACAAGGAGTAACATCCTTAATTAAAGGTTTTTGAATGTGACAGTACTGGAATGCATGCCTTCAACACATGCAACAAGGGGGTTGAATTATGTGCAGATATATTGTACCTGCATCAGCGACTTTATTGGCAGAGCACCATGACAGCTCTTCAGTTCCACTGCTGTGCTTTCTGGCAGGATTCATGAAGTAACTGGTATTTGGAAAGATTAATCATAATTGGTCATTCATGGAGATGAAGAGAGCGGAATCCAAAAAAAGCTATCACTCAGCCTGCCTCTGATAACAGAGTTATTGCTTTTCCTTTATTCAAGCAAAGAAATCATCTGGTTTTCTTGCTATTTAGCATGCAAATATCTAGATATATGGAAAGTCTGTGAAGTATAAATGAAGGAGAAATAAAATAGCTGACTGCATGTTTCATATTATGCAATATCACAGTGCAAAGGATGTTTGATTAGGATTGTTTGAAATGGTATTTAATGTTAAGAAGGTAGTGAACCATTAATTAATGTAAGACCTTTAAAAGAAATGATGTTTGACAAGAAAAGATTTGAAGCTTGAGAAAGTTGTTAGCAGTTCGATAGACTCATCACTTTGTATATGTGACTGTGTGATGCACCCTGAATCCTTCTGAAAGCATCAAAGAACAAAGGATTCATAGAATTTCACAGTATGTACCACAGGCTGGGCAACACAAAGTCATACTTAGCATCTTTAATGGTCAAAGACTTGAAATTTTTAGAAATTCCGGATTGGCTGAGACTACTACCACTTTTTTTTTTTTTTTTGACAGATCAAATGTCTCAGGGACTGACCCTTTTAAATTTGCCTGACATCAGCCTTTTGAACTTCTGAACATTCACTACATGTGGGGACTTTGCAGTCATTGCCCCTTCTTCTTAAAGCTTCTGGCATGAGACTGACTGATGCTCAACTGAACATCATTTATTCTCCTGCAATTTCAATTTTCACAAGACGGAATTACAGTTTCAATACTGTCTTGCATAACTGAAGTTTATATAGGTGGCTCATAATGTTACTACCAGTTTTACTAGGCCAAAATAAATTCACCACAAATACAGACTTGCTCTCAGATGTTGTCTCCACATTATATTATTTCTATCTAACCTCTTCCAACTTCAATCAACCTGTAAGAGGGGATAATTGTGTACTGTAAATAAAATCTATCAGTTACTGTTGTCTTTGTCAAGAGACACAGTTCTGATACAACTGTCTTCTGAAAAAATAGCGTTTCTCTCAACAGAAGATGCCATTGCCTTGTCCCAATAGGAATAACAGAGAACAGAAAATACTCTCCTTAACTTTTATACCTTTTCCTTACAGTTCCACTTACCTCTAACTATTAAGGTTATGATAATGTCACTGCGCATCTTTTTCAGCAATTTTCATGATTCCTCCATACTTATGCCTCTGCCTGTATTCTTTGCTTCTCCTAACACAGCTTGAGGTGTCACCTCAGCTTCTTACTGCAATGAAGAAGGATTAAAATCCACATTTTTCCAATTATTTTTTTTGTGTGAATTTGCATGTAAAAACAGGAAAAAAGCCCCATATGTTTTCTAGTAGGAATTGTAGGAATCACTACAGAGATGGTCAGGTTTACCACCGTAACTACATAAGGAAATCTTTGAAGTTGTATGTGTGTTGCGGGGGTTTTTTGAGAGCAAAAATAGACATCCCACATCCATTTACAGCCAAATGCATCTATTTAATTAGTTAATAGAGTATATACAACACAGTAGGGGAGAAAATTAAAAAGCAGAAAACTTAAGAATTCCATCTGAAAAGAAAATAATATTCAAAACAATGTGGGACTGTAGGAATAATGATGTCATGAGAACCACTTTTGAATAAGAATTTGAAAAGAAGCCAAATCAAGTAAGGCAGCAGGGGACACTTCCAAGTCAGACTCAATGGTTACATCTAAACTCAAAAATCACTCAAAATTACTGTGTGAAAACCTTTTACTAGATAAACAAAAATATCCAGATGAAGTTTTAAAGGACACAAGTAAGTATTACAAAATAGCATCCCAACAATTTTAAATAATTTTCTGAAACAGTTACATGAAATATTTCCCCACTTTCATAGGCTATGGAAATAAGCAACAGGACAGGATCTGAACAAACATCTGTAGGAACACTGCATGAACACGTCACACGTAGCCACTCACACATGTACTTCTCTTTTGTTTTGTTATCTGTTTCCCTGCCCACCCACCCACCACCCATCCTTTTTTTTTTCCTTTCATGGATTTAGAGAAAGTCCAAAGGCCAACTAAAATGACCAAATATCTTATGAAGAGATTAAAATGACCTAGTGAGCAGGAGGCCATGGGATGAGATGATCAAGGTTTACAGAATCATGAAGGTGGTAGATAAATTGGTTGAAGAACTGTTTGTTGGTCACCAAATTCTGAAACACAAGAACTAAGAGGAGAACTACCTTTAAAGGAGAACTACAAGAATTCCCTTTAAAGCAGGTAGAAGAGAGTGCTTTAAGTAAGAATAGTTTAAGGGTTGGTAAAGAGCTTCTGAGGCTCCTGTCAGGTGCTATGATCTCAGAAGTTTCAGAAAGAGATTAGGCAAATTAACAGGCAATAAATTCATAAATAGATACTGAAAGGATGAAGCAGGGATGCACCCCTCTCTAATACAATTTTTGGATGCTGGGGGAGTATTAGGAAAATAGAAGATGGAAAATGGCCAGGTTCATGGGGTCTCCCTAAATAGCACCTCTTACTGCCACTGTCAGAGACAGAATAGTAGCGTAGATGGACAAATGCCTGATCCAGGAGCAATTGTTCTATGTCTTTATGTTCCTTTTTTACACAGCAGTACAGCTCCTACCTTCTCACTGACTTTTAGTTCAACTAAAAAGGCAGATTTCCCTTTTTTTTTTTTTTTACCACATATGGATACATGACATGAAATCATGTTAATATACATTTTATACTACATTGCACAAAATAAGAAAAGCACTAGTTCGAAATAATAATACTTTTGCTGGCATTAAATGGTGGCTGACCAGATCAGGATGAAAGAAAGTAGCTGAATTGTTTCACTACGGAGTAGTTCATTAAGCAACACATTTTGTTAAATTAAAATAAAACAAAAAAAAAAGGCAAGCGAGTCAAAGCCCAAAATATTACAGTGTAGTACCAAAACTTTTGGAACATTGAATTAATTATGAGCACCCACAAAGGCTGACACAGATTTGGAAAAACAATACCATAGTCATCATTCAAAGCTTATTCATCAAAAGTAGGCGATGAGAATATTACACTATAAATTCACGTATCAGATGGTAAGTAATTCTGAAATCAAAGATCCTTATTGTTAACAAACAACCACTCAGTCTAGACAGACAGACTAGATACTGCCCCATTCATAAAACCTCAGGTGAAATTTTGCATCCAGTCATAAGAAACAAAATGTTTTGACACTCTGGGTCCAAGGATTTGTCTTGCATGTGACTTCCTGTTTCCTACTAACACCATTTTGAAACTCCACCTTTATCTTAGACATTTGTTCAGACTTCTTGGAAAATAATTGCTACCCCAGGGGACTGCATAAAGACATAGTAAGTTTAATACCTTCCCAGATGTTTAAGCAACCCGTCTTCTAGATTTTCCCAGTATGAGGACCAGCACTCCAATCTTTAATAACTTAAATATTATATTCCATTTTCAAAATGGCATAAGGGAGTCAAACAGTTTAATAGAATAGAAAGTCAATATATCCTGATAAACTCCATTAAAAATGCCAGCTGCAATGAACTACCCTAACACAGCTTTGTACTACAGACTTCACAGCTGACACCCTAGTTTATACTAAGTCATCACCTACAAATGTTTTTTAAAAGTCAGACAGTAATAACCACAGAAATTTTTGGCCTTTGTTCAGATAATGGTCTACCAAGGCTTCAATACATCTAAATATTCACTTCTCCATGTTATGTGTGCAGGGAGAACCGAATATTGGAGCGCACAGATACAGGGGGAAGGCATCTGGGTTACAGCTCATCCAAATCAGCCATGTAACAGCAGACTGCAAAAGAGACTTACACTGCCATTGTGCCTTTCCCACTACTTATTTATTCATGGGGCATGAATGCTTCCACCTGGGAGATTCATTTGTGCTTATGCTTCATGAACAAAAATGACTGCCATGGTGATGCAAGAGCACTTTGCTTACAACTGACAAGAAGCCCGCTCCAGAACCGTGCAAACATACACAAAGGGGCACGTGCCCTTTCCTCCTGGGAAGGCACCCCTTCCTTTTGGTTGATTCTACATTTCTGAGAGTGATAAGTGAAACCACCTACCCATTCTGTCATGGGGCAGTGCAATACAGAAATTCAATTTATCATGCATAACATATATCTCCTGCCAAAAATAGGTGCCTGTGTTATTTTTCTGTACATCAGTAATTCTTTTCTGTAAATGGGTATACTCTTCAATTCTGCAGAGAATGACAATGCAAATAAAATGGAGAGAAAAAGACAGGGGAACACTAGAACACAGGCAACAGAGAAGAGGAGCTGGAGAATTAAACCCTATTTTAAGAACAAATGGTCTCACTGATCTAACAGACATAGCACTATGGCTTATATTGTATGGATAGCTATATTGTTTGAGTATCTGAAATTTCATACAGCTACAGTTAAATTGTCATTTATCCTAAATGCTGATGCATTATGAGCACCTTGTGAGCCAAGGCTTTATCATGGTGGAAAATCACAGCTGTACTTCAGTGCAGCCATTCATAAATTTAGCAAGCATTGTTCAGCACATTCAGAAAGCAATAAGTCTGAGTAATATCAGGTTGAAGGACAATTTACCCCAGCTACCACCAGTTCCGTAAATTCTGCTGCTTTTTTGTCAGTCAACAACCAAAATAAACCAGAAATGCCTTTTAATAATTCCAGTGCTTAAGTGGAAATGTCCACTGTTTTATTTCTTAGGCAGATAAAGATGTGGCAAAAATACCACTTGAAGTGGCAGCTTGTTATGCTCAGACAACGTCTTTCCTCTATGTGAAATACAAAGAATTTAACTAAAAGTTTCTGAAGTGATTAGCTCTAACTCTCCTTTTGTCCTCCCTACCATAAAAATAGTCTAACTTTACAATTTCATACTTCCACATCAGTGTCCATTGAGGTTAGCTGCACCTAGTCGTATATATTTTGTGACATTACTCTAGAAATTAAATCCATTTGAAGATTTCCATATCAAAGAGACACAGCAGGTTTTAAACACCAGTTTTATCTGTGGCAGTGTTTGACATTGTCACATTTCTTGCTTAAAGAAAAAACAACTCAGGAAGAAGGAATTCTCAGGAGCTTTTAAGGACTCCTCCAAAAGAAAACCTGTGCCTTGTTTTCCAGACACTGGAAGATGTTGAACTGTGTCCAGAGCTTTCTCTATTTCTTGACACTCCACTTGTCCTTGAGTGTCAGTTTGTCGCTTTCAATATTAAAATGGTAAGTAAAAACAGGACAGGAACCAGTCTCAGAACCCAAGAGTCATCACAGTCAACCCTAACTGAATTCCTCTGATATCATCTCAAATCTCCATCTTAAAACCAGTTTGCCTTCTGGATTGCTACCTGTAATGGAAAGTGTTCTAAAAATCTCACCGCTCCTAGAGTTCCAGTTCCCAGGCTAAATTTATTTATGTACAGCTCTATTTATGCCATTATTTTATGTTAGCTTAACTAATTAACCTATTAACCCTCACTAGTGCCACCTCTACAGATGTTTTTATAGCCATATCCTATCTCAGCCTTCACTTACATTCATTACATTAATTAAACAAGTGCTTCTGGTCTTCTTTTAAGTAACAACATCTGTATGCAACAAGTGACCAAAACCAGACAAGGAACACCAGCAATGAAGTCTCACCATGGTCCTGCACAGTGGTAATAACACTTTCCTGTCTCCGCTGAAAATGCCTCATCTGGAACATCTTAATATCTCATTTATTCTTTTCATTAAACTGATGAACTGGTCATGCTATAATGAATCAGTACATCTGTACCTTCCTCACTTGTTCACAACAGTTCATTCCACAACCCACAGCAAAAAATGTTATTAGTTCTTAATTCAGCAAATCACAGAATTTTTCCAAGTATGATCTTACCTATGGAAGAACAGTGCCAAACAATCCCAAAACTAGCACAGTACCAATCCAGCAGTTTCTGTGATATCTGTCACTGTCACAACCCCACTTAGAAACACAAGCACGACAGATACTGCACAAAGTATGCGATTAGCACTTCGAAGTCGCATTTCTGCCCCTGCGTTCCCAAGTTCTTCCTCTGCTATGCCTCTGTCACAGCAAAGCTGCACAAAAGTGTGTTCTCACCAAACATATTTGGCATGCTCCTATTCTCCTGTACTAAACTCCTCAGTAAATACACTAAATGAGACCGACCTCAAGACTGACACAGAGTACCTCCTGATATGGAGAAAGGTTAGTATTAATACTTTCTAATAAAAAATGTTTCTCTCCACTACCTTTCCAATAAGTGTTTCCCAAATCATCCTCAGTAATGAAATGCAACAGGTAAAAGTTACTTGCACAAATAGCTAAAGACAGGTTTTCTCTGATTCTGCTTCAGGGCACCTCTTACTATGATACCATTAAGTCTGACAATTTATGGGAAGTAGGAAATATCGTTGTTAATGTGGTAAATGCAAACCAATCCTAATAAAGCTGGAGCTTGATGTCACCAACTGTTACACATGCCTAAAATTGGTGTTGTAACACTGTAGATGAAGTTACACCAGGGGATGTAGCATGCTTCCTGTGAAGCACTGATTGCAGTTCTGTCTGTTATTCTTCTCTGGCTCGGCATGGGTGAGTCAGTACTGGTCGTGAAGCAGATTATGGAACCAGACTGCACAGGTTAGTGTTCCAGTAATATTTTGAGCTGTTGTCCCATACCCATAAAAACAGATACCCTGCCAGACTCACCAGATTGCTATCAACACAATAGTAAAAGTCACTACTTGCAAGTAATTGCTGCTACAGTTAAAAGCTTGCAGAACAGAGGGTTTTTTAACCTTATATTCTTCTAAGCTTAACAAAAGCTTCTAAAGGGTAATAAAGGCCAGAATATCAAACAAATATCTGCCTAGTGAAAACACTAGCAGAAGATATCTTTTCCTATTTTAATCAGTGATACATTCCCACAGCTATTAAAAATCTCAGCAATACAAAGTAGTGACAGGAAAACTTGATTTGGGCATTTTTCTTTACAATTAATTAAATTCTTAATTTCTTGCGCAATCAACACATTAATGATAATGTCTGACCCCCTCCTTAAACATATACACACAGAGAGGCTTTTTTCCAGCACTATGAGGCAACATAACCAATAATCTGAGAAATCTTTTTTTTTAATTTTTAAGAAGTTCTGTTAAACTCTTCCTGTTATTGAGTATACGGACTGAATACCTACTGAAAATGCAGGGAATGAGCAAAGTAATTCTTAATGTTGTGTATCATGATTTTCATCCTGTAGACTCACTCTTCACATGCTTAGCAGTTGCCCAGGGAAAGACTGGGACATGAGGTACTGTGGAATTATTTTCATTGCATGTTGAAGCCAAAATATTTTTTTACAGAGCTATTTCATGGGCTTAGAACTTCAGAAAACCAAGCATCACCCTTTCTCCTTTTCTGGATTTTATTTTCTGGGAATTTGTTCTCTTTTTAATAATTTGCCCACATTTTGAACAGGTTTTCCTATTGAGGTAAGAATAAAGTCAGACCTCCTGATCATTTTGTGAACAGCATTAAAACAGTGAAATATAATGAAATCACTGGAAGCTGCCCTGCTTTGCTCTCTGTCTACCAAATAGATACAGCACACTCAGCAGCAGTACCAGCGTCCATTCATTGTCTCAAGTTTCCCTAAAACTCAGCTATGAACTGTGAAAACATCACTCCACACTCAGTGTCCGTGCCTCAAGTAGCAACCACAGGGGAGTAAAAGAACAGTACAGTCTAAAAATGGCTTTATACCATGAATAAACCTTGCACATGTTAAGTATTTACTGACAGACTGATATATGGTTTATGCTTAAAACTTTCTTATAGAACGGCTGGCAACAGCTCCAGGTCAGGGGCAGAGTTAACAGACTGGTTCCGTATGGTCAGTGAGTAGGCTCAGGATTGTGCACCAATAATCTCTGTGATGTTTCTCCTCTGTATTTCAGTATTTCTCATCCCTTGTGGCAGAAAATTCATGTGAAATATTAAGCCTAGTCACAGTCCTAGGGCAAAAATTTCTCTTTAGTAATGTCTCATTTTTCAGAATGGAAGTAACACTGCATCAAACGGACCAAAAATTTCAACTAACTGCTCAACTGTTACTGAACTCAGTGTGGTTTTAAATGCATTGCTGAATTGAGCTATTCACATTCCTTAATAAGAAACCCAAGATACCTACCAGAAAGAAAAATGAAAACCAAATCTGTCCTGTTTTCAGAATTTACATGTTAAGCACGGAGATTATTATCTCCATGTTTAAAACTGTGGAGTTGGCTGTTTTTTTTAAGACAGCCCTCATTTCCTCTGCATAGCTTTGCCCAAGTTCTAGACGTGACTCTCCAGACAGATAACCTTAATATCCTACATTCAAGACAGTTTGTTCTTTAAGTTCTAAGAGAATTCTTTCACCAACACATACAAACAAATCTTGAAAACCTCAAAAGGTCTTTTGTTGTCTCTGTTTTTGTCTCATCTAATCTGCAGTCAAAGTCATCCCCTTACACATACAAAATAGCAGCCACACGCATAGCCTTCCATGTGTGTATATATACATACATACACACAGGTAAGAGAGAGCTCATAAGAAGCTACTTCCTCATCGAGTCCCTGTAGGGAAATCATGAACAGATTGATTTTAGAGTCTGTTGAGGTTTCTGGAATGGTGCCCAACACCTGTGTGTTGAGAAGTCCAGGAAACCTGGCACAGGTCAGCTTGGAAAACTACACTGCCGAGAGCTGTATATTCAGCGGAACTGCAGTCCCAGTGTTGCACTTACACACTTTTACACTCGTTACATGTTGCTATTAATGTAAAAAGAAAACATAATTTCAGCACAACTTTTTCTGAGCTAAAGCTGAAGGCTATGTGACTATTTCCGTTCGACCTGGCATGAGAGACCTCACTAAACTCCTGCTGCAGTGTAAACTTACAAAGAGGAAACCAGATGAAACAGCCCAGAGACTTCACAAATGGTGGCAGGAGCTGAACTGCAGAGAACCTACAATATTCCAAACGTGCTTCTTAGAACCAGGTGAAAATTATCGCATACACACAGAGGGGTGTCTATGTTATGTCTATCGAGACCTTCACCTAACAAATTTAATCCTTTAACTCAAGTACTTTATGCTTCAGAAGTTTCTGTACTGCAACATTGTAAACAACCTATTCAAAGCACTATTATGTCATTACTCATTTTCTGGGGTGGATAGAAAGAGTTTCATTTATTTCTGAAGGCTTTGGAGCAGGTTTCCTAGGAAACAGTTTCAGCATGGGTCAGCTTATACCTTATTCCACAAGACTGTCAAACCAGTGCAGTAATGATCAGTGTGTTGACCATTATGGTCAAGTAGTGTGTATACTTTAATACTTGAAGCCATGCTAAAATGTTTGTACAAAAGCAGAAATAGCAGATGCTGTCAGGACAATGACACTCCTGATACTTTTTAGCAAGAATAATTGACCAGCGCATATACCACTTTTTTACTGACTACGTATTTCCAAAATGTTCTGTATGTGTGTTAAAAGTCTACTTCTAATAAGTTCATCACTTTGTACAGTCATTTGTGGAATAACTAAAATAAACTAAGTGCATCAAACGCAAAGTATAAACCTCAAGCATCACTGACATCAACAGTTTCCTTTCAACTCAATGTAAATTAAAATACACTGGGGGACAGGGTCATCATTAATTTGTTGGGAGTTTTTTTAGGTGGTAATAAACACTTTTGCTTCAGCCTTTGAACAGGAAGATGTTACTACCATTGCAAATCCATAATTATGATGGTAATAAAAAAATAACTTTAACTGTTGTTTTTTTGCTGAGCAGAATTTTGCCATGCATTTTAAACAAATACAGTCCAGAAATAATTAATTTCACCTTCAGGCAACACAGTTTTATTCTCATCAACAGAAAAGAGAAGAAAGACGTTTTTCAAACTATGTATTAAATAATTTGCATTCACTCCCACGAAATTTTTGTGCCAAAATTATGGAGAAATATGGTAAACATTAGAATGGTTTTCAATTATATAAATCACTTATTTAATTCCCCTAAGTGAATAAACTGAAAATAAAACAAGCCAAAAGACTTTAGGCTTTCCATATGAAATAGGAGTCCTATTTTGAAGATAAGCAAAGGTACTCATCTCATTTTAGTTTCAAGAGAGCAGTTTCCATTGATAGGAGCCCACATAAAGCAAATCATGTGAAAGGATGGTTTTGCATAATTAATTGGCATAATTCAGCATAGCCTTTTTTGTTTATTCCACTGTTCAATATAAAGTCTAGTTTCCAAGAGAAAAAAATATACATATGTCAATCCATCTGAAGTCTTATATGGAAAAGTCGAGTCTTAAAACATTGGCAAGGTTCTGGGAGAGCCTTCAATGAAAATTAAGGGTCCTAGAACATTCTCAGAATTGTGGCAGAAAGTAGACTTAAGAACCAACTACTCTTATTGGGAAAACAAAAGAAGATAATGACTCTTGTTTCCCCCACACCAAATCTCATCCCTGCTTGGCAGTATGGAAGTGATGTGCACACCATCAATCATTCCAGGTTATGAAGGAAACTATTGCAAAATAAGTGATGGTGTGAATTTTAAGTAAAAAAGCACTAGATCAGCTTTTTCCCTTTTTTCAGGACTAGATTTCAGGTGGATAACCATATCCAGTAATGCTAATCCCACAACAGCCACTTCGACTAATTTTCTAAAGAACAAACTTGTTATGCTACTTATATTTCTTGGCATGTTGAGAGACTCTTAAAGTCACTGTCAAGCTGTGTTCCATGCAACATTAGAAAAGCATCATTTAAAAATTACAGTATCTAAGACTTGCTTTGGGAGGTGACACCACATTTTAGCATTTGTAAGACAGCAATCTGATCCAAAGCTACTTTCTACTGGAACAGAATATATTTTTCAGCTTTACAGCTTAAATAACAAAGTGATTGTGAATTCTGTCCACAGCAAGGCATTCTGAAAACTGAAATGAAAAACAGTTTATTTTAAGCAATTGAGAAAAAATAGATGGGAAGTGTAACTTAGAAGAATAAAATCATTTGTCAAGCACTGGAATTAACAAGTACCTTACCTGACTGAAAGACTTCAAAGCTTTCTGATTCTTTCTCCTTCTAAATGTGCATCTCCTTCAGCTATATTCTTTCTATGGGTTAAAATCCCTGAGCTTGCCAACTTATATGAAAACCCACAGCACCTGGTATCTCAGAACTCAGTCCTATCTCTGTACTAGTACCAGTAAGTTACCTTTGAATCCTAATTTTCCTGCAAAAGATAGATAGGTTACTCCAAATAAGCTTTGTGGAGAAGCAAAAGACATAACGGTGTTTCCTTCTCTCTGGTGCTTAGTGTGCAAGTGCCATGTATGTTCCCCAGCCTGGGAAATGGATTTATTGATTGCATCCTAACATGTTGGGAGAAATACTTCGTGCAATGTTAGTATGGTATTTTACTTCTTCCAAAAGAGCACAGATCAGAAAGAGAAATACATTTTGACTCCCAGAGATCTCTCTGAACTGTGTTTACATTGTATTCATGGACAAATAATATCCATGACTGGGTAAAAAAAGACATTCTTACACTGTATGGGTTCTTAAAGTATTTGCTCTTCATTTACATCTACATAACACCTAGGAGTAAAAGTTCTGAAACTGATGAAGCTATAGTGTGTGATATTGGTGCAAATGAAATCAGAAGCCAAATTCCTGACCTTGTAGAAGTAGCAATATCAAAGATGACTTAGAAAGGCAATAAGGAGCTGCAGAGCAGATTGAAAAGGAAGTGATTGCATGGCCTAAGTCTTAGGTATTAACGGCAAATCAATGCCTTGAATTGTGAATTGCTATAGCCCCCCAGCAGCAATTGAGTCTCTCAGAAAAGCGTATTTTATTCCTAATCTTTCAAGAGCTGTTTTCAATGCTACATTATAAGTCAGATTCATTTTTCTAGCTATTTTTCATGCAATATAAAAATGGGAGGGGTGGTGGGTGGGAAGAGATGGGATGAACACACATATTCGCTGCTCCTTCCACTTGTAGCAGAATCTAGTAGCTCCTTTTCACTTTTACTGCTTCAAAGGTTTCACAACAAAGGCAAACCTGCAAACTCCAATTCCAAAGAACAATACTTGTTTTGTTCTTTTAAATACATTTTTTCCTCATTACATACTATTCATTAAATAAAGAATGCTTCTCACTGAGAGAGGAAATATTTAAAGGAACAGGCAAGACTCTAAAGCACATAATTTTTTATAGACATAGGCAGAAGTACATCAACATGAGCAGAACATGTTGATGAAAATCAAAATATAAAATACTTTGATTTTCCATCATATTCCAAATCTAGCCTCAAGATTTGCCTAAAGATTGCACAATTGAGAGACTTAGTACATATAATTTTAACAAAATTCCTAAAACAAAAAAAAACCCCTTTCCTCTGGTGATGCTGCCCATAGTACACAAAGGGAGATTGAGCAGAACACCCAGGGAAAACAGTGCCATTGGGACACAGGTTGGTGATGTTCACACCAATCACATTTTGGAAAGCTCTGTGGTGAAATGGTGGCAGGAACAGAGCTAGACATTGAGCACAGCTGAATTCAGTAATTTCCTGGTTTGGTTGCTTTAGAAATGTTTCCTAATGTACAAGACCAAACCCTTATTAATGAATTCTATGCAACACAGAACAGAGGAGAAAACAATTGAAAAATAGCAATACCTCAAAAAAATAAAGCAGAACAGGCATATTAAAAAGAAACAAAAGAACTTTGTATTGTCAGAGCCACAGGTCTAAGAACTCAAAAAAAAAATAAAATCAAAACAGGCTTTCTTTTATACTCTGCAGTTGAACCTGCAAAGTGTCATTGGAAATTTTTTAGTGAAACATCACAGTGTACTGGGACAACACAATCAGGCTTTTGCAGCAAATACATATTTGGCCTGTTTCACTTATTTTCCCTGTGCCCTAACTGACCTGAAACGTTTACTGTCATCAGGGGTTATGCCAAGTAAAATCAAGGTGTCCTGGGTTTATAGACTTTGAAATCTGTTTCTGTTCACAGTTATTTAGATGATCAAGAAATAAAACATAACACTGGAAAGACAAAGGGTATAGACAAGAACTACAACCATACTGTATGGTAGGGCCTTACTTGGTGTGTGTGCCTGTCTCTGAAAGAGGAAAGGAAATTGGGAATAATGTCCCTCCTTTTCAGCTTCCTTTTATTCTTCTTTTCCTCCATTTCTGCCAACACATACTCATCCTTGCCTGATGAAACGAGGACAGACTAGTGCTTTCTGATTCTTCCCATAATTTCTGCGGTTGTCTTCATATTCAACTGTAACTGCCCCGTTTCAAACAATTTTATGCCACACAGACTTGCAACAGCTCACTTATCTTGTCCTTAGGTAATATGTCAATGAGGGCACTGTACTTCATAAATACTTGGAAGAATGACAGCTTTGACTTCTCTTAAATGTCTCTTTTTGCTGGAAAAATTAGCACTTTTTTGTTCTAGGAAAAAACACTTTACACATGATAAGGAAACCCCATTGTATGTCTCCCCCTAAATAGATATATATCAGTATATTGCTTTTCACTTCATTGAAACTCAGACTGATGCAGGCTTATCTGAGAGAAAAATGATACTTTAACTTTTAAGGTATTTTTTTTTATTTATGTAAAACAGCTGCAAACCTGAATAATTAAGAAGGTAGTGTGCTTTACTGTCTGTCATTCCAGTGATTTGTTACTTCACAAATTAAATCAAACACTAATGGTCATCTAAAATCACCTTTTGCTTGTTGTCTAGTTTAACTATTTGCTTCAGAAATTTCAGCTTTCAGGATGATGATGATGTTATATTTAATCATGGATTTCCAGACAGAAACAGCAAGAAGAAAATTTTATGCCAATTTCACTGTTTTTAAAGGTGGATGTTTTGTTTTAAACAAAACAGTAGCCTTGCCAGAAAAGATGTAATTTTTCTGGTGATTTGCCATTTTTCATTTTAAAACTTAAAACAAAAATTAAAACATTTGAAATACGAATTGAATTGCCTGAAATTGTGACAAAATTTTTTTTAGTTGAGGAATTTATTTGGGTCATAGTGTAAACAGTTATTTGGGGATTTCTCTTTCCCTGAAGAAAACCTGAAATACTGCATTTGGGTTAAATCAGAATTTAATTAATTTGTGTTAATTTTTGAGTGCAGCAGTTGAAATAAAAAAATTATTATTTGTACAGACTGTGAAAGTTTATTAGCTTTCAGAGACCTTTAAGTAAGTTCTTGAAGCACTGCTTGCCTTGTCCTTTAATATAACACAGAAAACTAGCCAATAATAATTTGGATGTTAGAAAAAAGACAAATAATTTTCTTTTTAAAATGGTGTTAACACAATTTTGAATGCCAAACTGGCAACCTGTAATCTGATTGTTTTTTCTAGCAGCTCCGGGACATGAGTGACACAGCGTTCAACCAGATTCAACTACATTTATTGCTGGAAAGCTCTACTGTTTCAGTTCTCAAGGACTGCACAGATTAAATGTTCGGTGTAAATATGGATTTGCCTGATTACAGTTTGAAAACTTGGAAACAACATCCCTCAATTTAGTACCTTTGAAAACTTGGAGACAAATATCCCTCAATTAATACATATGATATTTCAATGACAAATAATTCTAGGAACAATTTCACATACACAGCTGTTACTACAAGACTTGCTAATTAAGTATCAAGGCAAGTAATTAGACACTCAACTGTTCTGAAATTAGAGAAAACCTGAATGGTGTTAAAGTAATACTTACAATTCCTGACTGTTATAAAAATACAGTAACAAGGAAAGCACATCTGTAAATCAGCAGACAGTGAGCTTAAATATTGTGATAAAACTATGGAGTTAAGTCTTCTACCTGTACAACGTGTGCAAGGCAGAGACATAAATCCTCAGCAGAAGAATGGTGGAAGTTATATCCAAAGGAGTAGAAAAGGCATGACATTTAACAATAGTCTGTGATTTGACAATGTATTTTTATGGCATCATTTCAGACACATAATTTAGTCCAGAAATGTCTATTCACACATAGTCACAACCTCTTCCCTACTCCAAAAAACACCTCACATACAGTACGGTCCCAGATATCGGCATAAAGTCACCAAAGGTGAAAGTGATACTATGCTTTGGTGTGTTGCCTTCCCTTATAATAATACTGATCTTCCCTCTGCAGCGATTTACAGTTAACTGATGAAAAATGCTTTAGAAGAACCAAATATTAATAATGTCATTGCATGTGTGGACAGATGCCCCTTTTGTATCTTTTAAGTTATTATATGTATCAGTAATAATAAGTATTCTCATAAAGAAAATCTTGTACAGTACAGTCCCATACAGCAGGGAAGCTTGTAAACTGGTGCCATATATTAAATTAATATTAAATGAAAAATTGCTTTATTCTTCCCACAGGAAGTTGTAATATGAATTAAGCATGACACCATAACATTTATAGGTAAAAATATTTAATTATATTAGTTGAAATTTTATAAAAATATCAACCTAAGGCATGTACGTATAAGAAATTTCAGTTCTTTTTTTTTTTTTCCCTGACAAAATTACTGACAGTAGGAAACAGCACCCTGTACAGAGAAATGAAAGGAACTGTTGATAGCAAACCCTATTATCCCTATTATTCCTCACTATTCACAGTACAAATGAACAAGAGACCTCCCAGCACAGATCTATCATGTCTAGTTTCATTTAACCTACAAAAACAAAATCTGTTGTGTAAACATGTGACATGCTGTGTTGAAAATGGTAGCTGGGCTAGCATTTGGCATAGCTGAAGAGGGAAAGACAGGAGTGAAAGTATTACATGACTTGCAACTTTTCTTCTCATATGTCAGGCACCAAATGGAGCTTCTCTTCCTTTGTGCCTAATGGAAACTATGGTAGCTAACAGATGTTATGATGCCTGCAGAAAACAACAAATAATGATCACCAGCCAAGGAAATTGTTAGCCTCTGAAATTAAACAGGATACTACAGTTGCTCATTTCCTACAACCTACTGTTTATTCAAGTCACATCTAATAACTGAGGACAAGGAATATACTTGCAGACCACAACAGAAAAAGACACCAGGGTCAATAAAGGCCAAAATGAGGTCCAAACAATACACCCTGCAATCTTATTCCATGATTGGGTGTAGAGAAAAAAGTAGTATTTTAGATAGCCAAATATAAGTAAGCAAGTATATTACTTGGAAGAATCAATACAAATAAATTTAGAGAACATTTTCATGTTATTTTTCTCAGGAAAAGGAGCATCTCCAGCCAAGAAAAAAAAAACCCCAAAAAACAAAACAATAAAAACCCCAGACTAGAAATTTAACAGTCAGATTAAAAAGAAAATTATATCACATATTCATCTTTGATTTGACTAACTCTAATAATCAAATGTAAGAAAATAATTAATGGATGTTGAAATGCTAGTCCAAAAAAAAAGGCTAATGTACATTATTAAATAGCATTATTACTTCCTTCTTTCAGGTGGTAAAAATGATGATTGTGGTTGTGCTGACATTCGCCATCTGCTGGCTGCCCTATCACATTTACTTCATAGTTACTGGGATCTATCAACAATTAAATCGGTGGAAATACATTCAGCAAATCTATTTGGCCAGCTTTTGGCTTGCCATGAGCTCCACAATGTACAATCCCATTATCTACTGTTGCCTTAATAAGAGGTAAGAGCTGGTGATGAAACAGTTGGTATGCATAACTTCAATGAGAATATAAATGATTTAAATGGGATAAAAGACAAAGAGTTTTTGCTTGAATAGTTTCCAGTTAGTGGGAAAGAAAACCAAACATAAAACCCCCTTTCCTTTAGGTTTGTACTTGAAATGAATCTTGAAACAACAAATGCACACTTCCAGTAAATATTTTGGTCTACTTAAAATTTCAGAGCAAAATTCAGTATTCAGAAACCAACCCTTCCTGTTTCCACATGCAAACTTTAAAATCTATAGCAGTTTAATATTTTTTGGCTTGCAAAACATTAAAATAAAGATGTAAAGACAGTCACTAGCTATATACAGTGCAATCTGCATGTCACTAACTGATTGTATCCACAAATTTGTTTTGCAATGCTGGAAGAATATAATATAAAATGTGATTTATTGTGTATTTTATACCTCACCATTAGATTTCTACTGAGCTCTGAGGTCTTTAACAGGGTAATAAAAAAAATATTTATATTCTCATTACTCAATACTAATTTACAGTACTGTTTGATAGCAATGTATTATGCTCTGAATTTCAAAGGCACTTCATTTGTTGAGTTTGGTGAGATTTTACAGATATTTGGCAGTTTGAGACAACTGGATGGCAGAATGAATGCATGTTTTTCATTTCAGCTTGTAGGACAAGTTTTGCAATAAATGTCATCCTGGCCATCCTATTTTTCAGTATTTCTTCTAGTATTACTACATAAAGACCACCAAAATCAATGAATTAGTTCACAAACTCAGTCAGTATGGATTGGTATTGAATAAGTAATCTTAAATATTATTTGGAATCTCTTTTGAATGAGCAGACAGTGTCAAGTTTAATTGCTGACAAGCTTTATACCAATTTTATTACATACTTATAAAACCCCACTTACGATCATGCAACACCTGTCAAAAGGAGACTATATAGAAAATGAAGCAACCAAATCCTGCTGAGTTTTTATTGGTGTAAAAACACTGGAGTCTGCCTCCTTGATGAGGGTAGCTTATGATGCTTAACATTCATAGTCTTTTGAAATGTCAAGATAATGCCTGATTACATACAGCCTTCTGCCTTTTTTGATTACTTACAACTGTTGAAAAAGAGGTATAGTTTTAGTATGCCAGAAATAAGTCCTAATTCAAATGGCAAATTTCCCGTTAATTTCAATAGAAATCAGATTTCAAAGGGTATCCGGTGTCTGTAAAATCAAGGGTGAGGAAGATTCAGTCCTCACATGTTCTCAATTACTACCAGAAAACCTTTAAAATATTGTCATTTTCTTCAAAAAGTTATTATGATAGAGTTACAAAAGACATTATACATAAAAAAATACTATCTCTGATGTGGCTTATTTTGACACATATACACTGCAAAATTAAACATCTAGATTAAAGAATAACCCAAATCAACAAAAACTTCACAATTTGGAGACAGACTGAAGGTCACTCTGTTCAGAATTTAATGCAAGAATGAAATACTGGTGAAAGTTTTCTTGTAATTAAGTTCAATATTGAAATCAAGAAGCTGGAACGTCTACTTCCTTTTCATGCAGGAGGAAAATACAGCCTGTTGCTGGGAGTCAGATCAATTTGTGCAGTATTGTTACTGCTGCTGGATCTAGTCTCAGACAGAGTTATAACACCTACACCTAGCCTCATCTTCCAGGCTAATTAGGATACTATTTATGTATCTAGATAAAGAGAGCATTATTTCAAGATGAAGAAAAAAACATGCCTGAATGAGAAAGAGGGTAGAAGGTGAGACAAAAAATAATAATCTAAAGATGTTAAGCTTTTACAATTTCCTTCACTAAATCCATTTCCATCAGAGGTTCTTTCAATATTTTTTCATAATTGCATATAAACAGAGAAATGCTGCATAGCAAGCTACCTGCTCATTTTTCATCATGTGACAAGTCTGTGGTTCACTTAAAAAATTGAGGAGGAAAGAAAGTTACTTCTGTGAGATCAGCCAACTTCCACTGAAAACCTCATTTTTATGCAGATAAATTTTTATCTGCAGTCATCACTCTGGTAGCTGAATCATTGCTCAAGAAGGCTTACAGACACAATAAACAACCCAGCTGATTGTTGAAACAAAAAGAAGCAAGACAATTGAGAAAGTCTGATAAGTTTTAGGTCTATGTGAAAAGGTGCTCTTTTTCAGGTCACACAGCAAGTTGGTTTTCTAATATATATAACCTATTCTGGAAACACATACACACAAAAAAGTAATAGTATTTATAGTAAATCTCTGCCTCTGAATTGAAATAAAATCATACTGTATGAATATTACAAGCACTAATGTGCTAAAGCCTCAGAATTCCCATTTCTACATTGTTCACAGCCAGTTTTTAACTTCCTAGGATGTTCTTTCATTATTACAAATGATTTTCCAAATATTTTGTAGCAACAATTATTAGTCATTACATCATTCCCATTTAAGCATCTCTGTCAGAGAGGGAAATACAGAAGGGATACTGGAATTTGGAAGCCAGGATGGTGTTTTAGAGAAAAAATTCTTGCCAAGAGAAAATTAAAAAGGTGCAGATTTCATCATAGGCCAAATCAAAACAATTTCTGTGAAGACAGTGCTATGAAAGCTGGTGTTTGTTTCTTTAAGCACAGGCAAAGGAAGGGAAATTGAGTATCAGGAAAACACCAATGTAAAAATGCATGGAAAGTATATAGAAAGTCAGAAACAGAAATGAGATGTTACCACTATCTTTTTTATCCTACCCAGAATTTAGTCAAGTGAACTTCCACTGATTTCACCACAAGCAGGATTAGAGGCAAGACAATTAGTTGAGCTAGTGTCCACTCAGCACAGTATATGTTTTCAGATGAAGACCTGTGGCTGCCTCTCGCAAGCACAGGCTTTCACCAAGCATCTTTCCTCCCAGGTTCCGAGCTGGCTTCAAGCGAGCTTTCCGCTGGTGCCCCTTCATTGAGGTGTCCAGCTATGATGAGCTAGAGCTCAAGTCAGCCAGGTTTCATCCCACCCGGCAAAGCAGCCTATACGCTGTGTCCAGAATGGAGTCCAGCATGACAGTGGTGTTCGACACTAATGATGGAGACAACACCCACACCAGCCGTAAGAAAAAAGAAGCTCTGAGGGACATGAGTTTCAATGGCTCTTCATGGAGGAATTCCAAGACTGTCTCCACAGCCTCAAGCCTCATCAGTTCACTGCACACATCAGTAGATGACTATTCCCAAGTATTTCATGGTGACAGTTGCTAGAAGGGCAGCACTGGACAATGCTCTCCTAATTTGGGACTAGATATTCACACCACAGGAAAGCAAATGTAACTCCACTGATAAACCCTAGCCATAAAAATCTGAGACTTCAGGCATCATTTACTTTTCTGCTATGGAGAGAAAAAGGAACCTGAAGATATATGTATGCATCAGTCCAAATGCACACTTGCACCTTATACATGGTAATGTTTGTAGTGATTATCTAAAATAAGCCAATGGATAAAAAATAATTGTTTTAACTGTATCTGACCTGTGGCATTTATGTTTCACTTACTGAAATGTAACAGGCTCTTGTACTTCTTGAAGCTGAAATGTACAATGTTTTCTATTATGAGTATTAATCTTACAGTAACAAAAGTATTTAAGAGCTGCCAAAAAAAAATCCTTTATAAATGAAGACCTAATGAGTCCCAAGTCTATTCAACTGATTTACAATTTAGGCTTATTCCCAGGCAAATAGACAAAATTATGTTCACATGAATGAAGTTCAGCTCTGTTTGCAACAGCACAATTTTTCAAATATATATGAGAATTGATTATTTTTAAAGGAGAAAATTTCTAAGAGCCTGAATTAAATTGTACTGAAGTTTCTATATTAGTGAACATTAGACTCCAATGGAATGTGTACTTCCAGGAGGATGTATTGCTTAAATGAATGTCCCATAGCTTTGTATCTTAGTGCTTAAGTATAAGATCTTCCTCCAGTGACTGCAACAGAGCCTTTGTTACTGACTTTAGGAAAGGTCAAAAGATTTTAAACAGGAGATTCACACGTAAGAAAAATACCACTGTGGCAATGAACTCTTCTCTGCAGAAAATACAGTAAATTGTTTCACTATGAAACACTTTTACCAGGAAAAAAATGTTTGGGCTATTTTCCCAAATTTTCCACAGCTAGATGCATGTAAAATTACTCCTCTGTCTGCATCCAAAAACATGTTAGGCATTATTATGCAGACACTTTCCCACCCAGTTCAGTCAAAATCCACTGACCATTACCATTGCAAAGAAAGCTGAACTTAATATAAAAGGGTCCAGAGGGCAGCCTTTGTTTTAGATAAATGGCTATATCAGTTGCATGGATCAACCAGTTGTGTGAATGTCTGTACTCAGTTAATCAAAACTTAAGCAAAGGAGTGTGAGTGTCTTCCTGAGGTAGCTAGACCAGCACAGGGGAGTATATACCTAGGTAAACCCAACACAGTATCAGAACAGAACAATTAACAAAGAGAAGTTTGGAAAGAGAAAGGCTTTAGCTGCCTTGAGCCCACATTCCTTCCCAGCAATGGGGAATGCCCAGCATTGCGACAATGAGCATATCATAAAAGAGTAGTATTGAGAATAATGTTTGTATTGTGATTCATCTGTATAGTCAATTGGTATATTCTGCTAAGTGTAATTTGTATTTGTATTGTGATTTCAGTGCATTGCTGTACCAGTTTGCCAAACCAAAAACCTGCGTAAGGTGAAATACCCCAAAGTAGTATACCGGTATTTAACATTAAACCCACCACGTGTGGAGTAACTGAAGAACCTGGTCACAGAGTATTGTATTCTGATGAAAAATGTATCACAATTCCAGACTCACACTTTTTCTGTTCAAGGCCTGATCTTAAATTCACTGAAGAGCTCTGTTCATTAATGGCTTTCCTTTTAAATGCTGCTTTATGCTTTCCTATGGTCTGCATTCCTGAAAAAACAGCTCTGTTTTCTATCATGCCACAATACCCTTGCTTTTTCTTTATTAAAAAAAAGGAGTGTATAGTAATCCAGCAAGTGTCATGCAATGCCTCTAAAAAATATTTTCTATTTATCCCCTGAAATACTCTATTTTAAGAATTTAAAATCTTCACAGGTGTTTAACAACTCTGCTGAGAAGATTCAGGACAGCACACACACAACAAAAAATGAACCTAAGCATATTAACCTGATGGTGATGTATTCCAAACATATGCTGTAAAGAATATAAATCTTAAAAAGCTGTATATAAAATTACAACATCGCAAAAATACAAAACTTCATCCTCATATAACTTTTGTTATCCTTGGCTGACAAATATTGAAGAAGCAATGGTGGCTTCCTCACACCTGTGTATCTAATTAGTGAAAAAATTTCACTTTACTAAGTGAATATGACCTCCTGGACAAGAAATCCATTTATCATGTCATTATATTTTGGTGGGATAAACGTATCAAAAACACCCTCACCATTGCTGTAGTTCTCTGAAGTTACAGAATATTCCTGTACATCAAATTAAGAGATCTGTGCTCTTAATCACAGTTTTGCTTTAGAGAAAACATTACAATGATACATGGTGCAAATCCATCTCTTCATCTCAGCCTCAAGAAACATGATGGGTTACACTGTTAAACAAGTAGCACATCAAAAACTGTGACTGACAGCAGATTGCATTTGAATTACTATTTCTGAAAAAACATTTTCAGTTAAGTGTCCTGGTCACTGTAAAGTTCATTATAAGCCTCCTGACACCCTTCACTGAAGTACCGAAAACTAGGTCATCCTCAGTTTGTGCCAATAAGATTGCTCAAAGTAGTAGTCTGCATGCAGTGCACATGCTTCTATGTGTCTGCTGGTGCAGCACTGTAGCAGTCTCACATCTGTGCTGCAACCTTCAATCCACCTTCTTCACTTTTGCTAAGAGGTGAGTTAAGGAAACCAGACAGATACAGAGCTAGCTTCCTGTGGAAAGGGGCCTAATACTCCTCTGAAGCAGCTACAATTCAACAGCATCTTCTGATCTTGAAGATCTTCTGAAACATGAGTCCTTCTCATGTATAAGAGTTCCTACTACTTTAGCCCAGGCTCCTACTGGAGTCTGCCTCTAAAATGTTTTTCTGATGAAAAGACATCATTGCTCCCTGAACTACAGTGACATTCCCTTGGTATAGGGCAGGTTTAACTTTCATATCTCCAGAATCTCCAGAGACAGTATGTTCAGCATCAGTTTCCTCTGTCATTCCCTTGACATTGGATAAACTTATTTAAAATAAATAAATAAATAAATAAAAAACCACAAACAAAAAACCCAAAAAAACCCCCCCAAAACACACCAGAGTGAAAAAAAACCCTAAAATTTACTACATTTAAGCACACTCTTCACAATTAATTTCATGAACAGAGATTGATAATACCTTTTTCTCAAGTCTTCCAAATGAAAGCATGATGTTGAGAGGAAAAATGAACTCTGAGTAAGCTCAGGGTACTCATACATGATGCATTCAGTAGATTGCAGCCTGAGGCTATTTGGCAGGAGCCCCTTGACAGCCTCCCTTCCAGTCCCCTTAAGTATTATTGTCAAGGTTGGGAGGCATTGGCACAACTGCACATGGCATGAGCTGTTTGCAGCATGTTTACGTCTGGTAACTAAATGTGTCCATGGAGGAAGGTCATTGACCAGTACTAACACACGTTTTCAAAAATAACATACAAAAAGAAGTCATATAGAAAAGGAGAGCAAAACACAAGTTTTACAAGTTGCTTTTTTTTTATCTAGATAATAACATTCAGGGTGTTTGGAAGGGGTATCTCTCCTTTAATACTGGTGAATTTCTTTCACAGCAGTAAAAAAGAACTCCTATTCCACTGATACAAATTTCAAAACCTTTCAGGCTGTTCTCTCCAGGAACTACACAGATTGTAGAAACACTTGTTTCTGTTGCATTTATTTCAAGACTTTCGACGTTACCCCAGCTCAGGTAGAAATTTAAATCTGCCATACTGCTTCCTCTAGTTTAGATGAGCTTTAGAGTCTGGTTCCTATGTATTGTTTGTTATTGAATACTTCTGCATATTGCTATGAAAGATGCAGGAGATACTGCTTAGGATACATCACTCTTTACAAATGTTGTATGAGTTCCTTGCATTAAATTATGCCTTCAGTTCAATTTAAGCCTTCCCGTTCATGAGCAGATTCAAGTTATTTTGTGTTCATAATTCAAATTGATTTGTTGAGTGCAATCAAAGATTATTCTTTATCAGTCCACGAGCAGTTGCTGTGGGTATTTACATTCAAATTGTTTCAGATGGGTTCATATATCACATGGTATACTGTTACTGGCTAATGGGATTGCCTCTCTCCTAAGACTGAAACATGCATATTGGATTACAATTGGAATCAGATCTCCCAAAGCAGATGGTTACATTTACAAATACCAAGCTTGCCTGTTACAAACACACTGTAACATAGCCTCTGGAACCACGATTTCCAAGTGTCCCAGCATAAGTTTTTCACTGCAAAATTTGAGATGCAAACAAAAAGCGACATCAGGATCAGTCACATAAATTGTATTTCCAAAGTACATTCACTTTGAAAACTCATGTTGCCCAGCCTGCTTGGATTTACATGTTTTAGATGATTAAAAAACCTAATCATTTAATCAACAGGCATTCACTAATGCTGCAAATCTGTTAACACTTGAAATACCCAACAGCTCTTCTATAACATTGTCCGCAAATTCATAAGCAAATGAGAGTAGCAACAGATCAAGTCTGTAGACACTACACACACCAAGACTTCAGGCAAGCTCCTTCCTGCATGCAAGGAAAATATTCCCGCAGAGTGTCTCCAGGCTGGCAGATGTTCTGCCAGATGAGGTCTGACAAGCCAAGGACAGGGAAAGGTTCAGCATCAAAGGACTTCATAAAGCAGCCTTGCCAGCAGCTCTTTCCTGTCTGCAATACTGAAACCTCCCTCTTGGATGTTAACTGAAAAACTTCAAGCAGGCAGCAACACCTCAAAGATCAAAGGTAATGATTTTCCTTGGCCCAAAGCTCTACGCAGTAGGGCCTTACACTAAAGAAAGGAAGCTTTGTATTCAGAAGTGTGTTCTAGTATGTTCACAGTGCTCATTCATTTTGTTTGAGTTTGGAACCTTAGGCAACATTTAGGCTAGTGTATCACCAACAAGTAATGGGCCAGGTGAGGCTATCCACCTGGAGCAGGTCTCCTGGGATTTGGTGACTCTAACAAGGCAGAAAGGAATTGGTCTTCTCCCCCTGTGCCCTGCACCCCAGCACCATCAGGGCTACTAAACAATGCCATTGCTGTCACCTAACCAGCTAATACATGTTGGGAAGCAGGACCAGTACTGGCAGAGAGACAGAGAGACAGCTAACCAAAGAGTTTGCCCCTGGGTCCAAAACTACTTTTCATAGCTTGTTAGGCATGTAATCCCCCTAAAACTGATAGGATGTAAAGACACTTTGGAGCTAGCAGAAGATAAGCTTAGACATAAAAAATAGCACAGGCACATCAACACAGAGCTCAGAGAGGGCTAAAATTTGCCTTGAAATTACCAGACTACCAAATTACTATGGGTAAACTTGCCCACGCTGTCAAGGCTGAACCATTTCTAGTATTCATAATCACACACACCCCTCCTAGTATGTGTAGCTACCTTCATATTACAAAGCACTTAGTGTCCTAGTGTATACAAAGGGGGGGGAAAACAGTGTAACTATCTTTCATGCTCTCAAAAGCTTCCAACATTTGTCCCTAGTACTGTCTGAGCAAACATCTCACAAACAATCCCTTCTCCCAGACTTCTCTAAGTGATACGCTTCCGCTTCCACCGCATTCAGGTCATCCTGAGCCCATGAAGATTCATACAAAGAGCACCACAGCAGTCTGGTCTCCAGCTGAACATGACAAACCAAATGAATAAGCAAAACCCTCAAACCTCCCTTTTCAAGCACAGCTAAACAGCTTCTCCTTGTCTGAACAACTTGAATAACTGGGGAAAGCTTTGGGTATAGTTTTATCTAATTATTGTGAACGTGTATCACATAAAACAGACATATGTCTTCTCACACCAGGCATTTATAAGCCGCCTTTTTTCCCCACCTGATCCTGTGGTTCCTCAATAGTTCTCCCATATAAATCTAAGATTCTGGCTCCTAATCCTTCCTTCAGGTCTAATCCTGAGGCAAAACAGAGAAGGCATGGAGGGGACTCTTCTTTGAGGTTGCCTCCATTTAGCACAAAATTTAATCCAGCTTGCTCAATGTCAGTCTCACACAGTGTGATCAGAGTGTTCTGCCTTCTGGCAATGTTGGATGGATTCAGGAAGCTAGATGTTCCTTCAAAACAAAAAAAATCAGTCCTCTGTCCTGGTTTCAGCTGGGATAGGGTTAATTTTCTTCTTAGTAGCTGGTGCAATGCTGTGTTTTGGATTTGGTGTGAGAACAATGTTGATAACACACTGATGGTTTTGGTTGTTGCTGGGTGATGTTGACACTAAGTCAAGGACTGTTCAGTTTCTCAGGCCCTGCCAGCCAGAGGGCTGGGGGTGCACGGGGAATTGGGAGGGGACACGGCCAGGACAGCTGACCTGAACTAGCCAAAGGGATATTCCATACCATAGAACACCATGTTGAGTTTATAAGCTGAGGGAAGAGAAGGAAGGGGAGGACATTCAGAGTGATGGCATTTGTCTACCCAAGTAACTGTTACATGTGATGGAGCCCGGCTTTCCTGGAGATGGCTGAACACCTGCCTGCCCATGGGAGGTAGTGAATTAATTCCTTGCTTTGCTTTGCTTGCGTGCATGCCTTTGCTTTACCTATAGAACTATCTCCGCCCATAAGTTTTCCCATTTACACCTTTTCACCCTTCCAGTCCTCTCCCCCATCCCGCTGTAAAGGCAGTGAGTGAGCAGCTGTGTGAGGCTTAGTTGCTGGCTGGGGTTAAACCATGACACACTCAAAATACTCTGGTGCCACTGGTCAAACATCCTTTTAGCACTTCCTTACAAGCACTAATCAGCATCACAGAATGATGGATTAAGCTTTCACCAAAGAAACTACAGACCAGTCAGAGGATGTTGTGCATTTGACTTCTCAGTCATCATGGCAGCTTATCAAACTGCACCTAAAAATGGATAACTGGTAGCAATACCCATGATCAGTTTGGTTATAGGTTGCAGTAGCATTTACAGCTGCATAACATTGTCCAAGGAAGAGATCTAACTGCATTCCATGCCAAAGATGAAAGAGTAGTATCCCCCACTGGGACTGCAAATATAAGTTCAAAACCAACTATTCAGGTAAATGGGTTTAACACACAATTTAGTTTTGCAGCTTACTGATCTATTCTGCAGTGTCTTGGACTAATTGCACTAGCACATTCTATATCTTATACAGAAATTAAAAAATATTCTTAAACAGGTAAGGTATATATATGTGAAGTTTGACTCTTTGGCCCTGAATGGCTAAAACACAATTCAGTAGAAAACCACCATACTGCATTTGTCTTTGGAAAACATATCTCTGTCCCTCAGAGTAGCCAAAGATAAGTTAAAAATGCAATAAACCAAGATCAATAATTTCATTTGCCAGTAGAAAAGGTGGATAGTAATAGTTTTTCAATGGTTTTTAAGTAATCAACATAAAAAACTAATCACAGAGTATCAAGTGAGGTGATTTTTTACTTGAACTATATCTCATCTTCAGAAAAATCCATGGAAAAAAAAGCAGCTGAAAACAAATTAATTTCCTGGAAAAAAAACCCAACTTATTTGAACATGCCATATGTCTAACAAAATTGTCCAGTTTCAGAGTCCAGATTTAGCAGAGTTGTAAGTGAAAAACAGAGTTTGTCAAAGAGTTCTACCAATATTTTTGAAAATCCGAAAAATTATTGTCCTAGCTCTTATAGGTTGCTGTATTTGTTATCTGAATGCTGAATTCACAAACCATAGAATGCTCTGAGTTTTGGCACAAACTATATGTCTGAAAGATCATATCAGAAGCATCTTCCATGCTCGTATTGTACAACAAACCACCCATGACGAACAACAAACACTGAATTGCTGAATCAGCTTGAAAAAAAAAAAGTCTGCAAATACATTACTGTACAGGAAATATTTCTAAATAAGTGCTTTTTAAAAACAAAATAGCATGAACAACATAAGAAAGCAGAAAATTACTACCAAACACATCCAACAGCCTAAAAAAAGCTTCCAATGTATTTCTGCTGTTTATCTTTGAAGGTATCTCCTTTTCAAACAGTCTAAGCACCAGTACTTTTTATTCCCAAGTATCAGGCTGGCTGATTAGGAAATTATCTTTAATTAAGTGTCTGTAGCAAGGCTGTCTGTCCCACTAGGCTAACATGATTAAGTTATGCCAGTTCCTGTAGACAGCAGCACACAAGGAAGAGATGTGACTAAGTTTACACCTGGCCAACTTCTAGTCCCAGATGACACTGTTACCCAATACAACAGTGGGATCAACTGGAATTCTGCTTGTTACAGCTCTATACAAGTTCTATCTATACAAGGTGTAAGCTCACACATCAGCTCAGGAGGATTTAACCAATTTGCTACATAACCTGACTATATGTATTCAGTTATTTACTGTTTTCATTTACTGCTTTCCTTTTAAAACCTTGGTATAAGAATATTCCAAAAATTATGAGCATTAGAGTATCAATTACCTTACTATTAGAGGCTATACAGGAGCTAGTGGAAATACCAAAACAAGTTACAATTTATTCACTTTCTGAGGATATGCCCACAGGCATGAATGGAAATGTTGAGTTGTGAATGACAATACAATGAAAGCCAGCAAATGAAAGGGCAGTTAAGGTCTGCAACAACATAAGCTATCATTAAACTGTTACATTTAACATTTATATTTTGGAAGCCTTTGGCTCTGTATTTTCCAAAGAAGATGGCAAAACTCCTCACACACCGTAACCATCTCCCATCTTCCTGCCATAACAAGATCTTTGGTCAACCTCTCCTTGTTTCAACTCAAAAGAAGCCTGACCGTGAGGCCAGGAGGAAGCTCTGATGCAACCTGGCAGGTTTCCCAGTATGGCTGCACCTCTGCAAGCTCTACAACTTGTAGAGTTGCAGAGACACAGAGAGCTCTACAATTCTTCATAATGTAGACCTAGAGACCTGAAATGAGGCAAGATCAACAGATCTAAATTCTAATTGCTTTCTAGCAAGCAAATGCATTTGTCTTGCTTGTCACAGTGACATACCAAGGTGGGTGTTACACAGAAATTCTTTGAAACAGAACAAATAATGCACACATATACACACAAGTTCCAGGGAAGGAGAAAGACCTTGAATAAAATTATGAGTTTCATCCATGGAAAAGAACAATGCAATTTCCCAGCACACCTTGGCCTGTCAGTGGTGGCCCTGGCCCATTCACAGAGCTCAGATCCTTGCCAGAATTCTCAAGTGATAAAATAAACAACCAACAGGAGTTAGAAATGAGCAACAACCAAACAGTTGGATGCTAATAATCCACCCCACACACGCGGGCAGATGAGTATTTCAACAGAAGCCCCCAGGGATGTGTCAGAGGTTGATACGACAGAAGAAAGTGTGCTAATCATATCATTTTGATGTACAGCTTTGAAGGTGTCTAGGTCACCATTTTCCTAATTAATGTAATATGACCTTCAGCTCAAAATGCATGTTCCTGTTCTACTGAATAAATGTGGCTTGTGGACTAATGATTGCAGAAGGGCCTTAGTTCTTTTGAGGCCTCTGAGGAGGTGATAAAGGAGCTTGCAGGTCATGTTGCAAAATACCCAGGAGCCCTTGTCTTTAGGGGTAATTGAAAAAAGAAACAAAATTAAATTCCTCTTACATAGGCTACCATATGTTTCTGGATATATTAGGAGAGGTCTTGATGTTTTAATATACAAAGCACTTAACATTACTTCTGTCTTTCCAATCACTGCCAGAGCTATTAGGAATTAAGGTCAAACACTAAATTAACTTTACTGAGGAAACAAAGTACATACATGGGCTGTTATCTCTGCAAGGCCCACAGCTCCTGTCTGAAGGTGAGGGTAGTGAAAAACGTAATAGAATAGATTGGAATAAGAAGCTATCTTTTGCCTGCCAACCATGAAATTGAGATTTTGGAAAACGCTGCCTCTGGAGAGATGTACACTCGTGTTGGGGAACACCAAAGGTAGCAATTCTAACATACCGCTCAGGCCACAGAACAAGGAGCTTGCGCACTGATATGCTGCAGAGTGCTAAACCATGAGGTGAGGAGCAAGATCCTGCACCATGGCTGAACCTTGGTTGGTGTCTCCCTGGCAGAAATCCAGCAATCGCACTACTCTAGCTGGTGCTCTCAGCTACAATAGTGTTACTGATTGTCAGGCCATGCTCCAGTTTGTACAATGCTTTTTCTCTTTTTTTTTTTTTTTATATGATTCAGATTCTCCCCAAACTAACAGGAAATTTCATCTGCTATCTCTTCATGGGGAGTATTTAATCAGACTGAAGAGGAAGGCATGGAACTTTGGTGCCTGTGCTAGGATCAGCTCTTAGAAGCCAGCCAACCCCCAAACAAGCAGCATAACTATACTGAGAGCAGCTGAAACTTGTAACAGCTGAGCATCAGCTGGATGCTTTTAAAAACCCAGGACTGTGCACACAAATTAAATTAGCATATGTAATTAACTTGTTATCACAGGTTACCAATGCACAGGGTCAGACTTTACCATGATATAAATAATCAAAAGTGTACTTTGCTCTTTTCTCCTTCCACATCTTGGCTGAGTGCTTCACAAAATTGCACTACTGCAGAGTCAGAAACTGGTGAAATTCAATCCCTTACAAATATCTGAAATTTCCTGTCTTTCTCCCATAGATGAAATATTGTTAGAGCCATTATTTTCAGGTTTATGCCCATAAATGTAAATGCTACCTCTTTTATCTTGCTTCTCTATTTGGCTATTATGTGTAGACTGTACTTGTAAGGCAGCCTAAAAGTGGTCCTACTGAACTACTGCTACCTCCGTAAAAAGAATGTGCTACAGTTAGGCCACTATAGCTAAGAAACATTAGTCTCAGCTCTTCCTCCTCTTTTGTGAGAAGATGTCTCAAACTCTGTTGATGGGAAGGGGATAACTCAGTTTTTTCATAATCTTCAAGATAAGAGTTGCAGAAGATGCTTTGGTATTCAACAAGAAAAAGCCAACATTACTCTGTAACACAGATTCAAAGCAGCAAAGATGATTACAGTTGTGTATCTGTATTACATTTCTCCCAAAGTGCATTGTGCCCTTGAATGATTAATATAAATGCTTTTAAATAAGACTCTAAGAAATATCTGATTATTCATTTTATTTCAAAGACCTTCTAAAAAAAGTAAGAAAAGGATAGGAAAAAAACACACTGTTAATCTTGCTTACTCTTGAGAGAAAGCAGTCTCTAAACTGTAGAAATCATTACACGTACATCATTAAATGTACATTTTTAAAGCTCAGCATTTTCCTTGATGAACACACCAGGAAAGCTAAGCTTTTACTGGAAACAGACAAGGCCGGGGGGTGGGGGGGTGGGGGGGTGGGTGAAGAAAGGCATATATCAGGACCAAAGGTAAATTCTTTTAACTTGCTTTCCTACAAATGACAATAAATGTTTTTTCTTTTTTTTTATCCCCCCTCCAGGTCTTCTGTGGTCTTATATTATCAAAGTACAAACATCTTTGTCTCCTTCTAAAATGAAAAAGCAATAGGAACCCCAAAAATGCTTAACAGGAATACTTCTTTTTTTTATCAAACTGTCTACCTGCAGAATGCACTGGGTAAACATGACACTGAAAACTATGATAGGGAATTGATATGTCTCATCTCATATATGGTAGTATAATAAAATAATTATTTTATAATCATAATATATAAGCATTGTACTTATTTCTCTTACATTACTAGCATAATACTGCTGAAATTTTTGCTATGGAGCAAGACTCACTGTGCTGCATACTTCACACAACAGAAAACAAAACCTGCTGATTCAATGAGCTTTCAATTTACATGTAACACAAGAAATGTCTGGCAGCTTAAAATAGGTTTGCTAATAATAGTAGTCAACTTGATTAGAAAAGGCTTTCAAAATGTCTCCTGGTTCTCTCAGTGGAAAAGTACAATGCCTCTCTTCCCCATGCAAGGTTAACATTGAATTCACAAGATGATCTGTGAGATAGCATCTAGGACCAAATACCATACTCCTCTCAATCGCATGCAACAAAGTTAATTAAATTACACGGGGTTCACTCTGATATAACTGAGCAAAATCCACTCAGATATTTTCATTATAGAGTTTCATTTGTTCAGGTAGAAAGAAGAAAACATAAAGCATTATTTTTCTTAGTTTCACTCCTAAGGCATCCATTTACACAGAAATTGAAAATTTGTTACAATTACAGAGCTATAAATGACAAGATGCTTTGAAAGAGATGAAAGAAAAAAGCACTGCCAACATTCGATCATTAATGATGGTTTAGCTATTTCCACTAAGCTACGTAAAATATAAAATTATTTAATTTACTGAATGTAAAAGGAAAGGCTTTTCCTGATGTGCAACAGTGGGTTTGTAGAGAAATCTTAGAATTGTCAGAAACTTAACAGCCAAGGTCTGTTCTCAAAACTTTGTGACATTTTGAAAGCACGATGCACATTAAGGGTGTAATCAATTCCTTACCTGTGGACATAGATCACAACCAAGAGAGGCAGCAGTATGCACTGCAGTCTTTGGCTTCTGCTAGAATAATTTTGTCTTTTTTGCATCCTGCCTAAGTCCCTTGGAACCACCAGCTTTAATGCACTTGTTTACATTATTGACAGAGGTTTCATGATCTTTCTCAAGTGACTTTTGTTCTACAACTGTCTGATATTCATCCTTCAGTACATATTAAAGCTAGCATCATGCATAGAAATCTTTATTGTGAGGCAACACAGCCACAGTCCTAATATTTCAAAAACACAAACCCTGCTTCCTAGCTGCATAAAAGCAAGACCTTGTAATAGGCAAAATCACTTAAATAGACAAAATAATTCAATGTATGTATGAACAAGCAAGATATCTGCTTTTCCACGTACTCTAAAAGCTCTTAACAAGCATTATTCTACAATTGGTCTACAGTGTTTTTTCAGGATTTCACTGATACTATTAAGGAGATACAGAGTTTCTCAAAGTACCCCTAATACCACAGCTGACACGGAAGGGCAGTTTAGTGGGTTGAGTGATGTGGTCTTACTACAGTTGAACTTGAAGAGAAATACTCACCATTACATGCGTAACTCACTAGCCCCTCCTCAACTGGGAAATCAAGGGCTGAAACAAAGGGTCTAAACCATCACACACTCTTACTCTTCTGTTATTTGAGTCATTTAGTTCACACCAAGGAAGGTCTTTTCACAATACAGAAAAGCTTTGTTCTCTGAAGTACAGAAAAGCTCCAAGTCCTGACAAAGCCAAGGAAGATGTTTTTAAAGTAGTTCGGCATCTTACCAAAGATGTTTGACGCTGCACATCCTAGATCTTAAAGTGGTATAAGTTGTGACACTATGGAATAGAGATGAAAAAGAAAACATTTTCGATCAATCTGCTTTTTGCCCATGGAGATATTTTGCAAATATGAGGCAAACAGACAGAAAGCAAGCTATTACCTCAATGGCTCAGCTATAGACTGCAAAGTCATAACATAGTTGCTTTAACCTTTGTGAAACAGGTTTCAGATGCATGTGTGAGAAAATGGATTCAAGGAACTGTTCGTTCTTTATTCTCATTCACACAATTGTTCCTATACAAAAGTATCTAAATAGAAAAGAGGCTGAGTGAGAGGTTTTCTTTAAATATGTATTAAAGCATAAAAAAATGGTTTGTCTGAATGACCATCATGTGACTGGAACATTCCATTTCAGAGGAAAAAAAACCAACCCAAACCACTAGCACCACAGCAAGGAAAAAAAAAAACCAAACAATTCGTCTAATGCTACAAACTGGAAAAGTATTCCTGTCTGAAGGATGTGAGAGTCTTTTCAATTTGTCTTATCAGATAGCCATGAAAGCCTCATGAAAATAAAGGACATCTTTTTAGAGACAGCAAAATCAATTTATTTAATAAGTAAATACTCATTGAAACCCAGTGCTCAGATTCTCCATTAAGATTAATGTAGTTAGCTTTTCTGGGAAGGAAAGGATGAGTTTCTGGAAGGCAGGATTGTTATTTTCAAAGCAACACTTTTGGGCAATTAAGAAAAACAGTAATTTTAATGGTGAAGAAACCTGTTATTTCAAAGTATGAGAAGGTCAGACGAGAAATGTAACTAGGTAGGAAGAAGTACTATACTACTCAAAAACCTTTGGGATTTTTATTCCAACCCCCACTGAGCTAAGACATCAATCAAAAATTTTGGCAAGATGAAAAATCCCTTGCTTCCCAAAAAACTTTTAATGGTGCTTAGCCAAAAAGAAAAGCCTCACTTGATAGCATTGAACATTTTTAGTATTTCTTATCAGATATGAATATTTCTAAAACAAAAGTAATATTGAGCCAAAAAAAAATATATTTTACTAACATACTTTTTACACATTTCAAAACTTCTTTTCAATATTTTAGAATTTGAATGTTTAGAAGAAATTAATGTTCTCTCAACATATTTTTGCCACAAAACTTCTTACCTTCTCTAACCAAATAATGAAAGAAAAAAATAAATCTGAAATTCCTGTGACATGTAAAATTTGAACTGATTACATAAATCAAGTTTCTCAACCCCTTTAACTGCTTGAAGTTTCCCCTGATTAAAAATTATTATTCCTCAAGAGGCACTTTATCTACATAATATGAAAGCACAGAGTTGTGAAGTTCATTAGTAGACAGAGAATTGGAAAAACTTTGAAAGGAACCCTTCTCTCTCACACAAGAAGGCTATGAGCATCCGCAAAGTAAAAAGAACTGGAAGAGGATTGAGTAAACTGAAAAAACATCACATTATTTTTTGCATAAGAAGATACTAAACAATAAAATTTGAGCTATTTTGTGGGGAGGATGAGGGAACTTAGTAACATGATAGAATAAACGATGGCTATGTCCTTTGCCCTGGCATTGCTGGCCTCGCTGTGCTTGGGGGAGCTGTCTTGTAGAGAGGATGAAGGAATACATCATACTCTTCCTGCCTACAATTGATGTGGGTGGTTTTATTATGCAGGTTCCCGAGGTCCTTGTTCACCCTTACATGAGCTGTTTAATACTACTAATTAATACTGTTGGCATATTGCAGGTTTTGTGGAATTTGGTCTCATCCTGATGGAAGAGAAGACAACTTTTGGGTTAGGTGATACTGAAATGTGCCCTCAGGCAGCTGGTCCCGGGGTGGGAGGGTGTGTGGAAGGATTTGGACAGATTCCTAGGATGGTTATCACCTCCCATAACCTGGGACTTTACACTCGAACAGACAAGCAACCTGGCACACCGACGCACCACCCGACAGAAGGGTGCCCTGCCTACCCCAGTGAAACCAACAGCTTCTGTCGCTGTGCTGGGGCCTGGCCTGCACCATCGAGCCGCAGCTCGGTCCTCTCCCAGGCTGCGGCTGAGGCGGGGACCCAAATCGCACCTGAAGGCACCATGGATGCAACAGGGACCCAAACAACAACAACTACAGTAATTGTCCCAGCAGTGAAAAACAAACAGCGGACAAGGAAAACAACGGATCCATATCATCGATCAGTAAGGGAGGAGGAAGAAGAGGAAAGGCTTGACCGAGAAGAAGGTCCTTCAACAAAGAAATTGAAGGAAGAAGTGAGGGAGTTCAGACGGGAAGTGGAAACTACCCGGTCCCCGACCTCATCAGAACTTTGAGACACATGGAAAGATTACAGCTGCCAGCCAGGTGAGCAGGTTGCTGCCTGGCTGCTCCCATGCTGGGATAACAGGGCCGACAGCAGTTGGAAGGTAAGGAAGCCCAGCAGCTGGGATCCCTTACTAGAAACCACGGAATTGAGAGAGGAATTGGAAAAGAGGCAGCAATCTGCAGTCTCTGGAGATGGCTCCTCTCAAGTGTGAGGGAAGATGTCCATTCAAGGAAGATCTTGCAAACTCCCCAGGAAAATGGACTGCCACAGATAAAGGCATTCAGTACTTGAGAGAACTAGCTGTGCTGGAAGTCATCTACAGTGATTTAGACAATGATGAGGTCTCCAAAGATCCAAAGGACATCCTGAGCACATGGGCCATGGTGGAGGAAGCTGATTCAAAGTCAGAATCATATTCTGACAGCTTGGCAGTGATGTATAGCCCAAATATGGATGCACCAGCTGTGGAGAGAGTATCTTCCTGGCTCCAAAACTTTGAAGAAAATCTCTGTGGGCCATCCCTAGGGGCCAGCAACTAGGTTATCAGGGTGTCCTAAGAAATCAGTCCTCTCCTGCCCCAGTCAGAGGGAAAGGGAGCCCCAGTTGCATGCCACATGGCGCACTGTCATTCTTCCTGCATGACCTGGGCGGCAGGGGAGGCAGGGACAGATGGATGGGACGGGACATTTTAGAACTCCAATATGAATTGGAGTCAAAGGCAGCCAAGTGGTATGCTGCAATTAATACTGCCAATGCATTTTTCTCAGTTCCTTTGGCAGCAGAGTGCAGGCCACAGTTTGCTTTCATGTGCAAGGGTGTCCAATACACTTGGAATCGACTGCTCCAGGGGTGGAAGCACAGCTTTGCCATTCGTCATGGACTAATCCAAACTGAACTGGAAAAGGGTGATGCCCCTGGACATCTATAATACATTGATGACATCATCATGTGGGGCAACAGGGCAGAAGTATTTGAGAAAAAGAGTAATTCAGATTCTTCTGAAAGCTGGTTTCACCATAAAAAACCAAAACAAAACAAAACAACACAACAAACCAAAGCCAAGAGACCTGCACAGGAGCTTCAGCTCTTGGGAATAAAATGGCAGCGTTATGTACCATCATGTGCCTATGGCTGTGGTCAACAAGATAGCAACTATGTCTGTACCAGCTAACCAGAAGGAAACACAAGCTCTCCTAGGACTTGTGGGACTCTGGAGAATATATATACCAAGTTATAGTCAGCTTATGAGCCTTCTTTATCGAGTAACCCAAAAGAAGAACTATTTTGACTGGGGCCGTGAGAAACAACAAGCCTTTGAGCATATCAAACAGAAAATAGCTCTTACAGTAGCTCTTGGTCCTGTCTGGACAGGACCAGCTCTGCAAAATGTACTCTACACCGCAGCTGGGGAGCATGGTCTTACCTGAAGCCTCTGGCAGAAAACATCAGGAGAAACCCGAGGCTGATCATCAAGGTTTTGGAAACCGGGGTATCAAGGATCAGAAGCCAACTACACCCCAGCTGAAAAAGAGATACTAGCAGTGTATCAGGGGGTTTGAGCCACTTCAGAAGTTGTTGGTACAGAAGCGTATCTCCTCTTGGCACCATGATTGCCCGTGCTACACTGGATGTTTAGAGGAAACATCCCCTCTACACACCACACAACCAGTGCTACATGGATTAAATGTGTAGCATTAATCATGCAACGAGCTCTACTGTGGAAGCCCAGCCTCCCAGGTATCCTGGAAGAGATCATGGACTGGCCAGAGGGCAGAGATTTTGGAGCGTTACCTGAGGAGGTGGCTTGTGGTCAGGAGGCACTACCATATAATGAATTATCAGAAGATAAAAGGAGTTATACTTAGTTTACTGATGGATCCTGTTATGTGGTAGGAAACCATTGCAAGTAAGAAGCTGCTGTGTGGAGTCCCATACACAAGTTGTTGAAGCCACTGAAGGAGAAGTTGAGTCAAGTCAGTTTGCAGAAGTGAAACCCATCCAGCTAGCCTTAGATATTGCCGAACAAGAAAAGTAGCCAGTATTCCATCTTTATACTGACTCCTAGATGGTGGCTAACCCTATGGGGGTGGCTACAAGAGTGGAAGATGACCAATTGGCAGCACCGGGGTAAACCCATCTGGCCTCTGCATTGTCGCAGGACACCACTACCTGGGTGAAAAACATGGCTCTAAAGGTATGTCATGTGGATGCTCATATGCCCAAAAGTCGTGCCGCTGAAGAATATCAAAACAATGATCAGGTAGACAAGGCTGTCAAAATTGAAGTAAAGGTGGATCTGGACTGGAAGCACAAGGGCAAGCTAATTGTAGCTCAATGGGCCCACAAAACATCGGGACATCTAGAGTGAGATGTAACATACAGATGCGGTCATGATCAAGGGGTGGGTCTGACCACGGAGGCCATCACACAGGTCACTCATGAATGTGAAACGTGCTGCAATCAAGTGAACCACACGAGTAAAATCTCCCTGGAACAGAGGGCAGTGGCTGGGTTTTTGATATGGTGGTGCCTGGCAAATTGGACCGCTGCCACAAACGCACCAAGGCAAACACTATATACTCACCATGGTGGAAGCAGCTACTGGGTGGCTAGAAACATACCCTGTAAACCATACCACTGCCCACAACACCATCCTAGACCTTAAAAGGCAAATTTTTTGGTGACATGGTACCCTAGAAAGAATGGAATCAGACAATGGAACTAATTTCCAAAACAACCTTATAAACTCTTGGGCAAAGAAACACAGCACTAAATGGGTATACCACATCCCCTATCACCCACAAGCTTCTGGAAAGATCAAGAGATATAACAAACTGTTAAAGACTATGTTGAGAGTGTAGGGCAATGGGGCATGGAAGCACTGGGATACAAATTTAACAGAAGCCACTTGGCTGGTTAACACCATAGGACCTGCTAACCATCCTGGTCCTGCCCAAACAAAACCCCTACATACTCTGGGAGGAGAAAAGGCCCCCATAGTGCACACAGGAAGGTGGCTGGGGAAGGTGGTGTGGATAGCTCCTCCCATGGGAAAAGGCAAACCCATTCATGGGATTGTCTTCGCTCAAGGATCTGGGTGTACTTGATGGGTAATGTGGAAGGATGGGGAGAGCTGGTGTGTGCCTCCAGGAGATCTAACCTTGTGGGAAAAATAATCCGTGATGTGAGTTGTATGTTGTAGGAACTACTGTAGCAGAAATTACTTGAACCAACAAAGAGTCAGTTTTGCCAGGAACCCATCAAGCATAACGATGACCCAAACCAAGCTGGTGTTGGTGCCCAACAATCAGACATACTGTCTCTCCTGTCCTGAGCACCCATCTTGACAAATAGGGCCCAAGTTATACCCTGTTCTTAAGAAGCCCATGGAATGAGAGAGTAATAGCTATCAGTTAAAGGACAGGGGACAGCAGTTAATAAGAATGTATAATTCTGTATGGTAGGTATAAAGATGGTTTAAGTATGTAGGTTAAGTATAAGTCTTGGTAAGAAGGGATCTCAGTAATAAGAAATAAATATGATGGGGTGGTTAGAAGATACATATACAGATGTATTAAATTACGTGGGACCTGAGCATGACAGAAATGGTATCGAATAAGGCAGGGGTCCTCAAACTATGACCCGCGGGCCAGATACAGCCCCTCAGGGTCCTCAATCCGGCCCCCCGTATTTACAGAACATCCCCCCCTGCCGCCCCCTCCCCCGCCGCCGGGGGCTGGGGCGGGGGGGAAACCAAGCAGCTGCAGATAACTGCCTGCCACTTCATCTGCGCACCAGCCCCCTGTTTAAAAAGTTTGAGGACCCCTGGAATAAGGGGTGGAGATAGTATTGTGTGGGTCTGGCTGAGATGGAGTTAATTTTCCCCATAGCAGCCCTCATAGGGCTGTGCTTTGTATTGGTAGCTAGAAAGGTGTTGGTGACACACCAGTGTTTTAGCTACTGCTAAGCAGAGCTCGTACAGCATCAAAGTGATCTCTCCAAAATTCCCCCCTTACCAGCAGAACGGGGGTGAGCAAGATTTTGGCAGGGGACATAACCAGGAGAGCTGACCCAAAGGCACCAAAGGGATATTCCATACCATACAACATCTGCTCAAAAATACAAGCTCAGACAAAGGAAGAGGAGGGAAGACATTCGTTATGGTTGTCTTCCAGAGCACCCACTACACGTACTGAAGCCTTGCTTCCCAGGAAGTGGCAGGACATCACCTGCTAACAGGAAGTATCTTTTGTTTTTCTTTGCTTCTGTTTGTGGCTTTTGCTTTATTAAACTGTCTTTATCTTGACTCACAAGGTTTTTTTCTATTTTATTTAATTTCCCCCTGCTCTGCTAAGGAAAGGAGTGATAGAGCAGCTTGGTGGGCACCTGGTGTCCAGCAAAGGCCAACTCACTACAAATTGAAAAAATGTTCCCCTTATATCCACTCACATTTCTGTGAAAGTCATGCATGTATTGCATTTGCCATGTCCTTCTGTATTTCACAATATTTTTATAAGGCACACTATGTATGTGGTAACTTACATAGTTTTTAGGAAGTTTTAACAGTTCTACTTCTTAGATCAGACAATGCTTATGAGTAACTTAACAGATTAATATTTGCATGAGAAATAAACCTGCCAAATACAGTGTAAGAACAGATTCCTAATCTGCATTTTAGTTTTACTGAAATCAAGATTTCATCCCAGCTTTCTCTCACAAGACCACAGACAGAAAAGATTAAAACAAGATGTCCTATACTTACATCTGTACCTAAAGGTGTTTGAGCAGCTAACCAATCAATACTACCTTTAAAAATCAGAAACTTAAAAGTACATCTAATGGAAACCATTATATCACACAAAACAAGGCAGAAAACTACCTTAATCTTAATGTGAAACTTAAGGAAGCTGAGCAGTATAATGCACATTCTCTGAGCCATTCAGGTACTGAAATGGATGAATCACAGGCACAAAAGAAAAAAGCTCTCTAAACAAAAGTATCACTGAATTATTCTTGGGCAGGTATCTTAGAAAATGCACACACACCATCATTACAAGAACAAGAAGTACAGTAATCAGTCACTTCCCTTATGTACCAAGAGTTATTAGTTAACACCTGTATGTCTGAGACATACTTCTCTGTCTAATGAGCATCAGAGAAAGCACTTATTCAGCCTTGGCTATTCCCTTGTGATTGCTAGTGTTCACCATTTAGGCCAGGGCATCATTTCACAACTAAACAAAAGCAAAAGAAGTCATCATTAGAGAATACTATGTAGCAGAACACCTTACAATTACAATACAACTGAAAGAACATGAAAAAACTTAAGGAGTCAATCATAAACCAGCTTAGAGAAGCATAAAATACCCCCTAGGAATCAGAGACTTAGACTTTTCCATATTTTTAAGAAAACTTCAACTCATCTACTAGCTAAACGCATGTGCCTGTGTAGGTATTTGGGCACATAGCTGGGTGCTCTGAGATACAACCATGTAGCTAGATACCCAACCAGAAGAACATCTTCCTTCTTCCCTTTGCAACCAAAGTTTTTTAGCCACAGTAAAATGGGGACAAAAGGTAAGTACAATTTATAAATGTTGATCCCTTTCCCATTAGGAGCTGGTGCAACATACTGAATCTTTAAACTAATGTTTTTAATTAAAATTACCTACCTCAAGCAAATGCAAACTTTTCATAGGCTTTGCAACAGAAACTTCAGTGGCAACCATTAAAAGTTTTGTTCAAAGTTTTTTTGTAGCAAGTAAATTACTCTTCCATAACACTTGATTAAAGTAGTACAGGGAACATCAGGTCTTAGAATTCTTCTGAAGTGTACGTTACTTTCACAGACATCTGTAAGTTTAAGCATACAAGATGAAAAGACCAAAAAATCTGACACACACTGATTCAGAGCGCAAAAGGAAAAACAAAGCTTGTAGGTGAGGTAGAGTGCCATATACCACTCTTGCCAGCTACCTGTTCACCCTCTGCACTTCCTTTGTCCCCTTGCCAAATTAGTACTGTCATACTCCATGGGAAACAACACATCGGCAGGCTCCCTAGCAGTAACGAGCACTGTAGTTTTATCTGCAATGCAGTACAGATGACCATTGCTGGTTTTCTACCATAGAAATGTGTCTGAATCAGGTAATAAACAGTCAGAAATCTAAATAAATCCTTAATAATATCTTTTTAGGTTCAGTTCTATATAATCTGATTGGATTGAATCACTATTTTTTACTTTTTTTGATGTGTAAGCTACATACTCAAAAAGTAATAAGTACATTTCATACACACTATATCAAAACAAGAAAAAGAAGCAGAATTAATATTATGATGAAGATTCATTGATTTATGAATATATTAACTATAGAGCCACTATATCTCCCAGATGATAGCTTTGCTAGAAAAAAAAAGTTATTTCTTACAACCTGTTTTATACTATTTTTCATACTATCCTTTAAGAAATCGGAATTGAGGTCAAGTTACAAAATAAATTAGGGGAGAGTGGTAGTTAAAAGTTTTTTGAAAAATCATTGTCCACAACTATTACAAACACAAATTAAAATTGAACACTTTAGTCCATAATATAGATACCATTCCAGTGACAGATGTTTAACATCCATGTATTTTTGCGTTTGGAAATTTTCCATGACAGTGAATCTGTCTGCCACATTTTCTGTTAGTCAAAAAATAGCCTTTTCTTGAACTGAATAGAATTAACCTTAGTTATAACCCATCCTTTTCCATTTGCTTAAGACCTTTCATTGAATAGTCCTACTCCAGTAAGTTTTTACCTCCTCCTCAAATAATTTCTACCAAGTCTTTATATTTTATTTCTTTTTAAAGTTAGTACTGTTGAGTTTCCTTCCCACTTCCTGCCTCCTTCTAGCATTGTTTTCTAACTCCAGTTATAAGATGTCTGGAATTAAACATGTAGTTGTAAGTCAAAGTCAAATCTCACAGGAACAGAAGAGTTATTTCTTTGTTCTGTCATATGACACTTGCAAGGAAAGCACAGGTCCGCCTTGGCTTTTGCAGTTGGTCCATTTCATTACACCTCATATTTATATAGACATTCACAAGGTTTTACATTAATAGGCCTTCCTAAAAAAAAAGAAATCCAGTTTTTAAATGAGTTATTTTCTCCTTCATTGATGAGCAGCTTTGTTTTCTTCTTGTTTAATTTCACTTTTCTCCTCATATCTCTGTAGAGAACCTTACCCTCTAGGTTCTTTGTCCAACAGTAAATCACTGTGTTTGAGTTTGCTTCTCTCTACCAAGTTAAAGAAAGAAAAGACTAATGTAGCACGAATAATTGTATGTACTGATCTTCTGGTCCATGACCCTCTACTAGAGCAGTAGTTATAGCACAGTCTTTAAAATGGACAGGAATGGGTGACAAAAAACATTGCAATAGCTCACTGTTCCTAAGACAGTGAGCCAAACATTGACACTTCTTCCTCACCCTCAAGTGTCCACAGTTTGTGGTCCGTTCAGCTTTGCAGTGCTCTCGGTATAAAGTCTCACGATGGGGAAGTCTATTGTTGGAAAGATGTCCCATCTTTTGATGGAAATGAAGCTGTCCTTTGTACTTAAATGTTTAAGAACTTTTGTGGACTATAACATAAGTTAGGATGTCTTGCAAACTTATTATACCAATTATTTGTTTCTAACAAACCTCTAGGTTTAATTTTAATTCCTACAAAATAATGAATACCCATGTAATTGGTTATTTTCTAAAAAGTCAAATTGATGCCTCTGCAAATTAAGAAATAAACTGTGTTCACAGTGATGAGGTTTTTTTATAATCAAACATATCACAGATAATTAGACATGTCATCAAACTCTTCTCATTATTTTGCAACAGGTGAACCAAACAGTTAATTTGACAGTGGTTTAGCTCACTGAGATGTCTTTAATTGTTAGTGTGATATATTTCAAGTTGTCATTGATGCTTGGTAAAATATCATTCAGAAATCAGCATTAGGCACTAGCTTCAAAGTGAGACCTGTTATTCCACGATTACCACCTCTGGGAAACTTCTGGGTTTACATATTTAACTTACCATCAGTTTAAAATAACTTGCAGCAACTGAAAGCTTTGTCCGAGTCCTTAATCTTATTAATTCATAGACAGAGGTTACAGTAAACATGCATTATTGTAAAAAGCAGTTACTAAAATATCAGTGCCCAGGACTGTCATTCTGTTGGGATAAAAAAAAAACTTGAAATAAATCAACTGTTGGACGACACTGAGAAATGCAGAGATACTACTATATCAGGCAGAGTGTGAAGTAAAACAATACATCACAAAGATTCTAAAAGAAAATGGGAACAATGCCTGTCACATTTCCAGTTCACGTAATAGTGAGGGTCCTGCGATAACACAGTACTCTAGTAAGAAGAACTCAGGTTGTAAACGTTTTGACTTCCAGCTTAAATGGCTCTGAAAAAAATAATTTCCATTCTGAAATTAAAGAGAAGTTTTTCCCCTTCCAGAGAAAACAGTCTGATGGTCTATGCTCCTGGCTGGCTGCACAGAATAAAATTTTTGGTCTGGGGGTTCCCTTACAGTCTGGCTTTGGCAAACAGCAAGCCAAAATATCTTCCGGTTTTACTGGCTTAACCAAAAGTGCTACTTGAGTCACTGTATCTATTTCCTTACTTCTTTTTCTATTGGATGCTAATAAAAGATGGGTGACTTTGTGGCATTACTTAATGGAAGGCCATTGACTGCTTCCAAGAAAATTTTATACTATCTCAGTGTCTGTGGGAGATGCACAGAGCAAGAACTCTAGCTGAACTGTACCTTCCTATCAGTATGTATTCACATTTTTGCAAGCAGTATTTGCTTTTCATCTAGTCAGTAGAGTGCCTCCCTTCAGAGACTTTATAGATAAAAAGAGGCTGAACTTCTCTTCATTATACGCTGGATAGTGAAAGCCAGCCACCTGGTGCCCAAAGGCTTATTCAGCAGATCCCAGAAATTCTCTCACACGATTCTTACTGATGGTGAGCACTTGCTCACTTCCTTAAAGAAGCTTCCACTATCTGCATTACTGAAGACTACCCCACACTCACACCTGAGTATCATAAAAAGCCATAGATGGAAAGCTTACATGGTACCTGAGCTATGTATAGAGTGGCATCTGTCCAGCAACTCCCATTAAATCTATACAAAGAAGGAGGCCACTTCTTCCTGAGGGAACTCAAATATTTGAGGTGGGGAAAACATAGTTAAGGTCTGTTGCCTGTCTTTTGTACTTAAGAGAGAAAAAGCAGTATACACTTCAAGTTTGTTAATCTTATACTTTTTTGAGAGGATTTGCCTGTCACTTATCAAGCTTAGGTAGACATATGAGATGGAAAGATCATCAGGAAGACGAGTTGAACTACATGAAGTAAACAGCCTATGGGAGACAGGAAAAGTTGGTGTTAAAGAAGGCAACTGTTTTTCTCAGGCAGATTTCTAAGGGCCATCAGTCTGGTGTTTTCTATTAGTGCTATAAGTTGTACCTATTTTAACCTATTTAGGTAATTACACCAAGATCATCAAAGGATGAAACAAATACAATGTATTGCCTCTTGAATGCCTGTGTCAGTATACACTTCTATTTTGTTTAATGTGAACAAAAAGACAAGAGAAAAGTAGTTAAGTGTAACAAGAAATTTCCTTTCAACTAAAGGTGAATACACAACTTTCAAGGTGTGTATATGTAAAGTAGAACAGGAACTGAGTCTGGATAGAAAGACTAGTTAATTAAAGACACAACAAATGTATCTGTAAAATGACAATAGGCCAGGTCTCCAGTAGATACAGAAGCCAATTCTAACTACTATTCAACTACTAAGCCAATTCACCCTTGCAAAACAATGAGTACACTTCATAGGTGACAATAATGATTTCAAGAAGGTTTCAGTCAGACGTGCTATAAACTGAAAGAAATTTTACAGGTAAATAATCTTACTCTTACAAGGATGTGTCTGTATCTGCTCCTGCAGTGAAGCTAGGAAAACTCCTCCTCGCTGAGGCACAGACACTTCTGCCAAGTCATGTGTTAATGCATACTTTTAATATTACTCAATAAGGACAATAAAAATAAAGCGCTATGTATCACATAATCAGTGATTATGTGATACAACATAATCACTGGCAACAAATGCACTTGGGATCTCTTTCCACAGGAAAATTAATGAACATCTGCATTAGAAAATAGGCAAATATACATGAACACAATAATCACTACAGATCTTAGAAAAATCAGCTACCTGCAGATTCCCAGACCACACTCTAATACTAAGAAAATGTCACAAGCAGTTTCGGAGCAGAAATGAAAAATGGATCAAAATTTCTGATCCAATGTCAATGTTTTCCACTTGCAGCAATTGCTTGCCTCTCTGTAATAGAAATGTCATTGTTTATTTATAAGAAAGAGAAAAAAAAAAAAAAAAGGCATTCATGTCCCAAAGTTACTGGGGGTGGAGAGGGGTGAGTTAATGACCTTTTGATCTTTCCAGCTATTGCAAAAAATTCAATGTTGCTTACACAGGACTTTTTATTTATTTAAAAAAAAAGATTCATATGAAGATTTTGCAGCCTTGTCCTTGCCTGGATGAATACACAGTCCAGTTTGCAAAAGGAGATCATTTTTTTCTTCAAACAGGTTGTGAACAAGAATGTATTTACTCTTTCATAGGCTTTGCTTACCTGGCTTTCAGCTACTAGAACAAAGAATATTTGTCAAATGATTCATTTAAAAATGGCAACATAATATACTATAAAAACATTCTATCATAGAAAAACAAGCATTAGCTAATCCACAAAAATCTGAACCCTAAAAATTCCTAAATACAGACAAAATACTAATTTGTGTTGAGGGACTTCTCTCCTCCGTATTCTTTTTCTGCTTAAATCTAAAGTGGGTGTTGAGCCACCAAAAACTGAAGATGGTTTCTTCTGCACTGACTTTGTCAAAGCCCCTAACCAACCAAAACATATCTTGGAAGTTTAGTTTTATAAAGTTCCTTTTGCTATTCCAATTGGACACCTATATGGCATTACCTAAAAAATATAAACAGAGAATCTGACTAGCATAATTTATATGAGGCATATTCAAGTCTTTTACAGAACCAATATATCATATTTCAAGTACCATCTCTCATGCTCTTGGAATTTTACTCCATTTTTTCCCATATGTCAAAGGCTCCTTCATATCACTCTTTCAAAGATCAATTTTTCTAACAGTTTCAGCTTGTTGTTCATTTAAATTACTGCTGGCTTCCCTCCTTAGTTATCTCATTTACAGAATGTATTGGCTACCTTTTTATCATGAAACCAGAGCTCATCTTTCCTGTGAAAATGTTTTCCCTTTTTTTTTTTTTTCTTTCCAAGAAGGATCTTATGGTTTCTTCCATGTTTCCCTTATATATTACATTGCTTTACACCCATATAATGCCCCAAACCAGTCTCTTCCTGAAACAATTCTTTGTGCTCTGTCACAATGCCTGAAAAGTGTAGGCATCTAAATACATGATCAATTGCTTATACTCAATAAATATCTTTGTCCTCCCTACATACCTCACCTGTTTTGTTTTTTTTTGCTTTCTTCAGAAAAAGTTCTGCAAACTCCTTCAAGAACCTGCAGTGCCAAGCAAATACTCCTGAACTAGCTTGAAGGCAGCTTCTTGCTTAGTTGGTATAACTGCAGAGGCATATTGTGCCCTGGCTACTGGGCAGCAGCTTTAATATAAATAGAAAAATATACAGTTGTCATGCTGCCAAGAACTAGATAACACATTCAGAGCTAATATCTCTGCATATGTCTGCAAAGCAGTGACTTGCATTGTGTTCACATAACTTCAGTGATATTTTGTGCAGTATTTCATTTATCTCTAGAACGGAAATTAAGAGAAAATTTTATTTTTCTGCAATGCAAGCCTTTCCCAAGGAATCTGGACTCATTGATCCCCATTTAATACCATCTCATTGCCTTTTGTTTACAGGCCTTCTCCTGACTATTCTTCATGTATCTTTTCACTTAATTCTGGCTGACTTGCATCAAAAAAATTTTACCTGGACATTAAGACAAGTCTATGTCATTGCCACTGTGTAGCGTCTTTACATCTTTCCTATCAGCCATCTTGAATGTGACATACTGTTAAAAGTAAAAAGATTAGTAGAATAAAAAGTGCCTGTAGGAAAAGGTGTAAGGCTGATATGAGAGCAGTATCTTGGCAGTTTTGACCCTGAATGTGGAGCAGCTGTATAGAGCAGCACTCAGAATAAATAATAACAGCAGCAGTCACAGCAGAACAGAACTTCCATGAAATTATAACTATGTTGAAGAAGGAGAAAATACCTTGATTTACACAAAAGGAGGAGCAGAGTCACACTGAATGCATAGCGTCCAGGATAAGAGAGGCTGTGGAGGAGGCAAAGGGATTTCTATTAAATTCTCAGCTTGAGGAACAATTTCAGCAAACAACTTACTGTGTTTCTGTGAAAAAGTTAGTCTTTTCCTATCTCACCAGAGGATGTGTGTGCATGTATGAAGGTGTTTGTCAGGATCATTTTGTTAAGGTTTGTAAAGTGCTAGGAAGAGATGAGAACTGTGTAAGGGCTGAGTGAGGGCAGGAGTCAATCATACTCAAACATGGAATTTCTGTGGTGTAAAAGAGTTCTCATGAGCTGACTTCACTGCATTTGGCTTCAAAATAACTCTTCTCTTACATTCTTTGTGACATAGGCACAAGCCTGTGCCTGAGGTTTCATTCTTAAGTGAATTCTACTTAAGTAGAAAGTAAAGTTGAGTTTTAAGATCAGTTTTAGTTATTTAATGAGGACCAAACATGGACATCACAAGTAAGGCAAAACTGCTGGCAAAGCTAAAGCCTAAGCTAACACTGCAATTATTAAAACCATGAAGTAAAAGGTACGCTTTGAATGTTGTGAAACAAGTATGTAGAACAACAAAGTTTGTACTTATTTGAACTAATAAAATCTTTATACTTCAGAACACAAATGATCACCTTTAATGTCTATGAAAGTCATTAAAACTATGGAATTTTTTGCCTATGGATTTTCATATAACTACACACACAGTTTTTCTTTTTGGTATCCATATCTAGCTCTGCCTGCTTCCAAAAAGCAATATGAGATTTGAGACACAGCACATTTTATCTCATGTGAACATCTTCATGCTGCTGTATCTCATAGGAAGATTTTATATGTATACACTCACATATATTGGTTCTCACTACAGTAGGCACCCTGAACGTGCTGTCTCCCAGTTCCATCACTTGAACTTTTCTTCTGCAAGAGCTCATTAAAAATTCAGATTTGTTTGTTCTAATTTTGATAATCAGCATTAGATTTTAATATTATTTCTACACTATCAAACTGAATCAAACTCAGATGTAAAGCATGATTAATACTTGTGGTTTTCCACTGCTCCTACCTGAAATAACTGTCTTATCATCCCCTGACTGGCCTGATCATGACTACTGTATATTATATTTTCCTTCATTAGTTGGAGAAAATTATGTGTAATAAACACTTCATAATATTTGATTCACATTCTGCTTTCACTTTGGGGCACCTGAAACTGCAGTATTAAAGAAGAGTGTTTCTATATCATGATGCAGTTTCTATAAGCATTTGCACAATAGATACATTAAGGCTTGTTTCTGCTTTACTCATGTCCCAAGAAAATGAAGGGTGCTTTCTATCCAGACAATATGTTTTCCAAAAAAATGGGAAGAATATACAACTACTGCCACAAGAGTGCCTGACAAACTCCTCTAAAAGGTAGTTCTACTACTACAAAAACACTTGAGAAGAGTTACAAGAAAAAAAATATTCCCTTCCACCTCACAGCCTTACTGTAGACCACTAAGTATGAATTCACACTCTGCAGACTCTTACTGCCTCTGCTTAGTTACCATTTTCTTTTTCAGAGACCTGTTTTATCCAGTACCATCTACAGCAGGAGAGAACCACTTCTTGGCTTACAAATTTACACAACAATGAGATGTACAAGACCTGACATCCCAGGTAATTTGTATCCAGGAAGTGTGGAGAAAAACACAACGTTGATGGTGATGAAGTAGAAATAACTTTTAATAGGACAAGCCCTTTCTCTTACACAAAAATAGTAGTTACGGGGCAGGAAGCAAAAAATGGCGAATCCAGCAGACACATTAGCCTGCTGTCCCAGAATACAGAAATATGCTCATTGAGGAAAAAGAGTGAAAAGTTTGTGAAGAAGGAAATGTGGCAGATAGCTTAACAGAAAAATGGATAGGACACCCTACCTATCCAGGGCACATGGGCTCTATTAACTGTAAAAACCAAGTTACAGACCAGCTGCTTAAAAATTATCTTTTGTGTGTTACTGTAAGACCAGAGAAATTCTGCAGTAGACCATCAATGATGATGTATTCCCTTCCACAGCCCAAAGAATCTTTACAACTAACATGTAAATATTCTTACAACTACCTTTTTCCTATCTGGTATATCTTTTTCAAGTTTGAACCTGCATTAGCTGCATCTTCCTCAATATGTTGCTTCTAACAGTGAATCGCAGGCTCCAAACAGCCAGCAGATGTGCAGCCTCTCATAACTTCAGACTCTGTTTTCTAAACTCATACAAAAACATTAATTAAAACAGTCACTAAATGTCTTATGGTGAGGAAAAGAAGTTAATTCTCATTGCTGGAGAATGTAAATAAACTTCTTCAATCATAAAACATTTCACAAATCTGAGATTACTTCCAACTTTGGTTTTATCTCAAAGGTGAAGAAAAGTACTTCTAGGATTTCTCTGTATCTCAGGATCCACCACCACTGGCTTCCCCCCAGAAATGTCTTTGTTAGTGCATTTTGGCACACAAAACCCAACAAACAGTCTTGAGACAAGACTTAGTCAACAATACAATCTGAGTCAATTCATTGCTGAACAAATTTTATTTACATGGAATCATCCCATGATTCTATGTTTCTACTGCATATTGATTGTCATAAAACTAAAGGCATTTTCTTACAATAAACCTGAATTAAAGTCCATGGAACTTAATTATGTAGAGAAACTATGTTGTACTATGTCACAGAGCTTTCTTTCCTTTGTAATCTGCAAAAGAAATCCTTTCTTTGTTCTTGTATTATTTTTTAGGGGAGAGGGCATTTTATACAAAGAACAAACCAATTTGCTACAACTGCTTATATTACTTACAAATTATTGCAAAGATTTCCCTCATGGAAATGGAAACTTATCCAAGTTTGCTTTGTACTGCTCTTTAGGATCCAGCTCACCAAGACCATTGCAAATTGGACTCTAACATCTCAACATCTGATAGCGACGGATATTCAGCCTAAACTGACACAAAACTTACAAGCAAAGGCTTAAGCCTCTAAATCCCAGTTCAAATCAAGGAATGACAACTTTTTGATTATTTTCTCCTAGATTGTAATTCTAAAATAAAGTCATTAATTTACTGTTGTAATTATACTTCTAGGGTTATATAGTTACAATCAGCCGGACTATACACTTACCGTGTTTCATTCTGTAGTGTGGGGAAATACTGACATGTAAGAGAAAATGGATTATATTTCCAATGATTAACCATGAAAAAAAAACGTGACCATCCTTCCATTTCACTGAGTCAAAGGTCAAGGCCCAACCAAGAAATAACTTGTGTCACTCACACTAAACGCTTGACTTGCATTTGATCTACCACTATTGTCAAAAAAAGGGGAACCTCCCTCTAGATACCCCTTCTGCTGGCAGGGATGTTTCTGCAGACATCTTCCAAACAAGCAGTACTAGAGAACTGATCGGATTGGAACAACAAGAAAAAATATTTTTTTGAGCAGAATTTTTTCCCAAAGAAAAGATTGAGTTGTTGCAGAAAGATTAGTTCCATTAATGTGTGGGTGATGGAACAGAGGCAAGAACAAAAGCCATGGAGCAGCCCACACAGGGTTAAGACAATTTAAGTAGCACTGTTGTCAAAGCTCAAATCACAATTCCCAAGTCAATGTTCCTAGCAGTCAACACAGGACAGCTGGTTTTTGAATCTTCTCATAGTTACATACTATGTTTCCAAAAATCCCAAGAATTTTCTTCCCCCAGATTTTTTCTCCAGGTAAAAAGCACATCTTTGACACGTAAGGGACAGAAAAAGTACCCTTTAAAACCTAAATCTGGTGTTTGCCGTAGTCAGTCAGTAGAGTCCACTTTTTTTTCTGCACAGTTAAATTATTAAAACTATCCCTTCTGCGTATTTCTTGTACCTTCTTTAAATACATCTTCCTACTTCAGAGGTTATTTTTTTCATGTTTAATTTGGCAAGCTTTTATATACTAATCAGTGAAAAAGATTACAACAAAGAAAAGAATACTGATAAGTCAATTCATTGAATGAGTAGCTACCACTGCTGTGAGTGTAATTCTCTGACTCACTGGCTATGTGTTTATTCTTGAAAACTTGCTTGCTTTGGGAAATCAAATGCTGCACTATTTTTTTAAGTAAATTTGTTTTCTGCTAGAAAATCCTGTTGGTTTGCCAGCCCTACAGATAAGACTATATGTAAAGCCCTGTCTGGTTTGTTACCAGGTGCAACTATTAACTCTCCATTCAGCACCTTGCCTCCATAGGTGTTATACAGCTGCAAGAACATACTATGAAGAAAAGCTACCATATTTAGAGCACAGGCAGGACTACACTGAGATAAAGAACTACAGACCAGAAACTGGCAGTGCAGAAATGGGTAAAACAGCTTGGGAAATGGGACTGGAATGGAGATTGCTGGTGAACAGTACCACATGAGTGCAGAGTCTCAGAAGCAATACTGAGGGAGAAGCTGGCAGGGATAGGTAGAGTAGTTGAGTACTGTTAAGACACACAGGGCAAAAGTTCTTTGAGCTCTTTCTTATTCATCGACACAAGATAAAATTTGTGTTGAAAAGCACTGAGGCTTTGCACTGCCTTGAGTTGATGTGGTAATCCACTTCTGTCACTGCAAACCACATAAAGCAGACATATAGCTGTTCCCTTCTGGCATCAAATGAGGCTGACATCACAGCCCCTGATCAGCACTGCACTGATACAATAGTGGTGGGCAGATTAAAAACTATAACATAACTTAAAAAAAATATATATGCAGCATCTTCACATACCTCTTAGCTTCTCAAATTCTACCCTATTTACTTCTTGAAAAGCAGTTTGGAAGCTGGTGACACTCCTGACTTCCTTTGAACAAACATATTTGATACATTTGAGCACTGAATTGGGACTGTGCCCTTATCCTAGGCTTTTGTTCTTTACAAAATTCTATGTCATAGCACATTCTGCCTATATTTTTCTCCTCTGCTTCCCAGCTTAGTTTCTGGATTAGAGTCCCCAGAAAACCACAAAGTTTTCTTCCCTCCTGTAAACTGATAGAAGTAATTACACCACAGACTAATGCATGCTCATGGAGTCGATACTGGTACATTACTATTCTGAATGAATACAGATACTCATAGCAGACAGCTGTTCCGCAATTTGTCTGGAAAACTATTCTCAGAAAGAAAAACAGCAAAGAAATTCCTTTAGATGTCTCCTGCATAAGGCACAGGAGAAAATGTTATGAAGCATCTCCATGAGAATAAATTATTTCCATAACTTTAAGGCCTTTTTTTTTTTGGAAAATACATTTTCATTGACTAAAAGAGTAGAAAGTTCTTTCTTGTTTTTGTTCCAGAATTCCCAGGCAAGTAACAGCCTAAAAGATGGAAAAAATACATCAACTTGACAAAAGTTTCTCCAGGATATGCTGTCTTCCAAGCACAGCAGTAAAAAGGCAGAATTTAGTTGCAATACTTTATCATTTAAATTATGAAGAAATCAGAACCCCCACCAGGCTGTAAGAACAGGTAAAGCTTGAAATATTTAAGGCAAAATGAAGCAAGAAATGACGCCTGCCTTTAGACTCATCACAGCACAGAACAAGAGCTAGAGGACTGTCACAAAATCTGCATATACAGAAACTTCAGTAACAAAATTATTTTGTGTTTTCACCAGTTGCTATGTCAAGTGTTTCAGACAAGGGAATAAAGGGTAATTACAAGAAGAAAAAACACACAAACCTCTTCCCTATGGACTACAGAAAATCTACCAGCAGTGAATCTGTCAGAATTTCACATGGAATAACTGAATATAACAAAATGAAAAAATTGAAAAGATGCACCTTGAGTGAAATGCCCCATAGTAGTATATATGATTAGTGAAATTAGTTCCTGTCTGCATGCTGCAATGTTAAAAGTCCTATAAGTGATGCTTTTAATATGCTGTTCACTTTTCTTCTTTTTATCAGTAGAATGAAGGTTAAGGATATCAAAAGGGAAAAATCTAGTATATATGATCAATATATTTGCCAGTGTCTCATCAGAGTTGGAAGTGTGACAAAATTTCAGATAGAAGACAACTTTTGCAATAAGTTCTTTAAGAGAAAACTATTTAAATAATCAGAGCAAACTGACATCCTTTCCAGAGACTCACATTTGGGCTCAATGTTAAAAGCAGGTGATGTTTGGCTCTAAAGTTTGAACCTGTCATTAAACACCTTCTGCTGACACTTCCTCTCTTCCTTCGGAGACCATCTTGCAGAGTAAAATAGACGTGGAAGAAGCATGGTACCCCCTACCTTCTCCCTTATAAGCTCATATGCCTCATCTAAGGAAGCATTTATTAGAACAAAATGCAAAATAGAACCATAAGGGCAACGTTATTATCCTTTTTTGTTAACCAATACTTTAGGTCTCCATTCTAGCTTTTAAGATTTCATAAAACTTACTCCTGCCCATCTGAAAACAGCAGATATTAAACTAGTCATGTGTGTGATCCATGCACAAGTTCCCTGATAATGTGCTTGCTGTCACAGTATCTCCATAAGAAACAGTATCTCCATAAGAAGCAGAGCATTCTCAATGCTGATTGATTTTAGTGGAAACTGAAGATGGAACAGAAGTCTTTTAAAAAGTGTTTATTTGGAATTTAATAGCTGTCACAGCTACAGACCTGCATGAGCTTTGAAACTGGCTCAGTGTTCATTCATCTATAGTGAAAGACTGAACTGCTGACAGACAAATTTCAGACTCTCCACAGTACTTACAGGATACTGACACATGCTTAGCATAAATAAGGCAGGATTAGGATAGATGTGTCCTGCATCTGGGAAATGTGTAGCATCGCAGTGGTATGCTTACATAAGTATTAACAAATCACAGGAAATTAAGATTGGGATTCCACTTCTGCTTTTGTCCCCTCAAAACCTTTTAATAGTGATAAACAGTAATAAATAAATAGTAATGTGATAAAACAGGGTTACTAAGGTGAACATCTGATCTCCATTAGGTCCTCACTCCATTTATACTTCTAAACTGTGAAAATACTTGAAAGATGTCATTCTTTTTCATCAGTGTATAATACCTGAAAAACAGCATACTGTCTAAAAACAGTCTGTTGGAAAATCTACCAGCTTCCTTCAAAAGCAGTCCCTGGCAGGAGGTTCATCTCATCTCTGTTCAGTTGGAAATACATCCACCTCCACAGTCAGGTGATCTCCAAAACTTTCTAACCAAGTGTCCATTGCTACAAAACTATACTTCAACCTCATCAAAACAGAGACCATCTTCAATTAACACAAACATATCTTGTTACTATAAAAACATTGTTGCATCACCCTCAGCAATAACGAAGCAGCTCTGTGGATGCACTTTTTCAGGATTCTGTGAGTATGCAATATGGCCGCAAAGCAAATGCATAGGCCTAAAATTTGCAAGATGTTAGGTACAATAATATAAACATAGTGCAACCTCTTATTTGTCTTTGTCTAAGTCTCCAGCAAACTTCCACTTATGTATAATCAAACCAATATAATGACAATCCTCTTCCACAGACAATATCAATTTTTAATCAAAAAACCCTGGTTTTATATTGCATTATCAGTAATTACGTTATGACCACAAAGTAGGAGTACTTATGTGTCCTGTTAAAGTGCCTCTGTCCACATTAAGACTGAAAGTCTTCAATAGCTTCCCCCACATTCCCAAATGTTATGGCTGTGCTTAACAACATCCACCTGTATTTGTGCATTGATGCATTGAATGCATCGATATTCATCAATATTTGTGAAAATACTGCTACCAGCCCATCTACCAGCAGTAAACCGTTGCTATTGACAACCAACCATATGGTAGTTAGCTTCCAGGAAATAATGGCTTTAAATTGTTTTCTCTCCATGCAACCTAGCCATTCAGAAACATGGAAAGACAGTCTCATAAGCAGACAACCTTCAGATTAGAATAATTTTCTGAATATTATATTCAACATTTTCTCTTTTCCTCCTATGCATAATAATCTTAGTAATTATGCCTACACTTCAAATATCTCATTAAGACTGTATATTCTTTGAAAGTTAAAAGTACTCTGTTTTGAGATTTCATGAAGCATATGATGCAAGAGTTATCCTAGCCTTTCTCATCAGCATGCTTAAATTATCTCAGTGACTTTTAGTTTTGTCCATCTCAAGGTAATGAAATACTGAATCCACATATATAAAAGTGGAGTAAAGAAGAGTGGCAAGGGCTGTCTCTAAGAATAGAAGATGATCAGATAGTTTCAGATATTTAATTGTACATGTAGATGTAAGAGATAAAGAGCCATCTTAGTGCTGATATGGGGTTCAGAAAGAAAATTTTTCAAATAGTTGTAATTTGATTAATTAACCAAACATTTAATCCTGGAAGAATGTAAACTCATCTAATTACTGATATCTTAGTATGTACCGTGTTTGGAAAAGCCCCACAACAAGCTACTCTCTCTAGTCAGATAGACTCTAATGACGTGAGTTTGTGGTTTTGTTTGTGTTAGTACCTCACTTTTCGTAATTCCCATATTTTACATCCAATTTACATCCATTCATACTACTAAATTATGCAGAATGTTACAACCTGTTATTGAAAATGCAGTATCTGTTTCAAATTAAATAAATTTCCTTTAAGAATGAAGTTTGATGCTAGGAGCGTGTTGTGTTTTAACTCTAGTAGGCAGTTAAGCAATGCAGAGCTGCTTGTTCACACTCCCACAGTGGGATGGGGGAGAGGATTTGAAGGGTAAGTGTGGAAAATTTGTGGGTCGGGTTAAAGACAGTTTAGTAAGTAAAGCAAAAGCTGTGCACACAAGCAAAGCATGCTAAGGAATTCACTTGCAACTTCCCATGGGCAGGCAGTTCAGCCATTTCCAGGAAAGCAGGGCTCCATCACGTGTATCAGTTACTTAGGAAGATGGATGCCTTAACTCTGAACGCCTGCCCCCTTTCCTTCTTCCTTCACCAGCTTTTATCACTGAGCACATCATATGGTATGGGATATCCCTTTGGTCAGTTGGGGTGAGCTGTCCCAGCTGTGTCCCCTCCCAACTTCTTGTGCACCCCCAGCCTACTCACTGGTGGGGGGGGGGGTGAGGAGCAGAAAAGGCTTTGACTCTGCGCAAGCACCACTCAGCAATAACTAAAACTTAACAACACTGCTTTCAGCACAGATCCAAAACAGCACAATACAAGCTGCTATGAAGAAAATTAACTCTATTCCAGGCAAAAACAGTACACAGGGCCAATCTCGAACTGGCAGAGAGCTACAAAGTTTTGGGTTTCAAAGCTACTGTTGTTTTTCTTTTTTAGCCATTAAAAGCTTGAGGCAGTCACTAAATGACACTGGTTCTACAGTGACATGCTACCTTTTGCTGGTCAGTCTCTACTCAGTAAATTCCTGTAGGAATTCTGTCTTATCTTAATGTTATCTTATACTCGAGGTGCGAGGACTGAATCCTCCTGTTTTCTGGTGTATCCCAATTTGATTGTACAAGACTTGTCCTTGCACCAGTCATCATTTGGATCATAAAGAGATTAAAGCGAAATTAGACTATTGTTATTTCTATCCCGTTGATTCTGATTAAAGTGATGAAAAGGATTTTATTTTACTATTTGCCACAAAATTATACAATAGCCTACAATCAATAGATGCTTTCAAAAGAGACACTATCATCTCACTCTCTTCTCCCTGGAAGCCAGTTCTGTGCAGATACAGTTTAAACAGCAAAAAGGGCAGGAAAAATTTGACTTAAACATGCCATTGCTAAATAAATATAGAAAACTACTCTGTCTTCTGGAATATGAGCCCCTGTCCTTCTCAGGGGAGTTTTTTAGATTCATACTAAATTAGATCAGTTGGTAACTGAGTTACTCTGACAAAGATACTATCATTCTATATTCTGATTAATTCTGATAAGATTTGAACTGCTTTGTTTGAACATCCATATTTTCTGCACAAGTTGCCTTTGAAAACCATTCAGCACAGTTGTCTATGAACACTGTAGTTGTAAACTCCAGTCTATCATTTTAAATTTTACCATTTAAAAATCTTAGTTTTATCTTTATGATTCATTTATTGTTAAGTGTTTTATTATTCAAAAATATAATTTCTAGCTTTGATGAATTAGTGTCCAAAGGCTAAGTTGATACTTTCATGTTCAAAGGCAGTTCCAAAAAAAAATCCTTACCCAACAACTATAAAACTGATGATACTACACTATCTGTAGCCTGCCTCCTAGCTTTATGAAGTTCTTCTGTAGTCCCACTTTCTTACTTGCTCAATCTTCTTCATACTGGAGAAGTCACACCTGTTAAATTCCCAGACTGGGAGTTGTTCTATTCACATTGAGTCCAACTCTGCAAAATAAAACCACCTTGGCAATAGGGAAGGAAGGAGGACATAAGAGCAGCAATAACTCAGGAAGGATCCTGGAGGGATCCTGCATCATACTATCATGCACTGAAGCCATTGCTCCCTCTACTTACGCTACTCTACATGTTTCATAGCGATCAGAAGACCGAGCACATTTCATCCTCCACTATTATGGAAGATGGTCTCATCTCTATTTCCCTCCTGAAGGAAAATACCAGAAGTCTACATTTAGAGTTTCCAAGGTATTCTGAGAGCTAATGATGTGAATGTAAGAACCAGGTATGAGTTGGACATCTATTTTGTTCATATTCTCAGAGGTCTCCACCATTCTTTCTACAGGGATTCAAATACCAATTAACTGACTTTTATGAAGAAAAATCTCTACACATACCTGATAAGTAAAGCACTTTTCACGTAATTTTTGATTTTCAATATCATTCTGAAAATGCTAAGAGAGTAGAGGCATGGGAACAGCGCTCAAAGCAAGAATATAGAATATTTCTATTGCATTTTTACAATAGCAACACAGATTCCTTTCTATGTGATATTTCTGTCTGCAGCAGATGTTATATTGTTGCTGCTGCTTTAATTTAAGAAGTAAGATTCGCTGTATAGTAGAATAATATCCAGAAAGGACGTTAAAATAATGTAACAAAACAGATGACATAAAGGGCATAGCTTTAGATAGTTATGTTTCAGTTATTGAAACTCAACCTGATACTCCAGCTCTTCCTGAAGAAACTCTAAGGAAAGGAGCAGTTTAATTTTCCCTCTCACCTATTACAACATTTTAATGTAACTGCTCCAGAGCTGCCTCTGGCTGCAAGATCAAAAAGTATTAAGGTGGACTCTACTGGTAGAGCTTCCATGGGCTTTAACCTATTTGCAAGATCTTGGCAATATTTGTTGCCTGTTTATTCCACTGTCCCGAGTGCCCACTTTCAGAACTTCTAAAGAGAGAGGATTCCCATGAATTTCTAAACTTGTTTACTGAATAGCAAATCCCATGGAATTTCTAGCAGTATTTCCTGCAGTGAGTGAAGTATCCTTCCAAATAATGTAAGAAATCTTTCAAATTTATATTCTATGGTATTTTGAAGAATGGAGTTTTAGCCTTAAAATCTATGCATATTAAAAGCCAGGCTGTAGATAAGGAATTTATTCAGTTAAAACAAGTTATCTCTTTTCTCACCCTTCAGCACCCTCAAATGCAAAAATCTGGAACTCATCTGGAGAAGGAGGCCTGGTCACCACTGCAGCATTAGTTTGTTTTCAGTACATTTAACTCTGAGGGAGAAAATAATCAGATTATTTCTAGAAACATTATCAGCTATTTAATTAGAAAAGAGACTTAAGCTGTTACATGAAATACTTGGCAGTACATACACATTTTACTAGCTTCTGCACTGATTTGAAACTATTCCTAACACATAGTGATACAAATTCTCAGAAGAATGTCTTCAGTAGTTTCAACTGAGACCATTTTAGCTATTAGTTTATGTGACCACACATATTTCTGATATGATCATTATCCTGTATGGCCATCCTTAAAGTTTATATGGTATACTGACAGAAGGTCTGACAAGTTATTATAGAGGTAGTCCTTGTGTTATGCCCTGAGCCATCTCTAAACAAAATTAACTCATTCCACCTGCTAAATATGCTTTCTGTTCACTCTGGCAATGAAGGTTTTAAAAAATTATTCTCAAAATTATTTCTGTTGTGTGACTGGTATCTCATCAATATCAAGTGATGAACAGAAACTTATGTTCCGTGTTGACTCATTCATGACAAATTCAGAAAAACTTGTTCATGAATACTAGTAATTACCTAAATATTAGCTTACAGATAACAAATCAAATTCAAGGTCTCAAGTCAACAATAATTCATTAGTGTGGGAATTTTCCTTTTTGTTTGGGGGGATGGGGAGGGTGGTGTTTGGGGAAGAATTTTACCCTAATAAGTCAGCACACTATCCATATTAATTTTAAGGCTTGAATGTTGTGGACAATTTTGTGTGTAAGCCTGTTTGCTTCTACAGTAGCCAGATTGCCTGGCTTCAGTTATTTTACCCATGTTTTAGGCTTGAGTGGACAGAAACTTCTACATACTTGAAAAAGACAAATCTTCTTTCATTCCCAAATCATTTTTGCATCCCAAGAGACAGAATAAATTTCTGCATTTCCCAAATTAATATGAACTAGAACCGAGTTCTACTTTCAGATCCAAAGGAAAAAAAGTAGAAAACATTTGTAAGTAATTTCTTAAGGCCAGTTACAACATTTGGTCTGAATTTTTAATTTGCATTCTCTAATAGAACATGTAAAGATATAGGCAAGACTGGTTCTGACCCTTGATCAATTGCTATTTACAGATGCAAAGCCAACAGAAAAAAGGCTGAAAATAAAAAGGTGAACTCACAACAATTTCTTATGCACAACTCCTTGCTGATGCTCATTAGAAGAGTCTGCTGAAAAGTTATTGTTACCCCCACAGATTTTAAGGGGTAAACCACATTCTCTTCTATGCTGGCAAAGTAACCTGAAAACAAAAATTAAAAGGGGATGTAGGGATTAAAGCCAGTACAGAAGACATACTAGTGTGAGAAAAAAAGGAAAAAAGAAAAAAAAAGGGAATACAAAAAAGGAATACAGGCAAGTACTCTGTAAAGGGCATACAACTGCCTAAACAGTGGTCTTTTATAGGATCCATTCAAAATCCTGTTAATGGCAACAGGATCACAGTTAGATCAACATGCTACTTTGTAGTGCTGCAGATTTACTTTCCCCTCCATTTGCCAGGTATGTGAGACTACAGAGCACAGTAGTCTACATTAAGCTTGGTGTTACTATTAGAGGTAGGGATCTAACCACTCTTTCCTTGGTCACCCAGGACTCTGGATAACAATTGTCTTGTGTTCCACTCCTCCACCACCATTCTCTTACACAAATATACACCTAAAAAAGGACTTCATTCCAGAGTCCCTGTAGAAGCAGCAAGAAACAGCTCAGAAGCAGCTCTATTTGGTGTGGAAGCTACCATTAATAGAATTAATTTTTTTATGATTGTAAGGGTGATGTAAAGGGGACATTTATCAGACATGGATTTTTTTTGTAAACTTGAAAGATCATATTTAGAAGGAACTGAGATAGGTGACTTTGAACTTACCTGTCTTCCTCTGTGCCTTCTCTTCATAAAGACTATTTTCCTTCAATCATATCTGTCATGTTTGAAAAGTCAATATACTTAAAAAAAAAAAATCTAGCAATTTTAGACTTATTTTTAGATCATTAACTCTGCTGGGAGCTTTTAGGCTTTGTGTTGTCTTTCATCATAGTGGCTGAACTTTTAATTTTGAAGGAGTTTTTCTATTAAGCTACTTCTGAATAAAATCCTACTTAATGCCTTTGAGATGTGAGCAGGCTCTGTATTAAAAAGTGTGTAGACCACATGCCTTCTTGTTTGGATCCACATACAGGCACTAATTCAAAACTCTAGCTATAAAGACAAGGAAAGGTTAGTAGATAAACTGTATCTACAGAGGCAGTTACATGAATTATTTTCACAGATTAAATTTATTGTCAGTGGGAAGCATTCCTCCCTATACTATTAAGAACACTCCTGTTGCCCAGTTAGGCAGCAACAACAAATCACATAACATCACCTATTCATAATTATTAAGCTTTGTAGGAAAAGCTGATATGCAAGGTAAAAGTTGGTGCTGCTGTGGATTTCAGCTAAGCCACTGTTGTTCCCATTAGCTCAAGATCTATCCTTACCCAATGAATATGGTGGAAGAATAAACAATAGCTCAAAGTAAATTTTAGGGGGTAGAATTTGACATATACCAGTAAGTAGTCCTCAAGACACAAAGCTTGTTGTAAACAGGCATTCAAATTTCAGTACTAACGATAAGCTTCTTGGCTTCTAAGCATTTGACTGACAGGGCTGCAAACAATGGAACAATCATTAGCTTTTGTATACCAGCACCTGCTCTTTGTAAATCAGGTAATAAACAAAAAATCTATCCCTTCAGAAATATTTCAGGCAAGGGTCAATAAAAAGAAGATGACCCCAGATATCGTCACCTGATCTGACAAAATAAGAATTATTTACAACTGTGTATCTGTTACGAGATCTCAAGAATAGTGAAGTATTCATAAGTGTGTCTCATTTAAACACTTCAGCTCAAGTTCTTTTTTCGTCATGAAAGGTGGAAATAAAATTGGTATTCCTCTTGGCTTTGTTTGGAGTGCTGCAAGAAAACACCCTGGTATTTTGTAAATCTGTAATATGATCAGCCCTCTACTTTCCTATAAGTTAGCAGCAAGGAAAGAGTAATACTGATACTAAAGTCTGACATGTTATTGAGGGTGTAAGTTAGCATCTGCTATCATGCAGCTATTATTCAATCGTTTGCAGATTCAGACAGTATGTTACATCAGTGACTCACATTTTGAAGATTTATGCATAATCACAAGGATCATAGTTGTCTCAATAAAGACTATACTCATCACAAAATATCCACTTATGTGCCATAAGACGTAATACTTCATTTAGGAATAATCATTTTGCCTGTATTTCCTCTCCCTCATAAAAATTCATATTCAAGAACTCTGTTACATCTTGAGTTGGAATAGGCAGTTGTCCTTAATGCACAATAGACCTATGCTATTTTAAATATTATGGCCAAGCTTTCAGACCTCTTTTCAGCCTTCAAAAAAGAAAAGCACCTTGACAGACATGAATGAAATTTCTCCTAGACACAATGTCACTCAAGCTGCCTCAAAGGAAATAATTTATGCCCACAGTGTCAATAGCCATGAGAAGGAAAGAAAATTTAATCTTCCTTGAGACAGTAGAAACAAAGAAAAAAAAAGTTATTTAAGCATTCCCAAAAATCTTAACAAGTCAAAAATAAACAAAAACAAACAAACCAAAACAAAGTGGATCACAGTTCAGGGTTTTCTAACCCAAACAACACCAAGAAAATGGATGTTAGGTAAAAACATGCACATTTCCCTTGCTTTCTTCGAAATAGTTCAAGGGCAATAATCAGAAGTGCATTCCTTCAAGTTTTAATGCTGGGACAATATATGTGCTAAAGCTTTTTCTTCATTAATAAATTATGGACAAAGAGATACAGAGAGAAAAACCAGCAAAGAGAAATAATTTGTTAGAATCAACATGCTGCTTGTACTTGGTGCCATGCTGGAGCATTTCTTTAAGGGTATGGGGGGGGTTGACTTCACACTAATAGTAGTTTGGAATTAGATCAAGGATAAGGCTTTATTCTGGACTCAAGCAAAGTTCCTACTACAGAATGCTCAAGCTTAAGAAATTTCAGCATTTCTCTCATTTTAATTTTATATTCTTCTAAATCACCTATCTTTTAGAAATGTCCTTCCTCAAATCGTCAGTATTACATTACAGCAATAATAAAGTGGCATATTGCTGACCTGTTACCTTTGAAGTTCCAGAATGACACAGAAGGGCTGTAAAATGTATGTTATTACATCCAATTCTCTTCTGCAAGAACAGATCAGACTTCTATGAATTATCAATTTTTTTTTCAACAAACCAATCATCATCTAACTTATCTGCTCATAACTCAATTCATGACTGACACATTATTATGCATATGTGAGGAAAAGGTCTACTAAGAGTTAATACGAAAAATCATCTAAAAAGTGTATCAAAGGCAGAAAACTGTTTAGCTGAAGATGAGCAGAAACTGGTTAAGAATAGAATAAACATAAAAAAACACCAAACAATCAAGAATTAATCTTTATATTCTGCAGAAGGCAGAACACCAGATTTCAACTCCAAATCAAAATGACAAATCTGTTATCTCTGTGCTAATGTGAACTTTGACTACTGCATCTTAGGTATTTAAATGGCAGCTTAATACAACGTAAGTTGACTGAGCAGTTCCATCTACAAAGCAGCATAATGAACACCACACAACTTCAGTCTGCAAGGGTTTCACTAGGTAGCTAGTTACAGTTTGTCTCTTTCAAACACATAATTCTTTATAGGTAATACATAGTACCTTTGAGGAAAAAGTTAGGCGATATAGGTACACATGGTTTAAAACCTGGAAGTTATAGTAGGAACAGGTCCAGCCCAAAATAATATTTTGTTTCAGTTTTCATACATGCATTTATCTGATAAATTGTCCAAATGCTCATTACATAACCCAAAGGAATTCCTTTTGCACTCACTCCCACGAAGTGCTTCAGAGCTTCACTTCTGAAAATTACTTGTTTGCCAACTTTGCATATGCCAGCAAGGTTCCCTGTATGATCATATTTGCCAGAGCTTTAGTTGCCTCATTACCCAGCTGGACCTTCTGGATGGTAGAACTTTATAGTCTGCCCAAACTTTTAATTACTCTGGTACTGCTAATTGCATTACTGAATCCCCAGGCATCCCACAAAATCAGGCTCAGTTTTCACCACTATTAATCTTCTAATAATCTCTTCTATTGGTATTATTATTTCCATTTTGGCATCTCCTCTGTAATTTTACTGTACCCTCCAGTTCCAGTAATTTTTCACCCTATCATCAGTACTGGTACTGCTACTGTCATCTATAAACACTACAGAAATAAAAATTACTCCTCAGTCCCCCACTGAGACTGCTGCTTATTTTCCAGTGTTAATTACCAATATGGTATTTCAAAGACATCTTTAGGGGATGACAATCATGATTAAGCCTTACAATAAAAACAAGTTGTCTAGAAATTTATCCCAACTGATCTTTGCACTGCACGCAAGTATAACCAGTTGAAATGGATAACTAGATCATCATGCACAGAAACATGGTCAACAGAGTTCAAAGGAAGGAAAAGCCAGAAAAGCAAACCTCAGCTGCCACCACAAACCATGAAATCTAAAATTATACATCATGCTTTTGACTTTTCTAAGGCATCTAAGTGAAGATCCCTTTCACATGCTATTGTCCTGTTCCTGTATTAACGAATTCCTGCTCTTTCTTTTGAATGGGCACCAGTGTTACGCTAGTGTCTCAAGGATACTTATTACATCACTTCTCTCAAGTAGCTTCTCCATTCCCCAATAATGATGGATTCCAGCCCTTAAGCATCAATTGCAACATCATGCTGTTTGAGTCTTTAAACCAAAGTTTACAGAGAATGTAAGTTGCAATGGTGTCTTTTGTCCACTTTCTTCTCCAAAGCAATGTTCATGATGATTTTATATGTAAAACCTGTGTTCTGACTTTTCTGTTAGACCAAAATTCACAAGAGATAATACCCTCTCTACTAAGTAATTTGCAACCAATGTCTCTGCTAAAAGATTATAACAAAATATACCAGATATTGCTTTATTGCATTTCCATAGAACATTACTTCCATTGAGATATTTACTTATACTCAACATAAGGAAAAAAAATAGGCCAAGTGCGGCTAGAACGTACTGTTGACAGAATGATTGCTTCAGTCAGTGTAGTTCACAGACCTCATAGCTTCTGGCTAAAAGTTCCTTTTCACTACATCCTTGTGTTCGCAATTTAATTCAGTCAATATTTATGGCTACACTTCCACAGGGGAAATTACTTCACACTACATCTACAAATTTTGTAGCCAGTAAGTTTATTAACATGAATTGGGACAGGAGTCAGTAAATTGTCTTGCAACAGTTCCCATGGAATAACATTCTACAATGCAGAGAAGTGTTCTTTACCTTTAATTACTAGTTCATGGGGTTAAATTGGTGCCTGCTTTTTCTGTTGGCCTGTCCATGAAGCATAAACTATAGACAGAAAGAAATAAACCTTCTTCACTCAGATGAAGTCACCCAATGTAACTGTCAGCATTTACAACACTGCTATACAGTTAGTGTGCAGCAGCTGTCCACCATGTTTCAGAATCATTCCTCATAATCGTTTGGGAAGTCTTTGAGGAACATGAACATGTTGGCACTCCAGAAAGTGATGTGTTTGAGCTTACTCCCTATGCACAGCTTTACATGTATTGACACCAAGTATCCATTCCCTGAAATGCAGGCTGAGACCACTGCAATGGAACAATTATCTGTCAGGTATATTTTTTCCAGTCTGGCAAGCAACTGACAACACTTGTATAAATTCAGGTTTATCATTCTCAATGTGTTGGCCAGTGAAGAAAAAACTAATTATATGAACTGGGATTTTAAAGTTTCTTTTTTATACTTTATAGGTTTTAGTTGGACTCTTACTATTCATCTTTAATTGCTGCTTCATATCATGGCTGGTTTTCAACTGAACGTTTTCATCCTAGTAATTTGTGAGGCTCATATAAAGAGCTGAGCACACTAAGTGCTGAAACAACAGCAAGCTTCCCACTCTGAAGTCAGACACCATGATTTACCTGTAAGACGATACACATGTTCTTTAGCAACAGAATTTGAAAAGCGGCACAGCCTAATGCACAAAGGCAGGGCACAGAAATGGTTTCATTCAAAGGAAGCAGGGCTTGTGGGAACCAGTCTGTGCCTTTACCTTCCCAACAAATAGTCAAGGGATGAAAGAGAGGTAGGGAAAAAGGTTAATTCCTTTTTTGCTTACTTAATCTTCTGCAGCCTACTGGCCACCTTCTGTATGCACTTCACAAGGACAACTTGCCTCTACTAAAGGTTAACAGAGACTAAAGATATATGAAGTTAATAAAAATCAGATTATTCCATTCAGATACAACTAAAGCAAAAGAAAAACCAGAAGCCTTAAAAGAATCTGATCATTATCTAATAAGCACTTCGCTTCAGTTTTCAATAATTTTGTGGACTCTGTATCAAGACAGGCTTCAACGTACCCAGAAACTAACAGGACCTTGAGAAAGAAAAGTGAATCCATTGGCTAGGTGGGACCCAAGTCTGAAATTTAAACTTCTACTGCTTCAGACTTCCTTTCTGCCTTTGAGCAAGTCACTTCAGATTTTACCCAGTATTCCCTGCAATATCTGCAAGCTTAAATTCAAGCTTAAAAATAAAATACCTCAGATGGCTAAAGAAAGCTGAGACAAATAGAAATCGTTCCATACCAAACTTGATCTTTGTCACATTTAAATTCGTTCACCCCATGCACACAGGGATCCATGCAAGGTAAGCAGAAAAGCTTACCCTACAAAAGACAGCTTCATGTGATCAGCCTGAATTACATTAACACATCCCATTTCCTTCCCCTCAGCCTCGCCACACACTCAGAGTCCTGAGTGACCGTTATCCATCAGAGGAATTCTCCCTTTTATCTTTCAGAATCTAGACCAAACATGCTTCGAGGCATAGTTTATTAGCACTAATACAGTCATCCATTGTAGAACACACAATAATTTAAAAGCTACCCTCATATATGTGCATTCTCAAAAATAAATCAGTATCATACAGCAATTCCTCCTTCTCTTGCACCTTATTCCAGTATCATATTCTCTTGGGCAGCCATGGGATTTGTAAAGCTCTTATTAACTGAGTATTTGTGAGTATCTCTCCCTCTCAACCTCTTACAAAGTTTTTAACTAAGTTTAAACTTTTAGGGGTTGCAAATGTTACTCTCATTTGAAGAATATCAAGCATCTAGGTGGACTGAGAACCCTGCCTAGGTTCAGAGAAATTATCAGACTTCAGAGTTCAGAGGAAATGCAGCACCGTAACTGGAGCGGGGCTCTAGAAAAACAGCAAAGGGGCTACCAAGTGCAAGTAAGGGCTGCTTGAAGAACGCTCCTGTAAGAAACACTAAGCCTGTGGCTGGGGTCTCCTGGCCTACTATCAGCCCCTCAGGGTTAGAGTTACAAATGAATAAAAAGAGAAAGCACTTAGACAGGTTGAGACAGTTGCTGGAGAGATGCTGTCAAAGGAAACAGGGGCTGCAAAGTCTTCCTCTGTAGGTTACTGTCTCTGTGCATGGAGTGGGGTCCCTAGTCTACTGTTCCAGCTAGGACTCATTTTAGGGTTGAAAAAAAAAAATTTAGAACTACCAGCTGAAGGTATCTCTGAAAGATTAAAAGATGCTTCTTTGTCCTTAGTGGATGATTTCATTAGATATTTTTCCAGGATGGTACGGGGAGCACAATTTCAGTTTTCTAAAACTCCTGAGCTAATATGGTTGATACAGTATGTTACAGCAGGGTCAGAGGGAGCAAGGAAGGAGTACTGGAAGAAAGACTATTACCTTTCACTTCTAAATAAAATAGCTGTTACAAGGGAATATTATTTTAAAAATATTGTGGTTTAATGAATTACTCTTTTGGACCTGTAAAATAACACATGCCCAGACTCACTAGCTAGCATGCTTGCTAATCATGCTTCTTAGACAGTGTCCCAGTGTATCTGCCATTTGTGAATGGAGAATCATAGAATTTGCCTACTGTGTGACTCAAATGTCAGGTCTTTTTCCAGTACTATATGGCTTGGTGCAACCTCTAGCTCTTAGTTTTGGGTTAGGTATGAGAAATTAATGACTGAGAAATAAAAGACACTGGATCTCATTCTGTGTTCCCTGATTTTACTAAGAAAGATCCTCATCCATCATTATTATAGGGGATATGCATCTAAATGCTCTGTACATTATTGTAAAAGAAACAATTTCTTCAAGAAAAAGGCCACAAAGCAAATATTCTAGGGAGGAAGAGAAGTAATAGGTGCTATATATAAAATCATGAAGTAGTATTCCTTTAAGATTCCTAATATTCTAAATTCTTATATATGCATTTGGTAATTATAGCATTCAACAGGCATATCAATTGAGAAAATGACCTTTTTAAATAGGTATTACAGAAATAAGATTGTTGCAGCTGTTTGGAGGTATAGCCATCCAAATACTAAAGCGTGTCTTTTGGACTCAGGAGATCTCGATAAAACTCCCTCTTCATTCAGAGGTTTTCTGTATCCAAATACAGAAATTATTTAGGTAATCAAAATTAATGGAAAAAAATATTTAAAAGACAACAGGAATCTGAAGTTCAGCATCTCATTTCCTCAGCTCTTTGTCTATCACATAAGCATTCTCCTACATCACCAGTGCTGGGAGATGTGGCGAATGAAGAGACAGGACGCAGCTTGATGCAAGCAAGTTGTCCCTTTATTAGTGATTTTCTTACAATTATATACGTTTCTATCTTCTACATATTACACACTGATTGGTTAAATCTTAAACATAAAAAACACTGATTGGTTGACATTTAAGGCACACCTTTAAAACAATAGGAACTGATTAGTTTGCCTTGTCATAGCAACAATTTCTATTCTAAGATTAGGGGGTTTCTTCCTACGTGGCTTTCTTAATTAATAAAGTTCCTTATCGGCACTATCCGTTCCCTTATCTGGCTACTTGTTCCTCTTTGTCCATCTGGTTGCCATCTCAACTGCAACGGCTCAAGAGTCTGCAGTTAGCTTGCTCCTTTGTTCCCAGGGCTTGTGCCCTACAAGTTCTAACAAGTCTCTATTCATCAGGCGAACAGTACTTGGACTCTTGTCCTTGAGGCCTTGTCCTGCAGGGAGAGAATAAATATATCTGGGAGTGAAAAGTGTTCATGTAATTGTTAATGTATAAATTAAGAATGCATACTTATATTATTTTATATGTAATAACATGCATTCTGTATATGGAATTTGAGTCTTATATGCATTCCAATGCAGAGCCTTACTGTGAAAAACTGTAGACAGACAAATAACAATATGGTTCTGTATTAAATTCACAGTGCTAGGTGCTGATCCTGCAATTATTTATGCACAGCCATAACTCCAAGAACATAAATAGTCCACTGACTGAATTACGATTCCAACAGTGTTTCTGCAATCAAACCCAAATCATATGATGACAGACAACAAGTGGATGCACCACGCAGACAAGGAAAAACTAATTTCTGAATCATTTCTGAACTGAAGCACATTAATAAAATCCCCTTTAAAACACTTGCATGATTATTTCTCAAGAGACTACAAAGTATTTATGCATCCAGAGTTCAATTTAAAAGGATTCTACTAGCTAACACTCTTCCAAATGCAATCATGGAATTCACCAGCACAGAAGCTGATTATCCAAAATATTGCTAATGGTGACTCTTATGTTCCTGCTAGTCAAAAGGAGTTGCACTTAATTAATATTTCACTGTAATCTGTCTGCATACAAGCAATGAAGGAACAAAGATGACTTGTTACATCAACGAGTATGAAAGAAGCACCCTCAGTTATTCACCCAAAGACAAGCTCTGCTTTTCAGAATATGATGCTTCACAGGGTTTTCTCTGCTGACACTTTGTTGACACCAGTCAAGTCTTTCCACTACTATAAACTTTATGCTCCACAACTTATGTTCTGATGTCAAAACCTATAAAATCTTATAATGAAGAAAGAGGCTTTCCAACGTAATTTTTTTTTGGCCTCTTTTTTTTTTTATGTATTCTTTGAGCTGCCAACTTCTTTGGCCAGATGTTTGTAACACCACAGTAATTAATTCATTAGTATAAGTTCTTTCCAGGAATCATAGAAGTATGCACAGTGTGATCTCTCTTGATTAACCACCTAAACTGAAAGATTCTCCTTTTCTGTAGTAATTTCCATTAAGAAATTCCAGACTCAGCAATGACATGTAAGATTTGTGTCATAATGTAAAGAATCTCTGCAGCCGTTGGGCTTCAGTGACTTCAACAAGGAGCTTTATTAATAAGATTATTTATTGCTCTATTTATAGTCAATAAAAATTACATAATCACTGATTTGCGGAGCAGGCTTTCCCAGTAAGACCATTTTAACACTGAAGTATGTTCACATCCTATAAACTATAGTCAGTCAATTTTACTAACTTTTTAAATGCATACATGCTTTAGCACTTGTCATTGGGAACTGCATTAGTGGATCAGACAATTCAAGAAATTCTATAGTTTGTAATTACCCAGTAGCCTCCACGTACAGAAACTACATGCTTACATCAATCCTACAGGTTGGTTTATATCCTCAGGCAAAAGGTTTTTAGTTTAAGCTAATTAATCTATTCTTTCTCCAGCCTTTCATCACCAACCCTATACCCCTCACCTTCTCTACCCTTTCAAAACACAGTTTACACAAGGCCCTAACTCAACCTATCAGTTTCAGGCATTCCCTTGCTTTCCCTCTTTCTCTTCCAAGACAGGATCCTCAATTGTGCAAATCACTTTGCTATGATTTTATCCTAATTCATTCAAAATACCTTTTTTGTCCCAGTGAACACGACAGAACTACTCAAAAAATAAGACTTCCAGACTTTCATCTTCAAGTGTGATAATTTTGAAATGCAAGCTAACACAACTTCACTGCAAGATGAAGCTGGTTTGTGTATATAAGGACTCACTGAAGATTTTTGCCTTTATCTTTTTAATACTGTTGCTGCCTTTTGTATATGTAATAGATCATTAGTCTACTACTTTTATATTTTCCCAATTACTTCAATTATAAAAATTGAAAGAAAGATAAGGAATCAGGGATGGAACATTATCATACATCTGAAGATATTATTTTAAGGGCATATTTTTGTACAAAATAAGAGAACAATTAAATGCAAATATCTTACTTCAGAGTTGTTAAGTGCCTTGATACCACAAACACACCAGGTCTTCACCTTGCTATGTTTTCCAGCTCCCTGTTTAGCAACTGTAATCTACAAACTGCTACAGAACTACATCAAGGTGCAGTGTGGTGACTGTAGTGGCTGCTTAGATAAGCAAAGAGGACTCCAGAGCCACGACTTCACGACTCTGAGATGCTTCTGAACTCCAGGGAACTTTGTCCTTTCACATGGCTTCCCCTGCACCACAATCTACAGCCAAGTGAATCCAGTCTACGCATTACAGGGAAGCCAATTAAGCACAATTTTGTACTTATCCAAACCTTGCTGGGACTGACAGGTTTGTTTTCTTAGACACCTCAGACACAGGGCTGAGATCTTTGAGTGCCTGTGGCTAACAGCCCCCAGTTCCATTAGCAGCAAGCTAGCCATAACTACGTTGAGGAAAACTTTGCCATGTACAAAGCACAGAATTTTAGGGCTCTCAACCTAGCCAAAAGAGCGCAGTTAGGAACTGAAAGAAATTCAGAGCATGAAAAGCTCTGCAGCTGACTAAGGATAAAAGACTAGAAAGCCATGGAATGACCATTTTTGTACACTCTTCAACCTCAGGTTAAAAAAAATCTTTTGTGCATTTAAGTAGCAACAATGTCTTCATCTCAAGGTATAAAAACATGCCAAAATACACTGACGAGAAAGGAAAGAAAAACCAGAACATGAACTATGTTAAAATAATTACACCCAAAAGCATCAAAAGCATAGTCTCTTGCTAATACAGCAAAAGTTTACATCAAAAATATTCACAGTAGTTTTCCCAAAGAATATTCTTGAAAGCTTTATGAATTAAATATAAAGATAAGAT